>NC_059073.1:94843343-95146373 GCF_020497125.1 Mauremys mutica | reverse complement strand
GTGGGGTGGGGTGTAGTTTGACAGGGAGCGGGGGGAGAGAGAGAGAGTGGATTTTTGGAGCCAACACTGTGTGTTAGCTTCCTGACTTGAAAAATCAGAACATGTTCCCGATCCCTTACCCTTAACTCTTAACTGCAAACAGCCTGCAGCCAACACGACTCCCTTTCTTCCCGCTGTTTCTGTCAAGCAAACACTCACTCCCTGCCTGCCTCATTATCTCATTTGATTGTTCACAGATTGATCACAGCAAACAGGAGCTGTGTTTGTAGATAAACAGCTCTGGGATCAACAGAGCTACGGAGCTCGGAGTTCACAACAAAACAAAGAGAGGCTGCATAACAAAACAAAGAGAGTAATTTATAAAAGCATTCTGGGATACATCCTTATACCCTGGAGGCCAATCACAGCGCTGGTGTGTGGCCACACTTGATGACCAGCGCTGCAGCACCAGCGCTGGAATTCTTATTCCCCATGCTGAGTGAGGTGTACGGCCAGCGCTGCAGCCAGGGAGTTGCAGTGCTGGAAGTGCCCTGCAAGTGTGGCCACTTACTAATTGCAGCGCTGGTGGAGGCTTTCCAGCGCTGCAACTCGCCAGTGTAGCCATACCCATGGTCACATGTCCTGTGAGACCCCAAGCCTTCATTCTTCCTGGCCTGACTCACAGGAAGACTTGCAAGTAAACAAAGCCATTTACAATCAATTCTCCTAGTTGATGGGAGCCATCAAGATTCCAAACCACCATTAATGGCCCACACTTTGCATAATTACAATAGGATCTCAGAGTTATATTTCATATTTCTAGTTTCAGATACAAATGTGATACATTTATACAAACAGGATGACCACACTCGGTAGATTATAAGTTTTGTAATGATACCTTACAAGAGACCTTTTGCATGAAGCATATTCCAGTTACATTATATTCACACTTATTAGCATATTTTTATAAAATCATATGGAGTGCAACATCACAGCCCCGCCTGTGCTCCACCCCGAGTCCCCACTCACGCTCTTTCCCGGTGACCCCATCCATGCAGCTCATCTTCTTGCCTCTGCACCACCTCTTCCTCCCCGACCCGCTGCGTGGCTCCTCTCCTCCAACCTCCCTTCCCCCAAGACCCCCACCGCCTGCTGCCCACCTCTGTGGTGGAGGACAGAAGCAAGCGGAGGGTGGGGGGAGGGACAAGGGGGGTGGGACCTGGGGTGGAGCAGGAGGCATGGCCGTGGTCTGGGCACCAGGGGAGATTCCGGCACTCATGCCAGATTCCCCAAATGATGGAGGCTGTGTGTCTGGGGTTGCCAAGTCTCCCCTATCCCTCCCCCCATCTCCCAGAGGCTCCTGAAGATTGGCCGCTAAAAGTCCAGCAGTGCAGTTGGGCTAAGGCAGGTTCCCTGCCTGCCTTGGCCCCACGCTTCTCCCGGAACCAGCCAGCATGTCCCTCCCTGTGGCCCCGAGGTGGGGAGGTGCAGGGAGTCTCCACCCACTGCCCCTGCCCTGAGCAATGACTGTCACTGGCCAATGGGAGCTGTGGGGGTGGTGCTTTCAGGCAGGGGCTGTGTCCGGAGCCACCTGGCGTCCCATGTAGGGGCTGCAGGGATGGGATGGCTGTTTCCAATAATGTCCATGGAGCCAGGGCAGGCAGGGAGCTGCCCGAGATAAGCGCCGCCTGGCCGAAGCCTGCACGCCAACTCCGTCTGGCACCCTAACCCCCTACACCAGCCCTGAGCTGCACCCAAACTCCCTCCGAGTCCGTATACTTCACCCCAAACTCCTGCCGCAGCCCTGAGCCCCCTCCTGCACCCAAACTCCCTCCCAGAGCCTACATCTCCTCCTTCATCTCTGCCCCTCCCAGATTCTGCACCTGCACCCCTTCCTGTACCCCAAGCCCCTACCCCAGCCCTGAACCCCCTGCCACACCCAAACTCCCTCCCAGAGCCCATAAACCCTTCTGCACTCTAACCTCCTGCTCCAGGCTTAGCCCAGAGCTCCCTCCCACACTCCAAACCCCTTGGCCCCAGCCCAGAGCCTGCACCCCCTCCCACACCCCAACCTTCTGCCCTATCCTGGTGAAAGTGAGTGAGGGTGGAGGAGAGCGAGCGATGGAGGGAGGGGGGATGGAGTGAGTGGAGGTGGGGCCTCGGAGAAGGAGTGGTGAAGGGGAAAGGTGGAGTGCGGGACAAGGGTATTTGTTTTGTGTGATTAGATAGTTGCCAGCCCTATGGACCACCCATGTTGATAGGATGGTGTTGGCAATCTTGCACTGCCTTTCCCTGGGCAGTACTTGCTTTGTGCAAAGAAGGCTTCATTTTTGAGAAATATGAATCCAATGGCTCAACATTTGTTCTGAATATTTATCTTTGAAACAAAAACTGGATACAGAAAGATGCATCATGAGTTGCTGTCGGAGATCTATGGGATTTCATTTTATGATGGAAACGGACTGTAAAGTCGCGAGCTATCTCTCCTAACTGAGGGCAAACTCTATGTTATTACAGGAACCCAGGAAGTGTTTAAAATAAAACATGGACTAGGGATTGGAATTAACTCATTTTGCTAATTATGGTGGTGCTGTGAATTATTATTTGAGCTATCAAAGCACATTGCAGGTAACATGTATGTGGACAATTAGGAATGTTTCAGTAGAGGTATCACCTACTTACGCTGAAATGGTAGGTTCTATTCAAGGGCACCTCCCCACTGACATTTTATAAAATGAATTAACAGTGTTTTTCAAGATTAAGAATTCCTTTTCTTTAAAAAAAAAAGACACCTTCCTACAATGGGTAATTATGAGGTACAATGCAAAAACAGACAGCCACCTTTTAATTTTTTAGTAGTTTATTGGCTTACAACTAAGTAGATTATGTAGTACAACATAGAAAGAAACTAATGTGTCCTTGGAATCCTTTGAGCATTTTGTTGTAGGAGTGCAAGATAAAATAATACCGCTGTGAAGCCCCAAGCACGCTATATCACAAGTCTGACATCGCTTAAATAATGTATTACACAAACATAGTTTTGGACTATGAGGATCAATGGGGGCATTTTATTAAGTGAGAAAAGAAGATTTATAGCTGAATCGCTAGGAAAAGAAGAGTTACAGTGAATCATATGTTTTCTAACTTAAGAGTTATCCCAAACAATATTTTTTCTTAGGTTTGTCAACATCTATAATCAATTTATTTTGTTAGACTACTTACACATTAGATAATCAAAAATCACTCTATAAATTCAGTTGGATACCTTTGGCCAAAATCAGAAAATTTCTGGAGTAAGGAGAAGCACTACCAGGTAGTATTTTTGTTTTATGTTCCACTATGGATATACAAGTAATGCTTCTGTAAGAACCAAGGATCTGGGCACTCAGAAATCTGTGGTGAGCATGATATAAATTGTGATTGTAGGACAAGTCACTTAGTCATCATAGTAAAGGGCAAGCTTCAAACCTTTGAGATGCATCTTGATTTGGTGTCAGATTCAGACTGCAACAACATGTCTAATATTGTGCCCGTGTGCTTACCCATGTTATATGAACCACTTGAGGCTGTAACCAGTGATGGAAATCTCATGAGAAAAGATTTTCTTCATGAGCCTTCTGGAATTTTGTGCTGCCTGTTGTGTTGGAAATACTCCAGAACCAGCTTCTCCCATGGTATTTTGTTACCTCCACGTCAGACATCAACTAGATGCTGGAAGTGCATAAATATGTGAAAATGAAAAACATTCTTTGAGGAAAAGCTAACACAATGCAATATCTACACTGCTGGATAGGTTGTTAGTAGCAGGGATCAAACCTGAGACCTCTTGATTTTAATGCATGAGCTGCTACTACCTGATCTGAAAGGCCTTTTTGCTAGTAACCAACCCTGTAACAAGCTTGTCAATTTGCTGCTGGTCTAGCAACCATTAGAGGGGACAGAGTACCACAAGAAGTACAAAATCTTTCTCGAACATCTAACATTTGGTTGGGGTTCTTCTAAAATTTTGCTTTGATTGTTACTTTATTTGACCTACTCTGCCCATCTCTAACTGCAGCCAGACTGACCATAGATATCAAAAGCCCATCACTCTTCTGCTAAAACTGGCTGTGACTTAAAAGAGGACAACATAAATCACCACTTCTACAAAGATCACAAAGCGCAAAGAGTATTTTTCTCAGCTTTGGCCCTCTTGGGTGAAATATCAATTCCTTTATTCTTGCTAGCCCTCTCAAGATTCAGTCCTCCGTGGTTACACCAGCCCCTACTTATTCATTCTTTCACTATAATATGGCTTGAAAGTAGCCAGAAGCTTTATAATTCCCTTATTAATCCATCTACCCTCTCAGCTGAAAGATAATATCCTATATCCTAAAGTAGTTCCAATATGTTTTCCTGAAGTCTTCAACAAACAAACTCTATTCTAAGGTTCTCTAAGCAGCTACATGTTAAGAGCCTACTCCTGTAAAAATGTATTCCCAGAATAACTTTAATCATGTGAATAGTCCCACTGGAGTTAGAAGCACAAAACATTTTTTCCCTTTATGTATTTCCTACACCATTTTGACTTCTAATAGAAATTATGGATTTTTTTATTTTGGACAACTTAGTGAAAATCCAATATTAATATACTTTTAAAGTTTGGAAGAAGTCGGATTTCTTCCCCTCCTGTAGATGCCACAGTTTTTTTCAAATGCATTTTTAGAGAGAGGAAAGAATTAATTTGACAAGAGTCAGATTCTGTTAATGGAATGGGGAAGGGCTATATTAAAAAAACAACCTTTAAAATGGCTTTGGTTTATATTACTACATGCTTTTGCTGTGTACTACTTTGACGCCACTGAAGAAACCTACTTAATGTGTTGAAATGTGATAGCAAGTGAAGCTTAGCAATCTTATTATTTACATTTATGAAACTCCTTTACACATGTATGCATACATATAGAAATACAATGTAGCTGTATCAAAATCACAGGGCAGAACCTGAGCTGGTGTCATAGCCCTATGCTATGACAATTTGCATCAGCTGAGGCTCTGTCCCCAAAACAGAGAAGTTCCATCTCTGCAACCTGAATACACCTAGTACACATATCAATTGGAGGTGCACTCACAGCTTCTCTGCTAAATGGTGGTAAGGGACAATAATAATGTCAGATAGTGTTTGGAGATTATCACTGGCAGGTAATATATTTTTTATGGATTGGGTTGTTTTCAACCTTTTTTTAAAAAATGGTTTGATGAAAAACTGACAGTATCTTAGCCAGTCAAGAAAAGTATTAGTAATGTGGGGCAGAATGATGTGAACCTGCATTACCTTATATGTTAATCATGTTCAGCACTATTTAACAGAAGAAATGTCATCTATACTTCATCCATGTATCACTATACTGTCATGCTGTAATATATTATGTAATTAAAAAGTTGGATCCGAATAAATAAAATGGGTTTTGTTGGCTCTTTTAAAAGGTTGGCCAAACATACTCTTTATAAAATACTCACGCTCTGAAGATGTTGCAGACTCAAAACAGGTATCTTGTTGGTCCAGCAATATCATTCCACAAAAACACTGTAAAGTATTACTTAACACTTCATTAGTTTGCTTCATTAGCTTACTAGAAATCACTTAGCAACAGATACTCCCAAAACACACATATGTCATTAAATAAAGAGAAATAGCTCTGGGCTCTGAGAAGGTCATCAAAAAATGTAATTAAAGTAAAATGCATTAGTATATTGAGCTCATTTGTAATTAAAAAACAGATTTATGAACGATGTGGTTATTCATCTCTAACATATTTATTTTCTTACTCTCTCTTCCCATTTTTGAAGGTACCAAACAAGATCTGGAAACAAAGAACCAATAGAGACTAAGCTGAGCTAATACATGGCAAATTGGAGTTAGAGTTGTTAATACAAAGAGCTAACAGAAAGATCTTCTGTTGGCATCGAACACACATACTACAAGCTAATAAGTATGATTCAGATAGATCATTAGGATGAAAAGGAACCTTTGTCGATCTGGTTTGCTTGGCATCCAAAAGTTTGGATAATTATTCAGTGCTCATTTGAACGATCTAAACTATTTACATGTACAAAATAAGATGAAAAACTTATAAAAATCTTATTTTCTTGCTAGAGTGTGGTAGTTGTGTCACCAGGCTGGCTGTAAATATGGCATGAATACCAGGGTAACAGATTCTAAAAGTGGAGGGGGCACGAGGCCCTGCCCCCTCCAGAGCCCAGCCTCTACCCCTCCTCTTTCCCTTCAGGCCATTCCTCCTGGCCAAGCCAGAGCTGGACAGGGGAGCCAGGCCCCTCCACCTGCCTGGGGTGAGGAGGTCTAAGAGCTGCCTCTGCCCATGTCTCTGCCCCCTAGACCTGCCGCCTAGGGTGGATGGAGGATCTGTGGCTCCCCACAGCTCCCCAAGCAGCTTTTACCCTGACCCGGCTCTGCTTCCGGCCTGGCCTGGGAGCAGGGCCATGGGGGACGAAGAGCTGCAGCTGGACCATGGTAAGAGCCACTGGGGAGCTGTGAGAAGCTGCAGACCCTCTACCTGCCCTGTGCGGGGGCCCTGGGAGACGGGGACATGGACTCAGGGCCACTCTCGGGGGTCCCCCACCCCAAGCAGGTGGAGGTTTCGTGGCTCCCCACAGCTCTCTGGGATCCCCAGGCCACTCTTACCCAGGCCAGGCTCCAGCTTCCAGCCTGGCCAGGGCCTTGGGGGAAAGAGGAGGGAGCGGGCCTGTGGCAAAAAGTGGAAGGGCCATGGCCCCTTGATCCCTGCCCCCCCCATTCCACACCCCTGCATGAATATCCTTTTCTTACTGTCTTTTAGTACTTTTACTTCTATGCTCCAAGTCACATAAGCGTGTAGTCCTGTTGACTTACCAGGGGAGCTATCCTGAATGAGTAGGTGAAAATGTTTCCCCTGAGCTGTTAGATAAACATTGGAAAAGTGTGAAATACTTTTTGGTTTCCTTTTCAGCTTTGTTGTCTGAGGAAGGAGTTGTGTTTGGAGCCTGATAACCCTATTCCCATTGAATTCAGTAGCAGGTTTGTCACTGCCTTTGCCGAAAGCTGAATTAGGGCCTTTATTATCCCTTGGTTTTTTTACTTTATATAAATTGTTTTTGTTTCAATTTTGTTGTTACTTAGGCTTGGTCTACACTACACATTTATACCGAATTTAGCAGCGTTAAACCGATTTAACCCTGCACCCGTCCACACAACGAAGCCCTTTATATCGATATAAAGGGCTCTTAAAACCGATTTCTGTACTCCTCCCCGACGAGGGGAGTAACGCTCAAATCGGTATTGCCATGTCGGATTAGGGTTAGTGTGGCTGCAATTTGACGGTATTGGCCTCCGGGCGGTATCCCACAGTGCACCATTGTGACCGCTCTGGAAAGCCATCTGAACTTGGATGCACTGGCCAGGTAGACAGGAAAAGCCCCACGAACTTTTGAATTTCGTTTCCTGTTTGGCCAGCGTGGAGAGCTCACCAGCACAGGTGACCACACAGAGCTCATCAGCACAGGTAACAATGCAGTCTCCGGAGAATCGAAAAAGAGCTCCAGCATGGACTGCACAGGAGGTACTGGGGGGTCTGATCGCTGTATGGGGAGAGGATTCCATGCTAACAGAACTCCATTCCAAAAGATGAAATGGAAAAAACATTTGAAAAAATTTCCAAGGCCATGATGCAGAGGCCACACCAGGGACTCAGTACAGTGCCGTGTGAAAGTTAAGGAGCTCAGACAAGCCTACCAAAAACCAAAGAAGCAAATGGAAGGTCCGGGGCAGGGCCGAAAACATGCTGCTTCTACGCTGAGCTGCATGCAATTCTAGGGGGGTCCACCAACACTACCCCACCCCTGTCCGTGGATTCCGAGGTGGGGGTAATCTTAGCCATGCCTGAGGATTCTGCGGACAGGGAAGATGAGGAGGAGGAAGAGGAGGACGAGCTTGCAGAGAGCACACAGCACTCCGTTCTCCCCAACAGCCAGGAGCTTTTTCTCACCCTGATGGAATTACCCTCCCAGCCCTCCCAAGCCACTATCCCAGACAATGAAGCCATGGAAGGGACCTCTGGCGAGTGTTCCTTTGTAAATATAAAACATGGGTTAAAAGCAAGTGTTTTTTAATGATTAATTTGCCCTGAGGACTTGGGACGCATTAGCGGCCAGTACAGTTACTGGAAAAGTCTGTTAACACGCCTGGGGATTGAGCGGAAATCCTCCAGGGACATCTCCATGAAGCTATCCTGGAGGTACTCCAAAAGCCTTTACAGAAGGTTTCTGGGCAGGGCAGCCTTATTCCGTCCTCCATGGTAGGACACTTGACCACACCATACATGTAGCAAGTAATCTGGTATCATTGCATGACAAAGCCTAGCTGCGTATGGTCCCGGTGTTTGCTGGCATTCAAGCAACATCCGTTTTTTATCTCGCTGTGTTATCCTCAGGAGAGTGATATCGTTCATGTTAATCTGGTTGAAATTCAAGAATTTAATTAAGGGGACAGAGATGGCCATTCCTACTGGGCTGTTTGCCTGTGGCTTAAAAGAAATCCTTCCCTGCAGGTAGCCAAGCAGGGGGAAGAGGTGGGGGGTGATTGGCGCTGAGCTTTTTTGCGTTTGGCTAGCAGGGATCTTCCCTGCTACCAGCCACGTGGTGCGGGGCAAGGGGGAGGTGTTTAGCAGGGATCTTCCATGATACCACCCACGCGGTGGGGGGAGGGGTAAAGCGATCATCCCAGAGAATTGGATGGGGGGTGGTTTCTGCTGCTGCACATTAACAGGAAAGAAGCAGCACTCAACGGGCTTTGCTTGCTATTTGGGAAAGGAGGGTGCTGGATATATGAAGGCTGCAGAAGACGAAAGACAATGGCTTACCATGGCCGCATGCAAGCTGAATTCTGGTGCCCGGACCTGCATTTGTGAGATATCTAACACCAGAGCCACAGGCACTCAATATTAAGATGCAAAATGCGACCTTGTAGTGAAATCACATGTGCTATGTAAGTTGAATAGTGTTGTTCATCCTGAAAGAGTATAACCATTGTTCTGTAAAATGTATCTTTTTAAATACTTCTCTCCCTTTTTTCCCTCCTTCATGCAGCTGCAAATTTTTCAAGCCTCCCTACTCCGTCCCGAAGGCTATCTCAGATAAGGCGGCGGAAAAAAAAGACGTGAGACGAAATATTCTTGGAAATCATGGAAGTGACCCGCAATGAAAGAGCTCATCTGAATGAGTGGAAGGACGTGGTATCAAAGTACAGGAAAGATGCCAGTGACCGTGAGGACAGGAGGGACGAACGTGAGGACAGGAGGGACACTCGAGATGAGAGGAGAGATGCTCGAGATGAGAGGCGGCAGCAGGAAGATCAGCGGTGGTGGAATGCAACGTTGGGGCTGCTGCGTGATCAAACTGACATGCTCTGGCGTATGGTGGAGCTTCAGGAACGGCAGCAGGATCTTAGAGTGCCGCTGCAGCCCCTGTATAACCACCCTCCCCCCTCATCTTAGCCTCCTCACCCACCAGACGAGTAAGAACGCGGGGGGGAGGCTCCGTGCACCCTCCCACTCCACCCCAGTGGACAGCCCCACCAAAAGGCTGTCATTATTATGAAATTTTTTTAGTGGCCTTTTCCTTCCCTCCTATCCTCCTCCCAAACCCCACCCAGGCTACCTTGTCAGTTCTCTCCCTCTTTTTATAATTAATTAATAAAGAATACATGCTTTTTAAATGAGAGTGACTTTATTTCCTTAGAAAGCAAGCTGTGTTCGAAGGTGGTGTGTGTGGCTTACAGGGAATGAGTCAATCAAGGGGTGGTGGGTTTCATCAAGGAGAAACAAACACAACAGTCACACTGTACCCTGGCAAGTGATTAAACTGGTTTTCAAAACTTCTCTAATGCGCACCGTTTCCTGGTGTGCTCTTCTAATCGCCCTGGTGTCTGGCTGCGTGTAATCAGCGGCCAGGCAATATGCCTCAACCTCCCACCCCGCCATAAAGATCTCCCCCTTACTCTCACAGAAATTGTGAAGCACACAGCCAGCAGCAATAACAATGCGGACATTGGTCTGGCTGAGGTATGAGCGAGTCAGTAATGTTCGCCAGCGTGCCTTTAAATGGCCAAATGCACATTCTACCACCATTCTGCACTTGCTCAGCCTGTAGTTGAACAGCTCCTGACTATTGTCCAGGCTGCCTGTGTATGGCTTCATGAGCCATGGCATCAAGGGGTAGGCTGGGTCCCCCAGGATAACGACAGGCATTTCAACATCGCCAACTGTTATTTTCTGGTCTGGGAAGCAATTCCCTTGCTGCAGCCATTTAAACAGAGTAGTGTTCCTGAAGACGCGAGCGTCATGAACACTTCCTGGCCATCCCACGTGGATGTTAGTGAAACGTCCCTTGTGATCCACCAGTGCTTGCAGCACCATGGAAAAGTACCCCTTGCGGTTTATGTACTGGGTGCCCTGGTGCTCCGGTGCCAAGAGATGGAACCCATATCCCTATATCACCCCACCACAGTTAGGGAATCCCATTGCAGCAAAGCCATCCACTATGACCTGCACATATCCCAGAGTCACAACCTTTCATAGCAGCAGCTTAGTGATTGCTTTGGCTACTTGCATCACAGCAGCCCCCACAGTAGATTTTCCAACTCCAAATTGATTCCCGACTGACCGGTAGCTGTCTGGCATTGCAAGCTTCCAGAGGGCTATTGCCACTCGCATCTCAACTGTGAGGGCTGCTCTCATCTTGGTATTCTGGCATTTCAGGGCAGGGGAAAGCAAGTCACAAAGTTCCATGAAAGTGCCATTATGCATGCGAAAGTTTTGCAGCCACTGGGAATCGTCCCACACCTGCAACACTATGCGGTCCCACCAGTCTGTGCTTGTTTCCCGGGCCCAAAATCGGCGTTCCATGGCTAGAACGTGCCCCATTACCATCAGGATCTCCAACGCGCCGGGGCCCGCAGTTTGAGAGAATTCTGTGTCCATGTCCTCATCACTCTCATCGCCGCTCTGCCATAGCTGCCTCCACCTCGCCTGGCTTTGCAGGTCCCAGTTCAGCATAGACTACATGAGAATGCGCCAGGTCTTTAAAACATCCATGATTGCTGTCTTGAGCTCAGCAGGGTCCATGCTTGCCATGGTATGGCGTCTGCACAGTTCACCCAGGAAAAAAGGCGCAAAACGGTTGTCAGCCGCTGCTTTCACAGAGGGAGGGGTGAGGCTGTACCCAGAAGCACCAGCGACAATGTTTTTTGCCCCATCAGGCACTGGGATCTCAACCCAGCATTCCAATGGGTGGCGGAGACTGCGGGAACTATGAGATAGCTATGAGATAGCTACCCACAGTGCAACGCTCCAGAAATCGACGCTAGCCTCGGTACATGGACCCACACCGCCAAATTACTGTGCTTAGTGTGGTCGTGTGCACTCGATTTTATACAATCTGTTTTAAAAAACCGGTTTCTGTAAAATCGGAATAATCCCATAGTGTAGACATACCCTTATTTGTGTAAACTTGCCTGTGGGCCTTCAGGTTCCTTAAATGAAAATTAACTACTTATGATATTATTATAATTGTAAATATTAATCTTAATTATACTGTACACACAATGGACAAAATTCTGCTTTCTTGTGTTAGTAAAAATTCTCACCAACTTCAATGGGAGTTTTGCCTGATTAAAGACTGGAGGATATGATTTAATATGCATGTAGTGCCCACATCAGGAAAGCACTAAAGCATGTTCATAAGTCCCAGTAGGATTAAGGCATATTCTTAGCCCCTCCTGAATAGGGATGCTTTCTGAATTGGGGCCATAATATGGTTTAGAATTTAAGTGACTTTTCTATAGCTGTGAAACCACATGCCTGACAGAATGGACATAACTATATGTAATAACTTCAGAACTTCATCTTGTTCTTGTTTATCTGAAACTCTCATTCTAAAAATAGAACTGCCCAGCCATGCCTCATTTGTATCAGCCTATTGTCGAGTGAGTGTGACTTAGTAATTGGAAACTCTGATCCTTAATGATTTTTTTAATGCATCTCTATGCCTCGTGTAGCCTTTCTGAGTTCCTCAGCAGTATAGAAAACATTAAGTATAAACAGCAGACCTATTCTAAAGGAATTGGTTTGCAACATTGGTTTTGTAAAGGGCAAGCATTTTTGCTTAAACAAGACAGTCTTGAATTAATGCAGCAGCCGCATTAATTTAGACTTGACAAGCATTTTGCATTTTAGAATTGGTCATATAATACAGCTAGTGAAATCGATCATCTGGTTATTATAAAAAAATTCAGCGTAAGTAATATCTGATTTCACAACTTCTATAATGCAGAACAAGTGGTAACAGAGACTCAACCAAAGCTCTTGGAAAAAATTACTGTTGACTTCAATGGGCTTTGTATCAGATACAAAGTCTGCAATCTATAGTGCTGCGACACTTATCTATGGATTCATGTTTCAACTTGCTTTTGATTACATAACACATTTTAAAAATAGGCATCCCCTGCCACTCTCAGAAATTAAATTATGGAGTAGTTTCCAAGGGAAGTGGTGGAAACTCGACTGTTTGAGTCATTTAAAGTAGGTGTAAACATGGAGAAAAAATAGATGTAGGAAACAATTTAGCACTGATGATTGGTTCTCAATGTGGTCCATTGGAATCACGATCACATTTGTATTGGTAAATTCTTATAACTCTAGCATTTGCTCCAATTCCCATAAAGGCTTCTAGAGTGTCAAGATGCATAGAATTTCATTATTAGAACCACTGATTGCCATTTTCTTCCAGATAAAGTGGTGGTGGGGCTGAGACAAATAACTTCAATTTATTTGGGTACTCTGTCTTCTAGCTCTACTGGCAAGGGTATTTCTTTGTAGTTTGGCCAGGCCTTCTAAACAAAATGTTTCCTAAACTTCAACTGGGATCAAAATATTCAAGCCACCCAGCTCTATGTGGATTTCCCACGTCTCTTTATACATGAGGATGGTGAACTATACAATAAGAACTGTAATAATGGGATAAATGGCTTTTGCCACTGATGCAGCTCATTTACCCAATGATATATGAAAGTTTTAAAAGAAAAAGAAGACCACACCTTGTTCTTGAGTTTCTTAGGACAATGTAGGTCGAAAAATGTGGACTGTCTCTCATTCTCAACTGCGGAGTTTAATATATTAAGATCATGTAAACCTGTTCTGTGAATGAAAAATAAGAGTTTATTTTTAAAGAGTTTGGCCCTTGCATAAATTAGGCCTGGTCTGCACTTAAAAATTTGATTGACCTGTGAAAAATGTTGTCCCTGGAGCACCAGAGTGAGATCTACCTAACCCCCACTATAGATGCACTTACCTACAGCCTCTTAGAGAAGTAGATTAACTACATTGATGAAAAACCCCTTCCATCAATTTTTTTAGGAAGTATCTACACTGCAGCAACATAACTATAGCACCTATTGTGTAGACATAGTATAACAGCAGCCTTGAGGGTATTCTAGCTGATGCCATGTAGTAATGGCCCCCTAGAGACCATTTCATGCCAGAGTTGCAGGAGTAATGCAGCACTTTGGCCTCGTCCCCTGCCATCCTCAACAAGTACTCTACACCAAGGGCTTCATGGGTTACTGGGTCTACCCCTTATGGTAATTCCCCTACAGTTTCCCTATTAGAGGCTGAGGATATGATTCCTGAAGTCCAATGTTTCATGACCTTTAAGAAGTCTTTACAATACTATTATTTTCTGTGTGGAAATCTAATGGATTATATTCATTAAAGCTTGCATAGATCATGCTACCTAGTGCCAGCAAGGCTCCTTAAACTCCAGGAGGAATTTGGCAAGGGCGGGTCAAATGTTTTCCATTTAAACTATTTTTCAACAGAAAATTGTTTGACCGAATGATGTTTTCATCAAACTAAATGCACAAAAATAAAAATTGACCTGAAAACCTGAAAAAAATCATTCATTCCTCCTGGGAATTGTAGTTTGGGTGGTTCATGCTTCCATTCCTTCCATGAGCTGGATTTTCCAGACATCTTGCATCTCCCATGATGCACCATGGCAGTTGAGCATGAGGGGAAATACTGTTGGATCATGGGAGATGTTGTGCATCCAGGAACACTGATTAATAGAAGAGAATGGGAAACAAGGCACCAAACAACAACTCCCATGAGGCATTGTGGCAGCTTTTCAATTTTTTTGGTTTTCCGCTTTAAGCTGAGAAGTTGAAATTTTCCCAGAGAAAAAATAACTTTCTGCTCAGCTTTAAATTCAAGCCATCCCCATAGAAATGCAGGCAGTTTTTCCACTGTTGCCCTCCCTTAGGTCTTCTGCCTAAGAGGGTAGCTATATTTATTTATTTATTTTTTTGATGGTGTGGGAAGGGCTATGGACACATGATGCATTTACACAAAGGTGGATTTATACAAACATGGATTAAATCACATTGCCTATTCTGAATAGACCACAATCTTTTCATTGTGTACCCTTTCTAAAAGCACATTCTCATGTCTAAAGCTATATTTTGAGGTTTGATGCCCTTATAGTATCTACCTACGAAGATTCAGGGCCTTTTACGACTTCCTCCATGCTTTGAATCTAAAACCAAAACTGGATGATTGATATTTAAGGAAAACTAAAACTAAACTCCAAAACATAGTTGTATTGGCCCATTTTTGTATAAAATAAAAACTACACTAGAGATCTGATTTCATTTTAAGGAACACCTTTAAATAGCTTGAACTATGGGACTCTTGCTTTGATGTCAGTCAGTCATGCTCTAGTTTATGCCTTGTTGATATATATTCCATATATTCCAGGCTAAAACTGAAAACTGTGGAATTAGTAACAAGATTGGACAATCTGAAGTGAAAATAACTGATGAAAAATGTCTGATAAATAAACTTGATGCCAGGCACTGTGCCTGCATGTGATTGATCTGAAGCTGCAAGTCTGGTAAGAAGCACAGAAATCATTTAATGAATGATGGGTGGAGGTTGTGAATAACTTACATAGAAAATAAAAATGCTTCAAACAGAGCTAAACAAAAAAGATTCGCCACTGAATTTGTGTTCTCATTACTGAGCACTGGTGCACCTGTAGATAGAATTCATTCAGCAATGGATGACTTCTAGATGAGAACAAATGTGTTTAGTGATATAGTAATTGATAAAAGAGTGTTTAGGGTTACTCCTATAGGACTGTGACCACCCTTTCTTTGTCTACTGTCCCTTTGCTCATTCATTGCACACCTTCCAACAGGTGCAGCAAATGGGTCAGGGGTCCCCCAGACAACAGCCTCCTTTACTACACAACCCTGATTCACCCCCAGAGCAGGTTCATCTTGTGTACTCAATTAGGTAGAGATCCTGTGGAGAAATTAGTATAGAATCCTATGATTAAATACTTTAATTCAGCCCCCTTGTGCATACGGATTATGCCAAAGTCTCACAGGCAACCTTAATTCTGGCATTTCCTAACTTTTGAGTGCTCGATTTTGCAACCTTAATGTTCTTTTAACGTATTTTTACACAAACTATTTTTTTAAAATTGTCCTTAATGTGTTTCCCAGTTAGAAAGAAAAGTACCAGATAATTTTGTGGTTTGTAATTTTCTTTTCAAGTAAGCATCTTTTAGGCTACTTAGAAAATGTTTGAGAAATGTGTGATTACTTGCAGCTTGCTGTGTTTCTTGACCCTTCCTCTGTTCTTATATTCAGCATACATTCTACATAATAAAACATCATGTGTCAGAATCAAGGAGTAGTTGTAACAACTCTTATCCCTTAACGTGTGATGTGCAGTATATACAGAGTGCTGAGAGAGGAGACATGCTGAATGACAATTTCAAAATACATTTTTTTAACTTGGCCATAATGCCCAAATTCACTCATGATGCAGTCCATTTAAAAAGTAACCATCAATCACTTTTTAAAAAAAATCTGGGTATTTTTTTTTAATGAACAGAAATGATTAATAATGGCATTGGAAGAGATTTTTGACTGTTTATTCTTGGCATTTTCAAGACTGGTAGACAAATAGTGCTTATGTTCCAAGATGAGTGCAAACCAAAACTGCTCCAGAACTTCCCAGGACAGTGGACCCCAGAAGCCATGGGGTCTCCTGGGACATTCTGCCTGTCATGTTGCTCTAGGACTATAGTGCCTAGAAGTCCAAGCTCCCAAACTGACTGACAGACAAGCTGCCGAGGAGCTCAGTGGGAGAGCTGGCAGGAAATCTACTCATGGAAACCTGCCTGAGCTCTGTTAATACTTCGGTGAAACTGAACCATCTTCAAAGAATGTTTCTTTTTTGTCAAATTGGCAAATTCCATTAAAACACTCTTTCTTCTGATTTTTTCCACCCATCTCTGATGGTAGTATTATGATAGCACCTTAGTGACCCCAAATAAGATTGCAGCCATATTGTGTTAGATGCTGTACAAACACCTAGTAAGACACAATCTTTTGCCCGAAGAACTTACACTCTAAGGCCTCTCTCAGGCAGGGTGCTGCTGAGCTCTCTGGCCGTGATACAGCAAAGCACTTAAGCACATGAGTAGTTTCACTGAACTGGGACTTTCATGTTTAAAGTTAAGCATGTATTTAAGTGCTTTGCTGGGTCAGGGCCAGAGTGGTCAGCACTTTGCAAAACTGAACCATATATAAAACGAGAATATGTATATACCATGTGCTGGATAATACCATTGAGAGGACTTCATGTTCTAAAACCTACCTGGCTGTTTATTAAGAGATTTATATACAAATATGCTGCAACTGCAGTTAGCATTCTAGCCGCATACAGACTAGCTTCCTGGTATCTCTTCCAAAATCTATTTCCTCCTGCAAGCTGTCCTTCTCCCACCAAGTTCCATGCAGATTGCAACAAAGAAGACACAGGGTAGGGAAAAAGAGGGAGTAGTATTACAGGTGGTCAAAAAGTAAGTGTGTGTGTGTGTGTGAGAGAGAGAGAGAGAGAGAGCATGGGTATGTACTGGGGTGGGTGTCCCACAGAAATTTTTATTCTCCCCCTCTTCCCATGGAAATTTGAGAACTGAAATATTTCAGCCAAAACCCAAAGCATTTCAGTTGGCAACCAGAATTTTTTGATTTGTAAATGGTTCCATGATACCTCGTGTTTCCAGTCTCCTGTATATTCCAGGCTGCCTGGTGAGACTACATATCATGGCAGATAGTCTCTCTTGTTGGCGATGTGTGGAGGTGTATCATGGGAGTCCCTGTTTCTGGTGCATCATGAAAGATGTAGTCCATCCTGGGAAATTGGCCCACAGAGCTGCATGGGGACATGAGACAACTAAATTACAACTCCCCTACGGCACCATGAGAGCATTTCCAGATGAGTTTTGTTTTGTTTTTTATTGAGTTTTTGGCTGAACTTTTTCAGTTTTTGAGCATTCAGGTTTTGATAAGAAATGAAAATTCTCTACCTAAAGACACTTTTCATGAAAAAAAAATTGTTTTGCCAAACTCAGTTTTCACTAAAGTGTGCACAGAGATTGTGACTTGCCCAATGTTACACAAAAAATCTATGGTGAAGCCAAAAATTGAACCCATATCTCCTGAGTCCCAGTCCAGTGCCTAACCAATTTGTCATTACATTAACACAATCATGTCCAAATAAACTAGAAGCATAGAGGACCTTGGAGATGTCAGTCCCATGCTTCATAATGTTCAGGCTGCCAGCCCTGCCATGTTTCCTGCATTGGTCATGTAATGTATGTGGTTTGTGTGCACCATGCAGTTTTAATAGTCTTTGCTTTTGTTGGTAATATTTCTTCCAGCAGTTGCAATGGAGGTCAGCACAGTGATAAGCAGAATAATGGAAAATACGCACATAAGTGGACTAAAAAAATTTCAAGGATCCCTTAAGCATGAAAAATGTTCAACAGAGGAAAAGCAACATTTCTTCAGGGGATACATCCCTACTAAAGTAGGGATTGTCACTTCACAAAGTAAAGTTGATAAATATTGTTTGTCTGAAAATGTTTAAAAGTAAAACACAACTACTGCACCCCAGTCTCCCATCCAATCTTTCCTCTCTTGTGCCACTAGGAGTAGAGCCACCAGACTGCATCCGCCCTACAAAGTGGTCTTGTTAGCAGCTGACCAGTTATGCTCACTCAGATTTTAGACTCTACCCTGTTCGCACCAGACTACTCAAGTGATGGATTTTGTGTGTGGATAGGATGCCAGTTAAGGGCAACACCTGAGTTAACTTAAAGTGAAGACAGGACTTCAAAGCATAAAAGTGTTGGATTCTGACCATAAATGGCCCATGGAGAATTCTCTTTGTAGAGAGGAAGTATCCTTTGAAGTAAACATGGTAGAGGTTGTCTCCACCTTGGTGACGGGAGCCCTGAGCCAGTACTAAATATTGCCTAGCCTGGAGCACAAGCAGGTATAATTGAAGGGGAGAGAAGTATGGGGACAATTCTGGGGAAGGTTGATTTCATATTTTTAATATTGGTGGGCATTAGAAGCTGCTCAAGGGTTCCGAATCTTAGACTAAGCAATGAGTGAGAGATTGGTTAAGGAGCAGAAAGCAAAGATCAACAGAGAATAATACATTCATGCATCATGTGGTTCTGCAATTTGTCACTTGGCTATCATCTCCACATATGGAGTGAGTAAGTGTATATATGTACACACACACACACACACACACACACACACACACATGCATGCACAAACAAAATGACTTGTTTATATGAAACATTTACCTGCTTCAAGTCACTACTTTTAAAATGTTAGCATTAACAGCAAAAATGCCACCCTTTACGTATAATGCTTCTTTCCGGGTGCAAGAAAATTCCTTTAAATTGTGTCAACCTCAATTTATTTTGTTTTTTGTAAATGGGATCAATGTTTGATGAAATTTACAGCCTGAATGGGAAATACATATGCCATCACTATGTTTAGAGAGGTCTTTGGTTTTACCAGAATCCTATGTGTGGTAACACCAGTGGGATGTCTGCCTGCTATCCACCATATCTGAGAATGGGAGAGGCCCTGGTGGACTCTGGGGGTTGATACTAGAATATATAGCTTTTCAGCACCAGGTAACAGGTTAAAATCCAGTCCGTGTTACTAGTGACAGGGGCCCTGATTCATAAAGCAACTTGGACATTGTGATGCCTAACAACTGGCCACTTAGGAAATCACTGGAGCAAAACTGTGATTAACAAAGCCGGAGTTATTCTCCTAGGTTCCCTATACAATGAATGAGAAGAGATAGGCACCTTAGAATGCAATCTTCAAAAGCCAGCAGTTAGTTGGGTAGCTGCTAAACTAGTCAAAGGGAGATGCTAATAAGAGGTCTGGACTAGATGATCTCTTGAGGTCCCTTCCAGTCCTATAATTCTATGATAAAAGAGGTGTGTCCTAAGCCCTTCCCCTCACATGAAGATAGGCACCTATCACTACAGCTGAGTACCCCTCTCCTGGAGTCAGGTGGATTAAGCACTTATGTGATGGTTTTGTTTGTTTTTGTTTGTTTGTTTAGAATGAGTTGGTGCCTGTCTCACTCAACACAAAGCAGGAGGGGAAGGTGCCCACCTCATAACTTTTAGCCCAATAGTTAGAACCCTCACCTGGAATGTGTGAGAGACAGGTTTGATTCCCCTCTCTGCTTGAAGGGGAGAAAGGATTTGCACAAAGGTCTCTCACCTGTCAGAAGAGTGCTTTAACCACAGAGCTGTAGGATATACTGATGTGATTCTGAAATTGTTCCACTATGGATAAATAATTGGAGTCACTGGGAAAGAGAGAGTGTGAGAATGACTCTGTAGCCTGGTGGTTAGGGACTGAGTGGACGAAGACCCAGGGTCCGGTTCCCCTGCTCCAATGACTCTTTAATTAGTTATCTCCAGTGGAACAGCTTAATCAGGAGAGACTGAGGGAGCCCTATATCAGAGTATTTCATAGCTCAGTGCTTAGCACACTCTTGTTCAAATCCTTTCTCTCCCTCAGGCAGAGAGGAACTGAAACTGAATCAACTCTTCTGACCACTGAGCTAAAGGTTATAAAGGTGCCACTGCTTCTCCTCCTGAAAGATTTTGACTGGGATGTGATCCAATAGTGGCCTCTGAGCTTAGAGGTGTGCGTGTCCATAGGTAGAAACTTAGTTGCCTAGCAGACATTTTGCAGCATGAGCTTTTGTGGGTGAATACCCACTGCTTGCATCCGAAGAAGTGGGCATTCACCCACGAAAGCTCATGCTGCAAAACGTCTGTTAGTCTATAAGGTGCCACAGGATTCTTTGCTGCTTTTACAGATCCAGACTAACACGGCTACCCCTCTGATACTTAGTTGCCTAGGGAGCTTTTACTGCAGAAACTTTGTCACCAAGTGAGTTTAGGTGCCTACAGGGTTAGATATCAGCCAAGTGGGTTTTGCATATGACAGCAGAGCCTGAAACTGGAACTTTGGTCCAGGTCCACAAAGGTACTCAGGTGCCTAAGTCTTTATTGTTTGACAAATGTTCAATGATTTGAAATGATCTGGTGAATGAGTTTCGTAGATAAGTATCACAATTTAATTGTAGCCTAAAATGCAAAATTCTGATCTGGATCCAGATTTCAATTTAGTATTGATATTAAGGATTTTGGTTTATCCTATCTGGGAAATTTAGATCTATGTCTGGGTTCTGATTCTAAACTGCCTTTCCTTAGAAAGTTGTTGCAGTGTTTGGGGCTGAGTTCTTAATTTAGGTCCATCTGGCAGTCTCTCTGTAAAGGATAAACACTGAACAGGTATGAAAATTTAACTAATTTCTCCTTCCTAGAAGCATTACTTCCTGGTCAAGACTGATGCATATTGGCATGTCAGTGTGAGCTACTGTGTGATTAGGGGGAGGACCTCAGTCTCTGCTACCAACAAGCTAACACCTTTCACAAGCACTAACTTCAGTGTAAAGTATCAACATTTCAGATATTGGCAGAATAACGT
Source organism: Mauremys mutica (assembly GCF_020497125.1). NCBI lineage: Eukaryota > Metazoa > Chordata > Testudines > Geoemydidae > Mauremys > Mauremys mutica. Next base: position 95,125,405 of record NC_059073.1, on the reverse strand, counting down.
AATAGCTCACACTAAGGAGAGATGGGGTAAAACCCTGGTCCTGATGAAGTCAATGGCAAAGATTCCATTACTTCAGTATTTTGAACCATGGAGTATTTTGAATCATTAGTTATGTTGGAAGATGGATATGCTAATATACAAGACGCCCCTATTCCACTTTAAGATATGCACACACATTTCTCACTGGCTTAGGAATTGCATGGAAGTGTATGAGGTCATTGTATGGGTGTAAGATGTAGGACTAAGGTTACTTCCTGGTGCCCCTGGGTTTTCTTGGAAAGCTTCCCATTCGTGCACTGATCAGACTTATCGCAACTGAATTGTGAGATCTAACAAACTCCTAGACAGTAGAGGTACAGTATGTATTACACATTTTTTGTGTAAGATAATTCCAGCTTACTATTGGCCTGAGACACTGGTGGTATGCAGCCTGGATAGAGCACTTCCTAAGAAAGACAATCATGGGTTCCAAATATTCAGGGAGGTTTCTCTTTTTGAAACAATGATTGTTAAATGGATAATTACCTAGTTACTGGGAGATGTGGTAAGAGTTAACTACAACTAATATATATTTTAAGAAAGTTAATAATTTAATACATAAGTCTTTCCCTTTAATTCATGTAAATAATCAGCAGGCAAATTGAAAAGTGCTTTCTTTTATATACATTGTTATGTACGATATGTCATTTTTGTTGCCAATTTGTTGCAAATTATTTGAACATTTTCTTATTACAGTTATGTGGCTGCTTAATAAGTCAATGAGAGAACAACTTCATTTTCATGACTTGCTATCTCAAAGTAATATAAACATGAAACCTTGGACTGGTCCCTAGTCTAAAAGAGACAATAACAAAGGGAAGACAAATATAAGACATACATTTATAAAACAAATTTACAAAAGAATTGTACAATTGTGATGTTTGCTCTTTATGTATGAGTTGTGCAGCATAGTGAGGTCGTCCACTGTGTATCTATTTTATTCATAGCCAGGTGGGGTCACAATCCTGACCAAAGCTTAGAATGCAGTTTTTGGAAAAAATCTTAATACCACATTCTACCTTGTATATACTTAAGAGAAAATGACTTTCAGACATAATCATGCCTAAAACTCTGCCTCTAGGCTTTTTAACAGTATATGGGTCTGGTTTCTTGTTAATTAGAATAGATATTAATAAATCAGCCCGGATGTAGCTATTCCACTAGGCTTGACTCATGATTGCTTCTTTAACAGATCAACATAGGTTAAATATGATAACTCAGGGCTGCTTGTGAGTAGGGTTAGGGATAAGGCTAGATGTAAGAGGTCAGACAAAAACGTGTAGAGAAACCAGATCAAACTCAATTCTTTCTGAACTGTTTCCTAACCAAGTTTAACCATTTGGTGTGGACTGGATTAAAACGTATTATAATTAAGTTTAAAAAAACATTCCTGAAACTCTTTGGACTATAACTTCTGAATGCTCTTCATTGATGTGGTATAAAAAATGATGGCTCTTCCAGTCACAATCTGTGATCTAACTATAATAACATTATTTTGTCTATAAAACCAACAATATCATTCTTTAGCTTTCTCTGAAAATTAAATATTATAATGTACCTGTTAGGCTGAGTCTCTCAAGAATATTTTCCTCTCTTTTCTCATTAATTTAAGACTTCATTTTTTCAGTTTCATTCTTTACTGTTCTCCACGTTTTTCTGTCACTAGTTTTCTAAAGTACATAATCATCTTCGTGGTTTGACCTTTTCACATTCAATCAATATGTGATATACAGCTAGCCTATACCAAAATAGGATTGATGTATAGCTATGCTGGTATAGCCATACTGGCAAACCCTCCTAGAGTGGACACACCTGATGCAGGCAACAAGTGCTTTCATTGGTATAGCTTATACTGATTCCCCAAATGAAATAAGTTATACCAATAAAAGCACCTTTTGCTGGTATAACCATCTACACTAAGGCTTTTGCCAGAATAGAAATGTCACCAAAAAATACTTCTGTAAGAGACATTGTTGTTATACGGCAACAGTTTCTAGGGAAGACCTGGCTGTATTTTTATTTAGCATTAAGAACTATCAGAAGATTTTTATATACACTTCCCCCACAAAAAAAAATCAACTAGTGTAAATAGAAAATGTACTGACTTAGAAACCCTGATGAATATAAATTCTTAGAATGCATCAACTCTAATATTAAAACTTTGAGTACTAATATTAAAACAATGATTGTGAAAAATATAGAGTTTGAATGAATACTGCTTGACATTTTAAGAAATTAACTTTTTTCTAATTCCAAATGTCTGAGATTTTTAAGTGTAATCATGTACAGTACATATAGTAGTGCAGATGGCCTCAAAATATCTAATTCTGAAAAAGCAAAAACATTTAACAAACTCTAGCTGTAAATTTGGTTTGAGGCATGAAAAAGTAAGATTGAAAAATTAAAGCCAAAAAATCTAAATATACTTTCCCTCTAGCTGGTTGTACTGTTCTCATTGAGGAGAGTGAAAACTGATGCTCCCAGACTGAGCACAGAAGATAAAAAGGGAGTCGGGGTATGAGAAAATGCTGTGGTGTTTCATGTCTTAAGTCCAACATACATTAGAAAAGTAGCAAAGAGTCTTGTGGCACCTTATAGACTAACAGACGTTTTGGAGCATGAGCTTTCATGGGTGAATACCCATTTCGTCGGATGCATGGTGTAAAAAATGATGGCTCTTCCAGTCACAATCTGTGATCTAACTATTATAATATTATTTTGTCTATAAAACCAACAATATCATTATTCTTTAGCTTTCTTTGAAAATTAAATATTATAATGTACCTGTTAGGCTGAGTCTCTCGAGAATGTTTTCCTCTCTTTTCTCATTAATTTAAGACTTCATTTTTTCAGTTTCATTCTTTACTGTTCTCCGCGTTTTTCTGTCACATTTTAGTTTTCTAAAGTACATAATCATTAGAAAAGTGCACATTAGAAAAGTGTGAATTAAAAGTAAAGATGTTTCAGGTAATTTGAAATTACACTTTTTAACAAAAGCTCACTCCAGTTGGATAGGTTTCAGAGTGGTAGCCATGTTAGTCTGTATCAGCAAAAAGAACAGGAGTACTTGTGGCATTTTAGAGACAAACAAATTTATTTGGGCATAAGCTTTCATGGGCTAAAACCCACTTCATCGGATGCATGCATGGAAAATACAGTAGGAAGATAAGTATCTGTATTTTCCACTGCATGCATCTGATGAAGTGGCTTTTGTCCAATATGATAATGATCAAAGGCAGTTCGTGGGAGTATGTGAGGAGCGAATGGTTCAGTGCCATTGTCCACCCGCTATGAGGTGGCTAGGAGCACTAAAAGTATTGCAAATCCTTCCATTCTAAAAGCATCAGCTGAGCATATCTATTACAGTATCAACAAGGAATGTCAGGGCTTTAAAACATAGACATAGTAATTTATTATTGCTCATGTATGCCCTTGACATACGAAGTATGACACTTCATCTTTGCATACAAAACAAAACAGGTTCTTAGGATTGCATTGAACAATTCTGTGTTGGCGGGGAGATGGACTTGTTGACATAATAGACTGTTTCAAGCTCTAGATTCTGTATTTTCAAAAATAAAAGTCTTTAGATGGGATCAGATCTGCAGAGGGCTGGGCACACAGCATTTCCCATTGATTCAGAGTGCAGAATAAGCATTCATCTCAATTTATGAAGGTTTCCAGAGAGATTTTAGGAGCCTAACTTTATTTTTGAAAATGTTGATTGGTTGTTCTAAATCTCCAACTTACTTTTGTGTTTTGCGGGGGACCCACAACATCCCAAATTCCACCTAACATTTAAACTCATTCTCACCCAATTTTTCTCTGTCCATAGAATGCCTGGAAGCAACTTCACAGCAAAGACAATCTCTGTTCCCATCATTCTCTTCCTTTTGCTCTCCATAGTCAAATGACATTCTAGATAAGGACAATGATACATATTTTTTGTTCAGATTGATTATAGTAAGAAATATGTAATATAGATAATAAATTTAATGCATATGACACTTTGAAAACTGCTTGTGCATTTTTTACCATTTTCCAAAAATAACTTAAAAAGAGAGTACAAGCCAATATGTCAATATGTCCTGTAACTCTAAATTTTGAATTCTTGGGATTCCCAGTCTCTTTTTCAACCTGGGATGTATGTTCCTCATTTACATTGAAAAAATTCAGGTTAATATCCTGCTTGGTTGAAGAACTAAGGAATGGGATACTTGCTTGGTATCACATTGCAGAGGTTTATGTGTTGTATACCATTTCTCCTTCTCTCTAGTAATTCAGTCCCATAGCAATTTATGAGGAGCAATGCCACAAAGACAATTATTGTTACTTTATTTTTTCTAAGGCCAGTAGTTGTGATTTCTGTTAGTCTATGATGATAATAAATATGATGTATACTTTTTCTTTCTACAGCAGACAGTATTCTGAAGCACTGCAATCTGTCTGATTTCCTTTTAGTCTTTTCACCTACTGGTGTAATTTTATTTTGTCAAAGAGAGGAAAATGCTATTCAAAATGTAAACCTGTATCTAGGGATGCTAAGTGTTTATATGTAAAAAGCAGTCCAACTAATAAGTCTAAACTTTGTCCACACTTCCCCTTTATACAATTTTGCTCTATGCCTGAAGATTTTTTCTATAAAAATGCACATATCATCATGATAGGCACTTGTATGGTGCCTATAATATTAAATATTTTTTTCTAACTTCTTTCTGTATTTGGTTGCCATCATATTTTGGATCATAGCCTTTTGCGTCCTTTGCTGTTCACAAATGTGAAGACAAATTTGAGTTTCGATCAGTCTTACAACTTTTTAATTTAGCTTATGATAAAGTCTATTATTTTTTTCCGGTGGAAATGACTCCAAGTTCTTCAGGTTTTTTTTAATCTTTACCCCTTCAAACCTGGCATTCTTTTGTTTGTTCTCAATGACACTGTCTCAAAAGCAATTATCATCTTCCAAAGAAAGCACAAATTCATGATCATCTATATTTCTACTCAAGTTCTCAGGGGACCTCAAAGCTCTACAATGTGGTGGCAGGGCACATTCTCTGTTTTATATATGGCAGTGTGTTAAGCCGTTTTTGGTCTGTTCTCATACAGAAGTCTTTCTCTAGCATCTCTACAAGGTGTTACAGAAGCATTAAAACTGATTTTGGAGATCGAATTTTTGAACTTGTCAACCTTTAGAAAATAATTTCAATGTGTTTGGAGGAAAAAAACAGCATGATCTGCAAGAAATGGCTTTCAAAGTCCACAAAATTCTTTAAATAGCTTAAAGACCTCCTAATGTTGATGTTTTGTGAACTACAAGACAGATTATTTTCAACCAGCTCATTGTTTTTAGCTGGCAAAGGCACATAGGATATTCAAAACTAATAGCAGCCTTTCCAGAAGTATGTACTGTACATGGCAATGCTACTTTACATTATTTACATGTAGATTGAGTATCATCAGTGGCTTTTAACTAATGGTGAAGTACATATAGAAGCAGCAGGAATAAAGAAAAAACTGTTTTGTATATGCCTAAAAATAAAAGCTTTTTCTGTTAATCAAACTGCTATACACATGTACCCTTTTTCACTTTAACATTACTAATTTCTTACTTGCATTGCTTTCTTTTTTAATATGCTCCTCCAACAGCAATATATTTGACTTTTCAATGTGCTCTCTTTGTCTAAATCTTCTGTTAATCTCAGCTAAACACATCGACAGATCTTCAGATGCTGTAAATCAGTGTACTTCCATTGAAGTGGATGGAGCTACACCTATTTATACCAGCTGAGGTTCTGATCCAGTATTATCTGTTCCAATATTTTCACTGCAATATAAAGTACTCTTAATCCTTTTTCTATAAGAAATTTTCACTTTTGCAATGTAATTTTAGCAAATTCCCTCTATAATATTCTGCTCATATTTTTCAGTCTATTTTGTATTCCTTTGTAGTCTATCATTTTAAAGTTCAATATTTTTTGTCCTACTATTTTATGAATAGTCTCTTGAGTGCCTAAAATTTGATGCTATTACTCTATAATCACAAGAATTAAATATTCACCAACTTTTAACTCCTTTATCATGTATATTTTATTTTCTTGGGGATAGATCCAAGTCATTTCTGCCCTTCTTGACTGCTCAGCAAATTTAGAAGGAAATAGCTCTATTTTGCCTCCAGAAATAACCTTCCATAGTCATTTCATGATTCTTATTCTAGTCTATGTCAGGGTAATTGAAGTCTCTATGATTAATGATCTGCCTTTATACAAGCCTCTTATGCATCTAAACACTTCCTGACCTGTCTTTTTTGCACTGCTTTGGTCATTTGTATACATTTCTTTATAATATAATTTGTAATGTAGTTTCTGTCGTTCACTTCCATCCAAACTACCAGTACTTCTGTTGTGGTAAGCCACTCTGCATACAGAATATAATTCCTTTTGTTTTAAAGATATATGTTTCTATTATAACATTGCTTCGCCCACCTTTCACTCTGGTGTTTTTGTATCCTATTCAGATTCCCAAGCCAAGTCTTGGCTAATCTACAGTAATTAAGTTATTTTTGCCTGAACACATATGGTTGCAGTTCTACTGTTTTCTGTCTCCAAATAACCTGCTCAATTTGTATAAAAACAATTGAATTTACAGTTAGAGCAGGGCATAAGTTTTCAGCTGTAACTTTTCACCAAAAAAATGCAGATTCAGTTTAACTAAAATATTTCACAAACTGTGTCAATTTCATAGAATTGTTTCAGTAAAAACACACACACAAAACAAAAAAAATCCCACACAACTCTAAAAAGAAATTTGAGATGTCAAAACGGTTCATTTCAACATTTTCAAAATTAAACAGTTTGATTTTTTTTCAGGATAGATTCAGAAGGATACTTAGGCACCATTCACAGGAGAAGAAGGTATGTCCCCTTATCCCCCGGAGCCCAGTGATTAGGGCACTCACCTGAGTGGTAGGCCCAGGTTTGAATCCTTGCTGTGGAACAGGGAGGATTCCCATGTTGCAGGTGAGTGCCAGGCTATGAGGTATGTGAGGTGAATTTCTCCCCCCTTGAAGCTGTGCCAGTTTTTTAAATAATTTAAATATTCCTTGGGCCAAATTGAGTGAGAATGACTCTCTGGCCTGCAGGAAGGGACACCTGGGTTCCAGTCCTTGCTCAAGAATGGGGTATCAAACATAGGTGTCCCACATTCCAGATGAGTGCCCTAACTACTGGGCTATTGGGTATAAAAGGCACCACTACTTCTTCAGTTTTGTGAATGATATCTAAGTACCCTTGCAAATCTAGCGCTCTGTTTAAAAAATTTCCCTTGCTTTTATTTTAAAAATGCCTCAAATCTAAACAAAATGTTTTATTTCAGGACGAAGAAGTTATTTTGTTTGATCCAAACTGATTTTTTATTTGCCAAAAATTCTGAAATTTTGGGTTTGGATTGACCTGAAACTTTTTTACAGAAGTATTAGCAAACTGGAAAATCGGTTAGTTATTTGCAGAGCTCTGTTTAGAATACCTTTCTTAGTCTATTTCTTTGTGAACTGGCCTTTCCTTTGCCATTCATTATTCTTCTCATTATTTCTTTCTAGTGCAGCAACATGTACTTTATCGCATTCACTGTGATATTCTGATGTCCTCTGTATTCCTTCCATTCTGATAGAGACTTTCTAAGCTTTCTCTCACTTGTCCTGCAATGACAACTTTGCATTCAACGAGTTCTCTGAGGGCCCACCAGCATGAAGCTTATGGCAATATTACAACATAAGTATATAGGGCTGAATACTCAACTCTAATGTAAAGTTTTCATTGTCCAACAACCTGGGGTGGGGGGGTGGAAGAATGCCTCTAGTTTAGTATTTTACTGCATGAATTCTAACTCTTGTGGATAAATTAGAGCTATTGTCAAATACTTCCTTTTATGGGGTTTGAGTTTTATTTTACTCTTTTTATCATGTAGAATACCATTTTACAAACCAACCCTGCATCAGAGTTGATGGGAGTCTTACATGATCTGGGCCAGTAGGGTAAACAAAAGCTTAAAATTAAAATTTTATTTTTGGGGAGGTGAAAGAGAGGTGTTTTTCCACTTGGCAATTTTGGCAGAACTTCCAGGGCTCCCCTTCTCTTTATTTTTATGGGGCAAAACCCCCAAATGGCTCTGTTTCATTTCTTTTTCTTATTTCATTGCCCATGATGTCTTCCAAAGTGATCAGAAAACTTTGGGAAGAAGGCTGTTGTTCTTGTAAAAAATATTGTGATGTGATGCATAAATTGTTGTGATGGGCAGGTGATGGAGAAGGGTAATTGGTGGCTAGATGTTTAAAACAAATATTTAGACTCCACAGGAAATCATGAAAGTTTAGGCCTGAATTACATGACAGAGCTCTTTGAATAATCAATCACTTGCTTACAAAATTCTGCTATTTCATCACAGTGCCCTGTCTTTAACTTGTAATTAACCTCAGAGTATCATCATTCTCATCCCCTTTTCTTCAATGTCTGTAGAAGATATCAGCAAAATCATCTTTCAAACCACTAGCCTTTTTCCTGTGTCATGTATAAGTCCTTCTAAAGGCACAAACTCTTGCCTTCTATTTTAAATAAATCTATATACCCTTTCCTTGAATGCTTTTAACCTTAGCCCTAAAAAAATAAATCACTGTCCTATTGCCTGTGTCCTTTCAGCAGAACGTACTGTCTATTAAGATGAACTATTCATTTATCGCTGAATTGGCCATATTCACCAGTCCATGAATTTGTAATTTACCCTGTTTACCGCAGTCCTGGAATGTGTACCACTTTAAATATTCACCAGGGACTTTGTCATTTAGTTGTGTCATGCTATATTGTGTAATGAAATGTAAGCTCATAAAGCATGTAAGTAACAAAGTGCCAGCTCTCAGCCCAAATGGAAAGGTAATATAAAATGCAACTTCTACCACATCATTACAGGTAAAATAGCATAGCAACCCTTTGAAAAACCAAAAAAATCTGCCTTGGCAAAATTCTTCCTACTCTTTCTGTTAAATATGAATGAGAGGAGCAGCCATCTACCCATACAACAGCCACCAACTCCTATTATTTATCATGCTTTCTAATTCATATTTTTAAACATGCCCTCTAGCTACCTAAATCCACTGTACTGTATATTTTTCTGTGTCTCACTCTTCATGGTTTCCTATTTTATTGCCTCATCCACTGCAGTTCTCTTTCTGTCCTCCTCTACTGCAGTCTTGACCATGAATATTTTTTACTCTCTTCTTTTTCTGTTGGCTCACCCTTAGTATCTAGAACTAGCTAACCTGAAGGACAAATTCCGCCTCCGGATGCATGTACACAATGCCAACCGATTTCCAAAGGCAAAATTCTAATTCTTTCACATACATTTATACCCACTGGTTTGCTACTTGACTGATTTCCCCCATGCAACAATTTAGAATGTCTCCATTGTTCCTAAATGTACAGATGCTGCCTCATAGACACCAACCTAATTTTAAAACACTGCTTCACAGGAAAGACCCAAAAAGATTAACAGAAAAAAAGATCAATCACATAATCTGTAAGATAAACACCCTTACAACTCAACACAGGAAAGCAGAGCAAAGTGTAATTATGGTTGAAAGAGCACACTGAACGGGAAGAGTGCATACATTCTGAGGGAAGTTAGGCATAAAACATGGTCTCACGAGTAGACATTCCAAATAAAACCAGAGCAGGCTGCATTGCCTGTTACGGCTTAAACGAAGAGTAAAGAGAGAGAAAATAGACCAACTTTTTATTAGCAAGATTTATGGGGGGAAATATGGAGCTTTCCTTGGACAATACTTGATCTTTTCCATCTCTGTCTCCTAATCAGCTCTTAAAGTAGAGCGGAGTGGATACACAAATATTGTCCAAATATTCACTCACATTTAAAAATGAATTTGTTTCCACGGTGCTCATTCTTTTTGTATTCTGTGAAAGTCTTTGATCAAGTTTCGCTCTTTTTTGATCTTGCACACTCAAGTATCCACAGCAAAAGTGGAATATATTGTTAAGTAGTATCCATTCCTTACACATCAGGGAACAGATTTTCCAAACCACCTCACTTAGAACAGGAAAAGTCAGACAAGAATCTGAGTATCAGAGGGGTAGCCATGTTAGTCTGGATCTGTAAAAGCAGCAAAGAATCCTGTGGCACCTTATAGACTAACAGACGTTTTGCAGCATGAGCTTTCGTGGGTGAATACCCACTTCATCGGATGCATGTCTGACTGCATCTTCACAACAAGAATCTGACTGCACCTTCACAATTAGGCCTCTCATGCAACTGGTGAGAGGAAATTAAATTCAAACTCTACACCCAGGCAATAAATCTTATATTAACCCGATTGTTTTGGAAATGATGCCTTGAGCAACACTCACGTGACCCAGACAGGAAAAGTTTTAGAATGTTCTAATGTTCACTAATCCTGCTTCTCCATGCAGTCCTCTTGATCATGAGACTTTTATGCTCTTCCATTCAGGTAACAAAATGAATACCATCTAAGTTAGCTGACAAATCACAGCTAACCAATAGAGCTCCAAATCTGAAGATTAGATATGGAATATTAACAACAAACTCCTCCTATAATCATACAGGGTTTAAAAAAAACCCCTCAAAAATCTGTGTAAACTCAAGGATCTGCTCACAAACAATTTATGAGCAGAAAGAGGCTAAACTTATTGCTTATTTGCTATGAATAATTCACTCAGCTCTTGGTACAAGGAATACGGCTCTCCAATAATTTCCATATCTTTTCCAAGAACCATAGATTATATCAGCATCAGCCCCAGCATCTGAGTAGCTCCTAGTTTGGGCGGCTTTTAAACCTGCTAATTGTTTTCTAGTCTGCACTGACCTGAAAACAGGGGGGGAAATCTAGTTGCTAAGAAGCATTCCCAGACCTTTTAGAGGACTGGGAGAGATGGTAGCATTGTGTTCAATGTGCAATAGGATTGGACACATTAACTCACTATTTAGTAGCGCTAATTCTCTCTCTGCTCTGGCTACCAGAGAGCGCTTCTGCTCTCCAAGAGCTCTTACTGAACTGACTGATGAAATTAGTGACTCAGTAGATCATCCAGCCAACAGCCATTATATTTAAGCTGTTATTTAGGCTGATTTCAAGCAGTTCATTTGGCAACCCTCTATCAGTGCAAAGGAAAGAATTATGGCAGTCCAAGTAGCAGGCAGCACCACCTACTACCACCTACCTGAGCTAGTAATACTTTCGAAATAAAGAATGACAAAGAGAATAAAAGTGATAGGGATATGGAATCAGATTCAGTCCTAAGGTAAGATGATGAAACCACATAAGTCAATGGAGCTGTATACCATTTACATCAGGGCTGATTGTGACCATGTTGGATTTGTGTTTTCATCTGTTCTTGAGAATTTAGCTGGTCATTTACTGTGAACAATTTATCTACTGAATTTAGCCTTTTCTTGTTTGTGAATTGGCTGTGAACAGACTGATTTTCATGTCATATTTTGAAACTTCTTGAGTGATACTTTGAACAATCCATGTGCTGAAATGTTTGCACAAACTGTTTGCTATGAGCATGAATTGAAGTGAATCCAGTTGTGTGATTAGTCACCTAAGCACATGGTTATCTTCCTGTTCCCTGCCTGGGTGACCTAACTTTTATAAACAGCAATGCTTGAAGAAGACTGGAACTCTAATTCTATCATGGAAAGATGAAAGGGGAAGGAACATTTCAAGGAGAGAGAGAGAGAGAAAGGTAGCAGGAGCTAAACATGCCAGAAGAATTTTAGGATATCCAAATCCCTTCCTGTCTTGAACAAGAAATAACTTTCTCTTTGGCTATGTAATTGTTGCTGTCCACATATTGTAATGAGGGAGCAATCTGAAGTACATAGAGCATTGGCTACCGCAAGCTCTCCTGGAACAGCAGCAATTCCAGGAGCTCCTAGTCAAGACGCTTGCTAGTCCTACTCAAACTGCAGCACCAGTTGTTGGTCCCAACCCTGAAATATTCAAGTTGGGCCCTGTGATCAAACCAGAAGCATGTCCTCATTCTGCTTCAACAGGTCAGCGGGTTAAAGACATAAGGAACATGCAAGTAGCATCTTATTGACAGGCACCATAGTTGACATCTACTTTGTCCTAGATGACAGGTAATTCTGGGATTATAACTGTTTTTAAAATCCGATAGTGGATCACCTATAGATCTCTCTTTAGAGTTACTGATGTAAATTCTGGATGGAACACTTTCTATCTCAGACACAATGTTATGTCTTGGACTGGCAATAACTTTTTTTTAGACCAACTACAATAGGGGCTAGTGGATTCCATCATTTTGGAACTGTGGCCACTCTGGACAAATTGAGGACCCTCTACTGCCAGTGGTGAAAGGTTTCAAAGGATGAGAGACCAAAGGGAGAAAAAAAAATTCCTGTAGACTCTCAGATTCCACTGAGGGAAAGCCTGTGGAACTGGGTTTTGCTACGATATGCCCCCTGTTAAGATGGGGAAGGACAGGATGTGAAGGGGCTCATGGAACATTATTAGTAAACATGCATAATGAAGAACAAGGAAGCACTATTGCAAGTCATTGTCAGAAATTCCCTCTGTCACTTTAAAATCTTTTGTGGTTTTTCCTGTTGCATTCAGTTGACCCCACATTAGTATTTATCTATGTCTTTGTTATGGAACAGTTGCAATTACAGCTGTTCCATAAGTAGTTTTTCAGCTGATTTTCCTTTATACATGTTCCTTCTTACCCTTTCAACTCATTCCACTATTTGCAAATTAAACCCAACTCTCCTCTTAGAATAAAGTTTCTGGTGCAAATGCTTGTTCTTATGAATTTAAAATTATTTCCAAATATTCTTCAATATAATGTGACTAAAATTACTTTTTTCAGTGAACATTGGTACCAGTAAACCCAATTGCTTGTGTAGTCACTGAAAATGAATGCAAAAGGGGTATGGACATACTTGAAATAATTAGTTTAGAGACAAATGTATATTCACACAAAAAGAATTCAGGTCTCTCTCTTGTTCATTTTAAGGGACTGGTGCAGAATTATGATATTTAAAGCCTAAAAAACCACAATGTTCTTGCAAGGAACTAATATTTGATAGACTGAAGTCTTGTAAGTTCATTGTAAATGAAGCTTCAAAAGCATGTTGTCAAAAATACTGTTTAAATTACAGTGCTAACAAATGTAATCTAAAATAAAGTCTGATTACCTGTGCCACTTCACTTCAAACTGTCACAGTACTATGTTCTGAAATCAATACTATTGACTTCAAGGTGATTCTCAGACATATAAGGGCTAGTTAAAGAAAAGTTGGAGGAAAAAACCCTCTGCAGTTTTCAAGCTGAACTTTATGATAGTGAGTTTATATTTTAAAAATGTGTCAAGCTATCAATTAATAAGTAACCACTATGAATACAGAGTATTGTTCATTAGTTGAAAGGAAGGGACCAAAAATAGTTTTATATCAAATAAAGTTTTTTCTAAAACCTTTTTAGAATATGAGCAACATTAATGTTCTAGAATATTTCTCAGGGATATAAAATGATTGTATTGCACAAAACTTAGATGCATAACTCCTCTCAGTCTCTGATAGAGAAGGATCTGGATGAATACTTTCAATCCGTGAAATATATTGTTTGAATTGGGCTCATGACAAAGTATAAGAATGTTTTCCTTTTTCTAAGGCCAGGTCTCCACTACAAACTTATATTGGCATAACTACATCAATCAAGGGTGTGAAAAATCCACACCCCGAGTGACTTAGTTATGTTGAACTAACCCCCAGTGTAGACAGAGCTATGTTGGCAGGAGAGCTTCTCCTACTGACATAGCCACCGCCTTTTGTGGAGGTGGATTAATTATGTCGACAGGAGAACTGTCTCCCATCAGCACAGGAGCATCTTCACTTAAGCATTACAGCAGGACAGGATCCCTGGAGTACAACTTGGAATTGTGGGACTGCTGTGCCCCCTTAACTCTCCAGCCTTGCCTGTCTCTCACAATGCTTTCCTAGTGACAAGCAACAAACCCCTCCAGGTGCTGTTGTCACTCAATCACCAGCATGCAGAGACCAGCATGCAGAGACACTAAGTTGCATGAATGCTCTCTAAACCACCCATGAACTATACAGGGGGAGACATCAGCTAATCCCCCCAGCCTCCAAGTTTTGTGCCCCAGAAATGTACAGTCATACACTGCTCAAGATCTTCTCTTGAAGAATGCAAGCTCATTAATTAGTTTGCCATTTGGTCAAAGAATAGTGGACATACACCAGCCTTGGTAATCTGAGCAGATTCCCAACGCACTTTAGACAAACTCACTGGTAAGGATAAAACATTAAACTAACTTTATTAACTACAGAAAGGTAGATTTTTAAGTGATTATAAGTGGTAGGCATAAAAATCAGAGATAGTTACCCAAGAAAATTAAAAGTAATGACACATTCTAACTCCTATACTTTCAGACTAAGCAAGATTTGAATCAAATGGCTTTTCTCATCACACTGGATGTTGCAGGTAGGTTACAGTTCTTAAAATTTCCTTCTCAGCCTGGGTCTAGTCGCCTCATTTCAAAGTCTTTGTCTTCCCAGCATTCATGTTGCTTTCAGCTTAGGTGGGAGAGGAGAGAGGTGATCTCCTGGTGCAATTGTCCCTTATTTTATACGTTCAGTTCATGTCCCAGGGAAGACACTGGCCAAGGCATGTCCTGGTGGGCCTTCTTGAGTAACAGAGTTGAGCAATATTCATTGTGTGGTTCTTGCATAACTGTTTCTTACAGAACTGTAAATTTCTTGTTTACTATTCCCCTGCTGGTCTATGGCTTGTGATGGTCACTTAATGCCCTTTTGGGTCTGGGTCACCACTTTGGTTGTCACTGAAGAGCTAGCAGTGTGCGTCTTCCAAACTCACAACATATTTCAATAACAGTCATGTAGCAAAATTTCATATCTTCGTTCACAATAATGATATATGTATTTTGACAGAACAATGAGTTTTAGGAAATCATGACCTTTCATATGGCACCTTACAAGGCATACTTTGTATGAAATATCACAACCCCACATATAAATGATGAATATGGGGGTTACAGGGAGCTACTTTGTTTAAACAAGGTTATGATGCACTATACCTCATTCTCATATAAGTACTTTTTTTACCTCAGGGCTTGATTTCAAAGCTTTTACTGAGTAGCACAATAAAATAAGATCCTTCCCTCACCTCTTTTGCCCCACTGGGTCCGTTGTCCCCACCTGCATGGAATTGGAGGGAGCAGCACAGGTGACAGGAAGGAAGAGTTTAGAGGAAGCACCAGGAAGTGAGTCTGGATTGGTACTGGTTAGGAATTTTCTTACTAAACAGTTTCACAGGAACATTATGATACCCAAAATGTTTTGCAAAACATTGTGGAAACCTCTGGTTTGATTAACTTTTGCTGAATCATGAATGGTTCAGGCTGAAATCTGTCTGGTTTTCTGGCTGCTAGAGACCTCAGGAGTACTAGATTCCGAGGTTCAGGACAGCCATGCTATGCAGACTTTAGCAGAGATGGCCGGGGAATGGGAGGTGCTCTGGCCCCATCCTTCTCTAGCCCACTCATTGGCCAGTGCTTAGCTGACTGGGCATACAAGGGGGGTGAAAGTTGCTCCAGGGGAGGTATTGTAACTGAGTCACAAGTCATTTCCTAGTCAGCTCCTCAGAGCTATGTGCAACCACTTACTCAAGGCAGACTGTAAATCAACTTAGTCTTAAAAAAAATTTTAATTGGGATGTTACAAACTTTTGTTTGGTGTTTTTTCCTGAACCAATATTTATTGTCCCTAATGCAAGGAAAATTCAACACTCCATTCAGACTTCAGTATTCCGCAGAACAGGGCCGCCCGGAGGATTCAGGGGGCCTGGGGCAAAGCAATTTTGGGGACTCCTTCCATAAAAAAGAGTTGCAATACTATAGAATACTATATTCTCGTTGGGGCCCCTGCAGGGCCCGGGGCCTGGGGCAAATTGCCCCACTTGCCCCCACCCTGGGTGGCCCTGCCACAGAAAGAGTCCACAGGCTAAAACAGAAAGATTTTACTCACAGTATCCACGTAAAGGTTAAGTTGTTGGTTGGATTGAAATCTAAGAATCTTGAAAAGGTTAAAATTAAGACATTTTTCTCATAAAATGGGCTGAGAAGATGTCTAAAACCAGTTCTATAACTAAAATACATGTTAAAAGATTGAATCCTCACAGGTAACTATGAAAACAATTCTATTTCTATATCAAGTCTCTGGGTTTTTTTCCCCTCCTCATCAGATCTTGGCTATATATTCCCTACCTGTAGTTCTAATCATTTGTTAGAAACATGGCAATTAATTGCTGTGGAAATGATTATGTTGTCACAAACAGAGAATTAGAACTTCATGTGAGGAAAAATCATCAAGAGCAGATGAACACTTGAGAAATAAAGATCTGGGTCACATGCAAATTCTTAGTAATGGGAAAAAAACCTGTGGCAGCAGAAAGAAAAAAATATATTAGATATAAGTGGAATCTAGGAATGAGACTGTTTGCACTTTATTCCACAGTGGATACAATAATCTGTCTAGTGCACATTTCAGCATAACTGTCTGTATGCAATATTCATCTGTTTCTAGAAAGGCAATATAAAAAGACTCTTGTTTGCTCCCATCTGAATAAAACTATAACACTGTCAGCCATTTGAAGATAAATAGTCAATACTTACTGGAATGTTCAACAGCAGCCACTAAGCTATATCTAAAGCTAGAAAATGACATTTGAAGCCGTCTGAAGATATTGGCAATCAGAGATTTTAGGAATAGAAAATGACTAATTATTGGCCCTGGTGTTTTAAAATATCAATTTTCTTTTGCAAAACAGTGTGATCGCCTTGAATTGATGGTCGTTTGATGTTAAAATGGAGTTAACTTTCTTAATCATCATGTAATGCATTTTTCCAAAATAAAAAATACAATTTTTTTCATTTTATAAAATTTTGTGAAAGAATTAATTCTCCTGGAAGCGTGAGACTAATAGCACTGGTTAGAGCCAGGCATAGCACAGGAAGATATTATGATGTAAGCACCTCTTTCCTGCCCTGATGATGCACCATAAACCTTATCTGCAGCATATCCTGAACCTTCTTTGGACAAAGACTTTTAATCATGCTGTATTGTGCTAAAATAAAATCCAAGTTTTGCAAAGACTTAAACTTCTACATAACATTTAGGCACTTGGGTTGTCCCACTGAAGTCATTTCCATAACACATTATTACTAAGGATTTCAAAATGCTTTACAGACATAATTAATTTGTTAATTCCACATGGGTGAGGAAACTGAGGGATACATAGGATGCTCTCCCTCAACCCTACCCAGCTGAATCTGAGAGTAAAATGTGACATATAATAGCCAACATTAGACAAGAGTTTAGGACAAAAAGTAAAGAATTCTCTATCTAACTCAGCAGTTCATAGAATCATAGACTTTAAGGTCAGAAGGGACCATTATGATAATCTAGTCTGACCTTCTGCACAATGCAGGCCACAGAATCTTACCAACCCACTCCTGTATCAAATCTGTGTCTGAGCCATTGAAGTCCTCAAATCATGGTTTAAAGACTTCAAGGTGCAGAGAACCTTCCAGCAAGTGACCTGTGCCCCACGCTGCAGAGGAAGGTGAAAAATCCCCAGGGCTTCTGCCAATCTGCCCTGGAGTAAAATTCCTTCCCGACCCCAAATATGGCGATCAGCTAAACCCTGAGCATGTGGGCAAGACTCACCAGCCAGCACCCAGGAAAGAATTCTCTGTAGTAACTAAGATCCCACTCCATCTAACATCCTGTCACAAGCCATTGGGCATATTTACCGCTAGTACTCAAAGACCAATTAATTGCCAAAATTAGGCTGTCCCATTATACCATCCCCTCCATAAAATTATCAAACTTAGTCCTGAAACCAGATATGTCTTTTTCCCCCACTTGTCCCCTTGGAAGTCTGTTCCAGAACTTCCCTTCTCTGATGGTTAGAAACCTTTGTCTAATTTCAAGTCTAAACTTCCTGATAGCCAGTTTATATCCATTTGTTCTTGTGTCCACATTGGTACTGAGCTTAAATAATTCCTCTCCCTCCCTGGTATTTTTTCCTGTGATATATTTATAAAGAGCAATCATATCTCCCCTCAGCCTTCTTTTGGTTAGGCTAAACAAGCCAAGCTCTTTGAGTCTACTTTCATATTACAGGTTTTCCATTCCTCGGATCATCCTACTAGCCCTTTTCTGTACCTGTTCCAGTCTGAATTCATCCTTCTTAAACATGGGAGACCAGAACTGCACACAGTATTACAGATGCGGTCTCACCAGTGCCTTGTAAAACGGTACTACGCCTCCTTATCGCTACTGGAAATACCTTGCCTGATGCATCCCAAGACTGCATTAGCATTTTTCATGGTCATATCACATTGGCGGCTCATAGTCATCCTGTGATCAACCAATACTACGAGGTCCTTCTCCTCTTCTTTTACTTCCAACTGATGCCTCCCCAGCTTATAACAATAGTTCTTGTTATTAATCCCTAAATGAATGACCTTGCACTTTTCACTATTAAATTTCATCCTATTACTATTACTCCAGTTTACAAGGTTATCCACATCTTCCTGTATGATATCCCGGTCCTTCTCTGTATTGGCAGTACCTCCCAGCTTTGTGTCATCTGAAAACTTTATTAGCACATTCCCACTTTTTGTGCCAAGGTCAGTAATAAAAAGATTAAATAAGATTGGTCCCAAAACCGATTCCTGAGGAACTCCACTAGTAACCTCCTTCCAGCCTGACCCACTGTAGTCTCCCCTTTAACCAGTTCCTTATCCACCTTTCAATTTTCATATGATCCCCATCTTTTCCAATTTAGCTAATAATTCCCCATGTGGAACCGTATCAAATGCCCTACTGAAATCAAGGTAAATTAGATCCACTGCATTTCCTTTGTCTAAAAAATCTGTTACCTTCTCAAAGAAGGAGATCAGGTTGGTTTGGCCTTTTGTAAAACCATGTTGTATTTTGTCCCAATTACCATTGACTTCAATGTCCTTGACTAATTTTTCCTTCACATTTTTTTCCAAGACCTTGCATACTACAGCCCACAGCCTGCATGCGGGCCAATTAGTATGCGGCCCAGTTCAAGCTGTGGCCCAGTTGTGTGCTAAAGACCCAGCGGGGGCTGGCCCCACATGGTGGGGGTCCGAGGCTTCTGGAAGGCCTTGGGGTCCAGGGTTTGCATCAGCACTGCCAGCCAGCCTGTCGGGGTCTGGGCTGCCACCCAGCTGCCTTACCACCCAGCCCCACGCAGCCGGGTCCAGGTCAAGGCTGCTGCTCGGCCCTACCCAGAGGGCTCCAAGGTCCCTGCCACCAGGCCCCCACCCAGGGCTCTGCTCCTGGCCCCACTCTGTGGAAGGGTCTCTGGACTGGAAGCACTGGGCATAGTCTGTGGAGGGGTTCGTGGTGAGGGGGCTGTGGTTCTCAACCTGTGGCCCAGATAACATGTTGTAGGCTGCATACGTGGCCCACAATGATAAATAGGTTGAGAACCACTGATCTAACTGAATCTTCAGAATAAATTAGATTAAACAATGTGATTCTATACCTGATTTGGAATTTGACCCAGATATTGGGGTTAACAACTCCACTATTGCTTATCACAATCTTTATTTTTCAGTCTCTTATCTAGAAGTCAGTGGCTACTAACACTACATTGGGTATCTGGTTCAGCACTGAACAAAAGGGAATTGGCTTAGCTGCACTGAAGTTAGGGTGACCAGACAGCAGGTGTGAAAATTCAGGACAGGGCCTGGGGTTGGGGTAGGGGGGAGTAATAGGTGCTTGTATAAGACAAAGTCCAAAATATCGGGACTGTCCCTATAAAAACAGGACATCTGGTCATCCTAACTGAAGTCAGCCAGCTAGGCAGACTTACACAAGCTGAGGATTTGGCCTACCATCATTTGCATCACCAACACCACTTCCAGAAGTACTTTAGGTTTCCTTAGAGGTTGCCAATCAAGTACTGTACCTGCCTACTATAGCGTGTAAAATCAAGCGAGATCAGAGCACAAGATGGTATTGCTGCAGGCTATAAACAGTTACATTTTTGTCATGCCTTTGAAAGTTTTCTCTGAACATAGCTTTGTCATGCGCATCATCCACCAATTTTTATATTGGTTGGAAAAGATAAATTGATTATCAGAGTTGGTCTGTCAGAATATGCAGTTCCATCAAAACCAAAACACCTCATGAAATCAAGTCACTCATGGAATTCCATGTAGGAGGAAAAAACAGGAAGAGTTCCAACAATGTCAGAATGTTCCATTTTGTCATTTTCAGAATGAAACATTTTGATTTTTCACTTTGAAATGGCTTTGCATTTCAATTCTTTTTTAATTTTGTGTTATATATTATAATATAAAATAAAAAGGCAACATCAAAACAAAATATTTCATATGACTCAAAATGAGGAGGTTTTTTTAATTTTTATTTTCCTTTGGAGAGAATTTGAAACTTTTGGTTTTCACTTTCTTTTGGTATAAAGCCAGATTCTGAAATCTTGAAATCCTTCACAAAACAGAACCTTTGTCCCCTCTGCACAGTTCTACTGACAATATAATAACAGAAGCAAGAGACTATCTGCTTTATTATTCTTTAAACCTTTGTAAGTTAAAAGTGTATAAATAGTATATAAAGGTAGTAGGCCCAAAATTTTAACCTCTTTTTATCATCTTCTATCTCCTTGTAAATTCTACATAATATTAATTTTTAAATGCGGAAAAAAGCTCAAATATCATATAAATAAAAATGCCAGCAGCCTAGTAGAAACTACAATGTTTGTTTGGAGGAAAAATACATTCAGTAAAGAAACAGATTTAAATTGCCTCAGGTTTAATGCACAGAAAGAAAGAACTGGTTTTCTAAATGATGAAAATTAACCTTAGTATACATTTCATATTTACTGGCTAGGAGATGAAGGAACTTGGCACTGTATTAGGGCCTTCGTTCTTTGGCATTTTCAGGTTAGCTCTAACTGTACATTTCACCATCTTTTCTCCACTTATTAAAATGGATTGGGGCAAGCACTGTACCGATTTATATACCTCAAGCTGTCAATGGGGAGGTGGGGAAACTTGCCTTCTTTCTTTGTGTCTTGAATAAATCTCTTTTCTGCCTTCTTACTTTGTGTGGAACCTAATGACTGACAGATCGCAAAATAGTCTTGTTACATATCTCCATGCACATTAAGGACAAATACTTTAACTCTAAGAATATTATTTTAAATTACTCTTGTTTTGATGATGTCTTAAAGTTTTCCTTGAGAGAGAATACAGCGGGCCTGATTCACATTTTATTCTTAGGCCTCTTTAGCCTGCCTCTATATAAATGACAATAAGGCTCAATGTGTTTGTGTTTTGTCACTCTGTACTGAACTGAACACAGAATGGCTGCCAGTCTTGAAAGGCTATGATACAATCTTTATACATATGAAGTTGTAGTACACAGAAACGTAACTGTTACATATCTCCCATCCCATGCTTTAGATCAGCGGTGGGCAACCTGTGGCTCGTGGGCCACATGCGGCCCATCAGGATAATCCGCTGGTGGGCCGCCAGACAGTTTGCTTACATTTGCATAGCCGCCCACAGCTCCCAGTGGCCGTGGGTCACCGTTCCCGACCAATGGGAGCTGTGGGAAGTGGTGGTCAGCACGTCCCGGCAGCCCGCGCCGTTCCCGCAGCTCCCATTCACCGTGATCAGACCGACATGAATATAAAATAATTGTACATTCTTATAATTAAATACATAGGCAACCTCCACACTTCCTCTTCTCCTGAGACTAACAGGCGAACAGCAGGGGCTATGCTTTTCCAAGTGAGTGCAAATATCCACCTGCACTACCAGATTGCTGCATCTCTAGTGTTTTCAGATTTTTCAGCTCTGACTAGCAGTAATTTATAGCAGCTCACTCTATAACTGCTTTCTTTCCTAGCTCCTTTCTAAAGAGTCCTCTTGCTTCTTTACCTCTATTCTTCTTGCCCACGGTAGCATCAAAGTTTTTTAAGATGATGAAGTGGACTGTTTGATCTTTTTGTAGTGTTTCTGTCTTGATTCAGTACATTATCTCACGTACCACTAGATGATACCTGGAAAAATACCTGAAAATATAAAAATAATCATATGAAAAGGATTTCATTTTGCTTCAGCATTTTTAAGCAAATTTAAAGAGCCGCTGACAGCTCCTGGAAACTTTGAGAAATGTTCTATTTAGAAATCATTCTTTTTCTGTATATTTCTCGCCTCTTGTTCTTTACCACTGAAGACATTTGCATGAGAACAGGATCTTTGTTTCCTAGCAGTTCATCTGCTCCAGCTGCTTATTCTGGAGGATTGGGATTGTACTGCTTGGACAGGGATTTGTTTTGTTTGGTTTTTTTGTCTTTATGTATTTCAATCTCACTCAACACTTTAGAAGCTCACAATAATCAAGAGGGGTTGAATGTCTTATTCTTGTAAGGGGAGTGAAGGAATAGAACTCTTTCTTCATCGCTTATTCCAAAGGAGAATTATAAATTGGACCAGAAGATCTGGGTTCTTCATGTTTTGGATAGGAACTGGCTCCTTTTTTATATGTTTTGCTTTCAGGGTGCAAGTTTGGAACCTCGAACCTGCAAGTCAGTGACTCCTCACTCTGGCCCAATCCATCAAACTCTAAGTCTGTAAGTAAACAGGTTTTTGATTGGGGCCAGAGTCCACAGCGCCCTGCAGGATTGAGAGCATGGTGAGTTAATAATACAATAGGACACCTGAGTCAGTCAAGGTAAAATGAGAATCAAGTAATGTGCAGAGTCTGTTGCTCAAAGTGAGACCCCAAACTTCACTCATCACTCATGCCAAGCCTTGAAATGTTTTCAAGATTTGAAAAAGCTTGATTGCTTTTCCCCCTGCCATCTTTATATCAGAACCAAAGGGGGTAAGAAGACTTATGAAGGCTGTTTCCTTGTGTTTCTTCGATCCAGGCCAAAAACTGGAAATAGTAGAAGCATTTGTGAAATTGTGATATTATAGGTTCCCAGTCTAAGGTGCCAATCCTGAAAGGAGCATTGCATGTTAGGGAGATCATAGAAGTGACTGTGGCTCAGCAACAGGCAAAGGGATCTACTTACTTAGAGTTCCTGGAAGGGCTCAGGATAAGGTGGTCCAAACCTTAGGGTGGCTACCCAAACTGAATTGAACCTCTGAACCTCATTAGTTCTCAATCACATCCAGGGTATAAGTGTGAGTTTAATAGATAACGGCCCTGTTCTGAAAAGGACCAGGTTCACTGTAGAAACAAACAAACAAAAAGGCAGTAGAATGCTCTGGAATCTGACCACCAGTTTAATGTTCCCAAATACACATAATGATTAGATTTAATAAACTTGTTTTTATATGTGTACATTAATTGATTATTTCTTTCTACATACTGCAGATACCAAGCTTGGAGGGGTTGCAAATACTTTGGAGGATAGGATTAAAATTCAAAATGATCTGGACAAACTGGAGAAATGGTTTGAAGTAAATAGGATGAAATTCAGTAAGGACAAATGCAAAGTACTCCACTTAGGAAGCACCAAATCAGTTGCCCACATACAAAATGGAAAATGACTACCTAGAAAGGAGTAATGCGGAAAGGTATCTGGGGGTCATAGTGGATCACAAGCTAAATATCAGTCAACAGTGTAACACTGTTACAAAAAAAGCAAACATCATTCTGGGATGTATTAGCAGGAGTATTGTAAGCGAGACACGAGAAGTAATTCTTCCGCTCTACTCCGCGTTGATTAGGCCTCAGCTGGAGTATTGTGTCCAGTTCTGGGCGTCACATTTCAGAAAGGATGTGGACAAATTGGAGAGAATCCAGAGAAGAGCAACAAAAAGGATTAAAGGTTTAGAAAACGTGACCTAATAGGGAAGATTGAAAAAATTGGGTTTGTGTAGTCTGGAGAAGAGAAGACTGAGAGGGGACATGATAACAGTTTTCAAATATGTAAAAGGTTGTTACAAGGAGGAGGGAGAAAAATTGTTCTTCTTAACCTCTGAGGATAGGACAAGAAGCAATAGCCTTAAATTGCAGCAAGGGCGGTTTAGGTTGGACATTAGGAAAAACTTCCTAACTGTCAGAGTGGTTAAGCACTGGAATAAATTGCCTTGGGAGATTGTAGAATCTCCATCATGGGAGATTTTTACGAGCAGGTTCGACAAACACCTGTCAGGGATGGTCTAGATAATACTTAGTCCTGCCATGAGTTCAGGGGACTGGACTAGATGACCTCTCGAGTTCCTTCCAGTTCTATGCTTCTATGATTTTATAAATTAAGGGACTGGAAGCTGAGGACTTCAGGATCTAGTAATGACTTAGGGGTCTTTCAGATGCAGATCACTGGCTGAAATTCAACTTGGGTCAGTAATAACCCTAATTGTCATAGTTTAAAGTTGTCCAGTGGCCTATATGAAATTAGTTGATTGACATGACTACAGATCACAAATGCAACTGCCATTAACAAAGCCTCTAAGAGAGACCAGAGATTGCATGGCCATGGAGAATGAACTGACAATTCATCCTCAAATCAAGATAAAGACACATGGGGGAACTGTGCACTGCCACTTCTTATGCTCTTATGGTAATTATTACCATTTATTATCTGTTGTGTACTGTATTACAGTATCACCTAGAGGCCACACTCACAGACCATCCAGTTTATATACAGGTAACAAAAAGACAGTACCTGCATCAAAGAATTTAGTCTTAAGCCCCAATCCTTTAAGATGCTCTGACCAGCTTACAGGATCGGGCCTGTATAATGTGACAATAGACAACAGGTGGGTAGAACAAACTGGATATGTATAGGATGCAAGTGAAATGACTGCTGGGATAACAATTAGCGGTGTCCAGTTGAAGACCACTACAACTGGAAAATGAAATCTGCTGCCTTTCTTGAATACTAATACATTTGTAGGTAAAAATGTAAAAGGTGGCATATATTATAGCTACCATTTTATTCTGTGTAATGACTATGATGGGTTTTTTAAATTAATTTTCAGACTTCCCAGTTTAATTTTAATAAGCAGGCTGTTCACTATTGGAAGTAGTGAAATCTGGAGAAAAAAAATTACAAGCTCAATCTGATGAATATATATGATCACATCTGACAAGTATTCAGATATATACACAGATAAAAGTTCTCAACATTTAATTTAGGTTATATCAGACATTCATATTTCAATAATACAGTAAATGCTCTGTTTTTATGTGGGTTAGAAGCCAGGCAGTGATTCATTTTATTCTTCATTGGTATCACTTTCTCCTCCTTTTTCCTATTTCTTCTTCTTTTTTATCTGTTTTGGTTTGTTGATTATTTTTCACCTCCCCTCATAGATTTCTTTGTGTTTACAACAAACCACACAGACATTACAAAAGGATCTGTTTGACAAACCTTATTTATAGATTTACTGATTTATTTGTGAAAGCGATCTCATATTGACATAATCTTTCATTACAAAGGATCCCAGCATGATTTAGAAACTTAATAAATTGTTCACTGGGATTGTTTCATCCAGTGAAATGCAGCTATAGTTGTGGCAGGGGTGAAACAAAGCAGCAGATGAACATCCTGGAGTTTACAATAAGGCTATTTCTACACTACACAGCTGTGTCACTAAAAGGCACGCAGTGTTGCCACTGTTTGTTGGCAGGAGAGAGCTCCAGGGGGGCTGGAACAATTTGTATAGTGGGGGTGCTTAGAGCCATTAAACCAAACTGTAAACCCTGTAGATAATGGAAACCACTTCAAGCCAGGGGGTACAACAGAAGTCCCAGCACCCCTAGTTCCAGCACCTATGGAGAGCTCTCCTTCCGACAGAAAACTTCCACCCACAATGAGCGGCGTTTGCTTTGTCAGCAGGAGAGTTCACACCAGTGCTTGTCATTGGCAAAACTTTTATCTTTGGGGGAGCTGGTTTTTTAACACCTCTGAAAAACAAAAGTTTTATTGTTCAGTTGCCAGTTTAGACAAAAGCCTAAGATAGTAAGCTCCTCGGGGCAAGGCAGGGCCTGTGTCTTTTGCAAGTTTGTGCAACACATAACACAATGGAGCTTTGATCCTGATTGAGGCCCCAAGGCATTGCTGCAATATGAATATTTATTAACTTGGAAAATACATTATATAATTGAAACTGCCAGGGGAATTTAAGTAGGTGCAATGCAATCACCCAAATTGGAATTGTGCTAAAAATGTGAAGGAAAAATTAGTGGTTGCCCCATCTAAAAAAAAAATATAGTGGAATTGGAAAAGATTCAGAAAAGGGCAACAAAAATTATCAGGGGTATGGAGCATCTTCCTTACGAGGCGAGATTAAGACTGGGACTTTTCAGCTTGGAAAAGAGACAACTAAGGGGGGATATGTTAGAGGTCTATAAAATCATGATGCATGTGGAGAAAGCAAATAAGGAAGTGTTATTTACTCCTTTTTATAACACAAGAACTAGGGGACACCAAATGGAATTAATAGGCAGCAGCTTTAAAACAAACATGTCCGAAACCGATTGCGGTTCGATAAGCTTTGGTATTGGGAGAGGAAAAACCAGGCTGGACCAGAATAAGGTTTAAAGCCAAGTGGCTGCATTTATTGGGGGGATAGTTACAACGTTGGCCGAGGAGGAGGAGGCAATTCTTAGCTGGGATGTTATTAAACAATACAAACACACCCAAAAATCATTAACAATACAAATCTATACTGCTCACTGCTTCACACTGAGTAGGCAGACACACCAGTTACACAAGAAGAAAATCGGGTTCGTCAGAGTGGTGCCCGGTGCAACACAGAAAAAGAGACCCACAGGCCACTGCCTCAACCACCCTTGCTTTCACACTAAGGGATTTACCCAGAGTGTGGTGCGGCTGCGATTGTGCAGGTTCCACTCACACAGACCGCGGGGACAGAAACCCCTTGGTCAGCTAATCCTCAGGTGGAGACAGCACCTAGCACCAAACACTCCAGACAAAGACAGAGCAGTAACTCACACAACTTAAAACAGTCTATAATTAACTATCTACTAAAACTCAGAACAACTATACAAACTAGACAACTGTGCAATTATGAGCTCAATAATTCAACTCTCATATACTGTATACACACTTGGTACCGAGTTAAAGGGGGGGGAGAAAGAGGGGAAGCTAGGTAAGCAAACTGTCAGAAATTAGAAAACAAATACCGCACTCCAGGCGCAGCTGACCAGCAGAGCAGACACCAGAAGCATGACGAGCTGATAGAAATAGATCCAAAACGATAAATCCAAAGCGATAAATCCAAAACAACACGACACGAGCTAGCTATAACGGGAGGAGACCCTGGCTGAAAGGTTGATCAGGCCCTTCAGCTGACACGCGGACACTCCACAAAGATTTTGGGGGGAAACCTAGTTTTATTCGAAGGGTCTCACTCACTCGTGTCAGCATCTGATTGGTCCCTAGCTCCTACACCCTCCAGGCTCTGAACTGTTGCCCCCCACGCCAACGGGATCTGCACATGGCACACTGGCATCTCTGCACAAGGCACTAGCCTGACCCCTAGATGACCAGGCAGAAAGAGCGGGAAAATCCACACAGCACTAAAATGTTGTACACCGCACCTCAGGGTTGCACACGACACCACGGTGTTGCTGGGCAGAATTAGGTCTCTGCCCTCTCCTGTGGAACAAGAACCTGGTCCAAGACAGAGGCTGCCTTGTCCTTTTAGCAGAACAAGATGGCCGTGGACCGACAATTGGCCATACAGAAGCCATAACTATGTATGGGGTTGCGACAAAACAAAAGGAAGTATTTTTCAGACAAAGCAAAGTCAACCTGTGGAACTCCTTGCCAGAGGATGTTGTGAAGGCCAAGACTATTACAGGGTTAAAAAAAGAACTAGATAAGTTCATGGAGAATAGGTCCATCTGTGGCTATTAGCCAGAATGGGCAGCGATGGTGTCCCTAGCTTTTGTTTGCCAGAAGCTGTGAATGGGCGACAGGGGATGGATCACTTGATGATTACCTGTTCTGTTCATTCCCTCTGGGGCACCTGGAATTGGCCGCTGTCAGAAGACAGGATACTGGGATAGATGGACCTTTGGTCTGACTCAGTATGGCTGTTCTTATGTTCTTATGTAAGAATATTTAGATAATTTAGATGTATTCAAGTTAGTGGGGTCTCATGAAATTCATTCTAGGGTACTTAAGGAACTAGCTGAATCGTTAGCAATTATCTTCAAGAACTCATGGAAGGCAGGTGAGATCCCAGAGAACTGGAGAAAAGCAAATATACTGGATGGCAAAGGCAAAGATACTGGAACAAGTTATTAAACAATCAATTTGTAAGCACATAGAGGCTAATAGGGTAATAAGGAATAACCAGCATGAATTTATCAAGAACAAATCATGCCACACCAAACTAATTTCCTTCTTTTACTGCGTTACTGGCCTAATGGATGGTGGGGAAGCAGAATACATGATATATCTTGCGTTTAGTAAAGCTTTTCATCAGGGGTTCTCAAACTGGGGGTCACGACCCCTCAGGGGGTCGCAAGGTTATTACATGGGAGGTTGCAAGCTCTCAGCCTCCACCCCAAACCCCACTTTTCATCCAGCATTTTTATTGGTTTTAAATATATAAAAAATGTTTTTCATTTATAAGGGAGGCGGTCACACTCAGAGGCTACCTATGTGAAAGGGGTCACCAGTTCAAAAGTTTGAGAATCACTGTTTTTCATAGTATCACATGACGTTTTCATAAGAAAATGCAGCCTAGATGAAATTACTGGAAGATGGGTGCACAACTGGTTGAAAGACTATACTAGAAGAGTAGCAAACAATGGTTCACTGTCAAACTGGGAGGATGTATCTAGTGGGGTCCACAGAGGTCAGTCCTGGGTCTGGTATAATTCAATACTTTTATTAATGACTTGAATAATGGAGTGGAGAGTACACATAAAATTGTCAGATGACATCAAGCTGGGAGGGGTTGCAAGCACTTTGGAGCACAGGATTAGAATGCAAAAGAATCTTGACAAATTAGAGATTTTTTTCTGAATTCAACAAGAGATATAATTCAATAAATGTAAGTGCAAAATACTTCATTTTGGAAGGAAAAGAAATCAAATGCATAGCTACAAAATGGGGGATACTTGGCTAGATGGTACTGCTGAAAAGGATCTGGGGGTAATAATGGATCACAAGTTTAACATTAGTTGACAATGTGATGTAGTTGCAAAAAAGGGGTAATATAATTCTGGTGTATACAAACAGGAATGTTGTGTGTAAGACACTGGAGGTAATTGTCCTTGGCACTGGTGAGGGCTCAGCTGGAGTGTGGGGTCCAGTTCTGGGCACCACACTTCAGGAAAGAGCTGGACAAATTGGAAAGAATCTAGAGGAGAGTAACAAAAATGATAAAAAGTGCAGTAACCGTGATCTATGAGGAAAGGTTAACACTGGGCATGTTTAGTCTTAAGAAGACTGAGGGAGGATCTGATATTTTTTAGTCTTCAAATATTTTAAGGGCTGTTACAAGGAGGATAGTTATCAGTTGTTCTCCAGTCACTCAGTTTTGTGACATCCATTTGTAGCTCTTCGCAGTCTGCTTGGGACTACTTAACTATCTTGACTAGTTTTGAATCATCTGCAAATTTTGCAACCTCACTGTTCACCTCTTTTTCCAGATCATTTATGAATATGTTGAATAGGACTAGTCCCAGCACTGACCCCTGGGGGACACCACTCTTTACCTCTCTCATTCTGAAAACTGACCATTTACTCCCACCCTTTGTTACCTATCTTTTAACCAGTTACCAATCCATGAGAGGACCTTCCCTCTTATCCCGTGACAGCTTACTTTGCTTAATAGCCTTTGGTGAGGGACCTTGTCAAAGGCTTTCTGAAAATCTAAGTACACTATATCCACTGAATACCCCCTGTCCACATGTTTTTTGACCCCCTCAAAGAATTCTAGTAGATTGGGGAGGCATGATTTCCCTTTACTAATACCATGTTGACTCTTCCCCAACAAATTATACTTTACTATAGTTTCAACTAGTTTGCCCAGTACAGAAGTCAGGCTTACCTACCTGTAATTGCCAGGATCACCTCTGGAGACCTTTTTAAAAACTGTCATCACATTAGATATTCTCCAGTCATTTGGTTCAGAAGCTGATTTAAATGATAGGTTACAAACTACAGTTAATAGTTTTTTAACCTATTCTTTCCTATTTTGACTTGCATTCCTTCTGCCTTGTTAATATTTACTGTGTTGAGTATCGGATCACCATTAACCTTGTTAGTAAAGACTGAAGCAAAATAGGCATTAAACCCCTCAACCTTCTTCATGTAATCAGTTATTATCTTTACTTCCCCAATTGTTAGTGGACTTACGCTTTTTATCTTTCTCTTGCTCCTAATGTATTTGTTTGTACTCCTCATTAGCATTTCATCCATATTCCCACTTTTTGTAGGATTCCTTTTTTCATTTTCAGGTTATGAAAGAGCTCCTAAGGGAGTCATATTGTCATCTTATTATTCTTCCTATCTTTCCTTTTCATTGTGATAGTTTGCAATTGTCTGTTTAATACTATGCCATTGAGAAACTGCCAGCAATCCTGCACTGCTTTTCCCCTTAGATTTTTCTTGCATGGACCTTACCTGCCAGCTCTCTGAATTTGTTAAAGTCTGCTTTTTTTTTTGAAGTCCATTGTCCTTACTCTGCTGCTCTCACTCCTTCCTTCCCTTAGAATCATGAAATGTATATTTTATGATCGATTTCACCTAATTGCCTTTAACCTTCAACTTCACTCCCAATTCCTCCCTGTTGGTCAGAATCAAGTCTAAAATTACTGTGCCCCTGGTTAGTTCCTCCATTTTCTGCAACAAAAAGTCATTCCCAATACATTCCAATAATTTCTTGGAAAACTTCTGTTTTGCCTTAATACTTTTCCAACATATAATAATTGGAGATATACCAATCTCCTAGAACTGGAAGGGACCTCAAAGGGTCATTGAGTCCAGCCCCCTTCTTTCACAAGCAGGACCAAGTACTGATTTTTGCCCCAGATCCGTAAGTGGCCCCCTCAAGGATTGAACTCACAATCCTGTGTTTAGTAAGCCAATGCTCAAACCACTGAGCTATCCCTCCCCCTGACAGAGATCTGTGTAGCTAAAGTCCCCCATTACTACCAAGTCTTGTGTTTTGGACATTTTTGTTATTCTAGAAATAATTTATCCACCTCCTTTAATGGTCTGTAATAGACCCCTAGCATGACTTCGCCACTGCTTTTTTTTTTGTTACCCCTTTTTTCTTTATGCAGAGACTTTCAACTGGTCTGCCTCTCATCTCTTTCCAGACCTAACACCGCCTCCCTTTTTTTAAATCATGCCTGTCCCTCCTGAACAAGCTGTACCAATCCCTCTACACCAACATTCCAGTCATGAGACTGATCACAGAAACTTGGTGGGATGCCAATTAAGTCAACTTTTAGCTCATGGACTAATACTTCCAGTTATTTCCACATTCTTCACACTTGTTCCTCTGAAGAGTTGCTGAACATCTGAAGCTTTTATTGGGAGTTCAGCACCTCAGAGGATCAGAGGTTTTTGACTTGTGCTGGTCAACATCTCTTTACCTGAAAATGGCCTGTTTTAGAAGTGAAAATTTTCTGCTAAAATTCTTTTATTATTACTACATTTTTCCAGCTGTTCTGTTAAAAATAAACTCAAGAACTGAATTTTTTTTCAATTTTGGAAAACCAGAAAAACTGAAAAATTTTGAAAGCCAAACATTTTCAGTTTATGATTTTTCATAATAAAAACACAACCTGAAAACCTCTGAACATTTTTTTCCTTTGGGGGGGGATGACTTTTTTCCTCTTTCAATTTTGTGTGTATATGTGTGTGTGTGTGCACATGGAAAATACTCTATCACTGCCATTGTACTATGTCTTACAATACCTGAAACACCTGAACTGATTACTCAAAATGCTTCTAGTATTTACTGTAAAGATGCTACAATAAATTGTAAATTTCATCATAGGTGTTGACCAGGTTTTTTCCAAGGCTGGAGCACCCACAAAAAAAATTAGTGGGTGCTTAGCACCCACTGGCATCCAAGCTTCCCTTCCTCCTCCCTGCCCCAGGGCCGGCTCCAGACCCCAGCGCGACAAGCGCGCGCTTGGGGCGGCGTCCCGCGGGAGGGCGGCAGGTGGCTCTGGCGGACCTCCCGCAGGCATGTCTGCGGGAAGTCCACCGGAGCCGCGGGACCAGTGGACCCTCCGCAGGCACGTCTGTGAGAGGTCCACTGGCGCCGCGGGACCGGCGACCGGCAGAGCACCCCCCACGGCATGTCGCCCTGCTTGGGGCGGCGGAAATCCTAGAGCCGCCCCTGCCCTTCCCCCAGCAATCTCCCCCCCCCACTGATCAACTCC
Source organism: Mauremys mutica (assembly GCF_020497125.1). NCBI lineage: Eukaryota > Metazoa > Chordata > Testudines > Geoemydidae > Mauremys > Mauremys mutica. The sequence continues at coordinate 95,092,810 of NC_059073.1, read as the reverse complement.
TCCCCCTCCCTCCCAGCGCCTCCTGCATGCCACGGAACAGCTGTTCCATGGCATGCAGGAGGCGCTGGGAGGGAGGGGGAGGAGTGGGGATGGGGGCGCACTTGGGGGATGGGCAGGAAGGTGGGGTGGGGCTTTGGGGGAAGCGATTGAGTGGAGATGGGGTGGGTCAGGGGTAGGTTGGGAAGAGGCGGGGTGGGGGTGGGAGCTAGGGGTAAAGGGTGGAGCAGGGGCATGGCCTGGGGCAGATGGGGGATCGAGCACCCCTGGATAAAGAGGAAGTTGGCGCCTATAAATTATATCCTTTGTAATGATTCAGGTAGGTACTTAGGCATATATCCCATAGGACTAGTCTTGTACTTAAAGTTGGGAATGTGCCCAGATTTTGCTGAATCAAAGCCATTGCTTTCTGTAAAATTCATTTAGTTAGATCTCAGTATTCTTTACAAATTTCCATAAGAAATAAACAAGGTATTTTTGTTTAGAATAGCGTGTAACATGCTTTTACATACTAAGATCTGCCTCATTAATGGATCCATTTCTTGTCTCCAACAGGTTCTTAAAGAAAGTAGTAATAGTATTTCAGCAATGCAACTTTCATAGAAGGCTGTCTGTGGTACTCAGTTTTCATGCCCAGGCTTCTAATTCTACTAAAGTTTATTTAAAGAGTCCCTTTTACAAAATACACTTTTCTGTAGTTGTATCGTAATTTTATTGAAGACAAAAATATATGCCAATAAGAAAAGTCTTTATGACCGCACTGAAAAACAAATATTAAATCTAACATTTATCCTTTCCGTTTTTGATTTACTTTTCTCTTTAGATTCTTGTTACCAAGCACAGCACTTGCTAGGTTCCTCTTTGACAGGTAAGTATCAGTGGGTAGCCCTGTTAGTCTGAATCCACAAAAACAACGAGTCCGGTGGCACCTTAAAGACTAACAGATTTATTTGGGCATAAGCTTTCATGGGTAAAAAACCACATGGAATGAAAGTTACAGATGCAGGCATTATATAATGACACATGGAAAAGAAGGAAGTTGCCTCACAAGTGGAGAACCAGTGTTGACAGGGCCAATTCGATCAGGGTGGATGTGGTCCACTCCCAATAACAGATGAGGAGGTGTCAATTCCAAGAGAGGCAAAGCTGCTTTTGTAATGAGCCAGCCACTCCCAGTCCTTATCCAAGCCCAAGTTAATGGTGTTAAATTTGCAAATGAATTTTAGCTCTGCTGTTTGTCTTTGAAGTCTGTTTCTGAAGTTTTTTTGTTCAAGTATATAGTAGCTACTTTTAAATCTGTTATAGAATGTCCAGGGAGGTTGAAGTGTTCTCCTACTGGCTTTTGTATGTTACCATTCCTGATGTCTGATTTGTGTCCATTTATTCTTTTACGTAGAGACTGTCCAGTTTGGCCAATGTACATGGCAAGGGGCATTGCTGGCACATGATGGCCTATATAACATTAGTAGACGTGCAGGTGAATGAGCCCCTGATGGTGTGGCTGATGTGATTGGGTCCTCTGATCGAATTGGCCCTGTCAACACTGGTTCTCCACTTGTGAGGTAACGCCCTTCTCTTCATGTATCATTATCTAATGCCTGCTTCTGTAATTTTCCCTCCATGCATCTGAAGAAGTGTTTTTTTACCCACGAAAGATTATGCCCAAATAAATCTGTTAGTCTTTAAGGTGCCACCAGACTCCTTGGTAAAAAAAAATGTATAATAAAACTGGAAATTTCAGGTTTCATTTTATTATACCCGAACAGTTTAGACCCTATGCCATATAAAAGGCTGCAATTTTCCACTTGCTTGATAAAAGAAATGTATTTGCTTTGAGATGTGTTCTTGTATTTTACATTTGCTGGCTCATAAGCCACCAGAAATTTCTGAAGATGAAAACATAAATTGAAGTACTGAACAAGGTCATTCTGCTGGCAGACCAACCTAATCCAAATTATGGGGCTAAGTTATGACAGTACCAGCATTGTTTTTCAACCAAGGTATGTTTTGTAGTTCTTTTCTTAGTAATGTTTCATGTATTTTGTTTTACTGCAATAAAGAGAAATGGACAAAAATAAGAACCAACAAGAAGTGAATTTCAAGCCAAAACCCTGATGTAATGTTGCTGAGGTTTATATAGATAATTGCCACACTTCAGATTCCACTACTCTCTGGGCTCTGCTGATATCCCATGATGAATTTAGATCTGTGAGAATTGATATAATGTTGTAAAAATAATATTTGTAAACTTTTTTGTTCCAAACAACTGCTCAGTTTGATTATATTTATGCCACTTATCAGTTATTCCCATAGTTGTATGAACAGGGTTTTGTTCACAGAAATGTTTGGGGGAATAGCTAACAGTGTAGGGAGGGGTATGCTAGGGCATGCACCGGGGCAGGAAGGGGCACATTGCAGGAGACCCTGGAGCTGCCCTTATTTGCCTGGCACCCTTCTGCTCAAATTCAGGATTTGCAAAGGCACCTATGCCTGTTCCCCATTATGTTTCTGTGCCAAGCTCAGTTTCGCTGGAATGGAGAATGGGGACATGGTGATGGTCCAGTGATTAGGGCACTAGCGTAAGACTTGGGAAACTTGGGTGTAAATTCGTGATCTACCACAAACTTCTTGTATGATCCTGGCCAAGTCACTTAGTACATCTGTGTCTCAGGTCCCCATCTATAAAATGGGCATAATAGCATTCCTCTCCTTCAGAAGTGTTGTCAAGATAAATACATTAAAGATGCTGAGGCATTCTGATAGCATGGTGATGATTGCCATATAAGTAACATAGACAGTTTTTTAAGAGGCTTGCAATAGCAGTGTAAAAAGAACATGTTGCAAAATGAGGATATGAAAACAAACTGGGAAAACACAGGCCTCTAAAGAGACAGACTCCTGCATCACTGAGATGAAATCTCTCTAAAAGAAGAAAAGTGATTTGAAATGATGATTTTGCTGAGCTTATTTCCTTCCTGGGAGACTGTTGTCAGTTGTGCAAGCCTCACACTGAGTATGTGATAGTGAAACCACTCCACGGTTCAGATTATAAATAATTAAAAGTAAGCATCATAAAATGCAAAAATCAAGAACAATAATTGCTAATAAGCAGCCTCGGTGTTTGTTCTTACATAAATTGCCCTCAGTTGTAATATTCTAATTCTAAAACTTAATTAGGACTAGTTCCAAAGTATTCATCAGTTCTGTAACTAAGGAAACTAAGCCTTTCTCTTGCTTGCTTTCTTTTTTTTTTTTTATTAACATGCAGAGGCTCCAATTTTGAAGAAAGGTATTGTAAATTAATTCAGCAATGTCACCAGGCATGTAATTCCCAGTTTTTAAGAAAGCATACAGCAGGCTCAAACCCAGGTATTGTCATATTGTGTAGAACGAAGATACTGTGCAAATAACACAGAAGGCCTTTCATCCGAGGATCTTGAGGCACTTACAAAAGTAAGTATGTAGTAACACCATCACTGTTTTACAGATGGAGAACCTGAGCCTAGAGATGTGACTTTTCCACGCTCATAGAGGGAGTTAATGGCAGACATGTAGGATGGTGTTCCATCCAGTGCATGGGGGGCACCTGTCCATGGGACCAGAGGCAACTGCCACCAATTTATTTTAATTCCTTCAGCTCTCTTAGATGACTCTTTCCTCCTCCTCTCTCAAGATCCAAGTATAGATTTGGAAGAGAAGATTGTTCTAGTTATTTCTGGAAAAATAATGTTCTCAGCTATTTCAAACAATCCAAGAGCTTCCAGGGATCTAAGCATTCCTGGACCCCTGCTGAAAGTTGTCCCCATCCCCCCTGCCACCTCAGTTGAAATGGTGCCGCTGCACAAAATTGTGCAAAGTGAGTGAGTGGGAGAGGACGGTGCACCCACTGAATTGGGAGGCTACATCTGTCCTGGGATGAGGCCCTTAATGCCCATTCTTGCAAGAAGGGGTGCAACCAGAATTTTCCTATGGAGGGGGCCCAGTGGTCTTCCCGTGCAGTCCTGCACCAAGCTCACATACTCCCCCACTCCAGCCTCACACCCAGCCCTGTGCTCTCTACTGCTCCCCCATGCCGAGTCCTGAGCTCTCTCACACTGCCCCACACCTAGCCCTGGGCTCTTACCCAGAGAGGCAGTCAGGCTGAAAAGTACCATTCCCAGAGGCCAGTCAGTTCTGAGAGCCCTAGACCCCATCCTTATCATCCTACGTCTCTGCTTCCCCAGGAAGCCTCAGCAGCCAGGGTCCAACTCCCCACCTCCCTCTCATGTGCTCTGCTCTGCTTCCTGCTGCGGGTGCCCAGTGCCTGTGGGATCTTGAAGAACTACAAAGGTATGAGCAGGGGGAAGGGCCCAAACAGGAGCATGGGGTTGCAACTCTACTCAAATTTGTCCTGGCCACCCTTCTGCCATGCCAGCAGGGAAGGGGCCTTGCTGTTAGGCCACTCAGCTCCATTCAGGGGCTAAGGGAGGGTCTTGCCCCCACCCTCGTTGCACCCCTACTGGCGAGACACAGAGCAGTCTCATTCCCACATGATGGGACCCTTTGCTGTGCAGGGGAAGCCATAGCTAGCAAATATTTTCATTTGCCCAATCGATGTGAACAGCTGACACATTAGCTTTATGGGGAAAATGTATCCATTTGAGGCTGTGACCTTGCAAACAGTTACGCACATGTGCTGGCTGCCTTCTTGGCTGACATACCAAGGACTGAATGGAGGTCCTGTAGAGTTAAAAGCATGAGCTGCTCCAGCTTGTGCTAAACAACTGAGGCTGTCCAATGGGTGCTATGACAGACTCGTAGCCTCTGTAGACCAGGCACAGAGTGGGAGCAGTAACAGGGGTATGCTTATGTTTAATATTACTGATTTGAGCAGTCCAGCTACTCACTTCAGGGGTTCAGCACATGTATAAGTGTCTTCAGAGTGAGAGCTAAAGGAGGAAAGTTAAAAATGGCAATAAAAGAGGAAAAGAGAAAGCTTCAGTACAGCTCTAAAAGAACTACAGGCTGGTTGTGACTGCTGCTTTCTCTAGTCCTCGAGGTCTTGCCAAGCCTTTTAGCCTTAGAACGGGGACTCGAGAGAAAATTTTAAAATGTTTTTTGATTAGAGGGAGCCCTCATTGTTGAGAGAGAGAGAAAAAGGCTGCTGCACCTGTAAAAATGACGAGCCTATGGAAAGGTAGAAAGAAAGAAAAGTCCTGTGAGAGGGACAGAACAGTGCACTTAGAAAAGGAACAGGATTGTTGCTCCAGGGAAGGTTGTTTATGGTTTCAGGAGGGTAAGTGCAAGATGGAATAGATTAGTGTAGAATCTGGGAAAGTTAATAGAAAACTTTCTCTTTGTTTTCTTATTAAAAGTTAAGATGGAAAAAATGTGTGAAGAATAAGGTATAAAATACAATGGTAACCATCTCAAACTTTCCCACCAATTTGTTTGATTCCTGCTGCTTAGCCAAAGAACAGACTCAAGACTACTTCTTTTATTAACTGAAAGTGCGGTAGGCGCTGAACAGATGTATATGAAGACACGAGCCTTCTGCTCCACTGCCGTGCACCTTTTGCAGCCATTTACACATTTGCAAAGTGCATGTTAGATGCTAGGGAATCACAATGGGATCATTTCAAACACACTTTGGAGTTGTTGGATGAAATTTACCCCATGTAAAGCCCATGAACCACTTTAATCCCATGTAAAGCCTCCAAATTCCTGGGATTAGACTAAATGTCTATAATCCTATATTTAATTATTTAAACATCCTACCATATGTCTACTCTTAGTATTTTTCTATTGAATGTGAACAAATACTGGGATTTTCCAGAGAGCCTAAGGGAATTGGGCCCCTTCCTCTTTTGAAAGTCCAAGCAGTAGGTGGCTGTGCCAACATGGTTTATTTACTTTCAGTAAATAATGATCTTTCATCTTTTGAAATATTTCGTATCTGATGTAAAATTAGTTTCTGCATTTTGTGGGTTTCATTTTTATAAAAGAAAATATCTAATAAACTGGCACTCAGTTTAAGAAGGTCTCTTAAGCAACAGCACAAATGTCCCAACTGGACTTAGTGGAGGGAAAGATATTACATCAGATCGGCAATCTTTGGAAAAGGGGAAAGAGGAAGGGCAGGCTCAGCTCCCCTGGAGCCTTCCCCTGCCCCCCACGTGGTAGTATCATGCCTTGATAGGCTGGGGTAGAGGAGAAGGTGAGGTTTCTCCATATGCCCTTGTCACTCATTTGGCTGTCCTGTGAGGAAAAAGAAAATTGATTAGCTCTTGCAGCCCTCCCCCACCCACTGCTGTATATGAAGCCCTCACAGATATGCAAATCCATCCTTGTGGCTGTGTTCCATTCTGCTGGTATGTCATGATAAATGAACATTAATATTTCTGGTCCAAAAAAGATGGCTTCATTCTGGTTTAATCAGAAATTTCACCCTACCTTGTTAAAACATATCATATCACGACAATTCAAATCAGTCCTTCTTTACAGAAGGAGATTATTTTCCCCTTTACTTTACTCCCCCTTCAAAAGCATTAACATTTTCCTCTCTGTTTAAAAAAAAATATTCTTACTGAATTCTCACAGGCTGCAGATAGTCCAGGTAACTCATCACCATGCTTTCATACAAAAAATTATTCCAGGCTTAGTCTGCACTAGAAAAGGTTTGCCAGTATAATTTATACCAGCAAACCCTTCTGCTGTAGCTACATCGTATACTGACAAAAGTGTTTTTTTCCTGGCATAGCTTATACAAGCTAAATAAGTTATACCGTCAAACAAGAGCAAAATAAGCTGCATCTACACTGGGGCTTTTGCCAGTAAAGACAGCTGTAAAAATTAAATAAAAATCATATCTATAAATGACATTAAAATACCATGGAAAAGATTCTAATAGCCTGGCCTCTGTAAGCCATATTGTTTTATTTAACCAGCCACAAGCAAACAAAATACCTGCAACAAAATATCCACTCAGTCAGTCAACTACATTTCCCAGAGGACCATGGAGTTTAGGGTCAAAGTTCACAATTCAGTCCCATATATAAAAGGCCCCAGCTTCCTACTGTGCTCCATTACAAACAGGTCTAAACTACAAGGAGGATATCAACAGTTTTCTAGTGTTCTTTGCCTGCAGTGGTGTATAAGCAACTCTGCAATCCAATTTGTGAACAGTACAAGGTACCTTTAAGTAATACCTAAAACAATACATTGTACCCTTGCTCTCTGGTTTGCATATTACAGCATTAAGTAATCTCTTAATTACTTTTTTCTGAGAAACCAAACTAATTTAAAATATTGAAGGCCTCTTAAAGAAAAAGCTTTAGGTCTTTTATCATGCTATTTAGTTAAAATAATCCCAATGAAATATCAATGTTTCTAAATTATTTTAAAATATAATAGGAAGTCTGCTAGTTCTTAAAAAATACAACACTCTCATTCATTCACATAACACTCCCTCTCTGTGTCGTCCCCCCCTCCCCCCACACACACACATAAACATATACACTGGTAGTGATCAGTTTCCTGTCATATGCGGACTACCTCCCATCCAGGTAGTTACTGACTCACAATATTTTAAGGAAAATTTGGACCAGAAATAAGTAATATCAGGCTAGTAGTTCCATTTCCTTATAGTAAGGAAAATGCAAAATTCTATAAAGCAAACCTTGGCTTAAGGAAGGGGCAATGTGTGATATCACTAAGAAGCCAAACCATGGCTAGTAAAACTTAATAATTGTTGCCGAGTCAAGTGTAGGGGACCAAATGTATGTATGTTAGCTAAGTGAATTACTTCATCAGTTTTGATGGCTATATGAATTGTCCTACACTGGGCTATGTGGAAACTTTAAAACCCAGAAGTAAGGTTCTTATGAAACTGGTAAGTGTAGGATAGGAAGAGATCAGAAACCAAAACTAGGGTAAGTAGTGCTGGTCACGGGGGGTGATGTAGCTAATTTTGTGATGGAAAATTGGTATAAAAAGGGTTACAGATGCACACAGTTTTGTCGAGTGACTCAGTGATGTTTGACAGTTTGTGGAAGCTGAAAGGCTTTGGCTGAAATAAAGAGTGAGATGTGTAGAGAAAATACTGAGGGTGTGGTAGCAAGGGAGAAAGATGTAATCAATAGTGATCAGGGTTATGACTGAAGAATATACCTCAAAATCACTGGCAACAGCTGTTTCCTGTGTCTGTAAACATTTTAGTGTTGATGGCGAGCCCCGTGAATTGTGCTAAACAGTCCGTGACAAATATAAACCTGTCTTCGTGCGACACTAATCTCACCAACCTCCTCAAACGATGTTTTTTATCCTAGTCTATGTCCCTCACTGACCAAACGTATGTCTAGACACAGACTAAAAAAAGTTATACAAGTTTACTATCAAATTTGTATCAAGTTTCTTTATATCACTTTAATCAAAATCTCTTTAAAAAAGGAAAGTTTTCTAATATTTCCCACTTTATCCTTGTCTGAGTATTTCCTCTTCCAAAATGAGCTTGGTAGTGTCTCTGCTCCTAATACAGTAGAACCTCAGCGTTTTGGACACTTCAGGAATGGAGGTTGTTTGTAACTCTGAAGTCCATAACCTCTTGTTCAGTGATGGGGTTGGGGCTGCAGCTATGGGGTCAGTTCAGGACTTCAGCCCCGTGGCTCCACTCCAGGTTTCAGCCTCGCAGAGAGTGCCAGAGCTCAGGGCTTCAGCCCTATGGCTCCGTTCCCAGTTTCAGCTCCACGGAGGGCACTGGGGCTTGGCTTCTCATGACTCCACTCCGGGTTTCAGCTGGGGGCAAGCCAGGGATCAGGGCTTTAGCTACAGGGGGAGCACTGAGGCTGAAACCAGCACTCCCGCAGTAGCTAAAGCCCCAGTGCCCCAGCGCCCCCTGTGAGGCTAAGCCTGGAACAGAACTGCAGGGCTGAAGCATTGAGCTCTAGTGCTCCCCCTGGGTCTAAAGCCCTGACCCCCCTCACCTTGTGGCTGCAGTCCCACCCCCCTCGTGCTTAAAGTCTGGAGCCCACCAGGACTAAGGCTCTGAGGCCCCCCCGCTGCCCTGCTGGTCCCTGGAGTTTTTATAGTATGTTGAAGAGGGGCTTCCGAAAGAGAGAGATTGAGAACCCCTGCAGTACGGTATTTGCTGTTTTTTTTTCTCTGCTGCTGCCTGATGACTTCCACATGGTGTCCGGTTGATGGGTCAGTCCATAACTCTGGTGTTTGTATCTTTGAGGTTCTACTATAAAAAGAAGGATCTTCCAGCACTCAATCTTTCCCTTCAGAGAGAGAAAGTGCATGCATGAGTGATTTTTGATTTTTGAATGGCCCAATTTATTGCATTCTATGCTACAGGCACTACTTTTTAAGTTGTGCTTGGTGCAACCATATGTCTGTGTATTCAAAAGAATGGACTGATCTTAGAACATGAAAGTTCCCCTCACCTGGTTATCTGGATAAAAACAGGTCCATCATATGGATTATTTAAACCAATGCTTCCACTGTATCATGTTTTCCACTTGTGGCACTGCAGTATTGGTGCCATAAAAAGTATTGTATTTTTCCTTCTCAGAAAGGTGGTTGTAGAGAGGAAATGTTTATCACCACTCATGTTTGCATAGCATGTATTCAAAGTACCTGGTGAGAGGTAAATAAGCAAAAACGTCATTGCATTTAGTTGAACAAGCTCTGGGAAATCAGTAAGGGTTGAGAGAAATTTACGAAGGGACATCCATTGTGCATTCACCTCTTTAAAAAAAATTAAGACTGAAAAATATTTTCTTTTCAATATATATGGAGTACAAAATTATGCTGTGTCTGCCTTCTCAATACCTTTGTAAGTTTTTTAACTTTATTTTTCCACCCCACTTGATTCCTGTTATCTGGTCAGTTTGCCATTTGTTCAGCTGTTGTTGTTTGACTTTGCCTACTGCCTCCTTGGTAGTCACTAGATGTTTTGTTTTTGCTAATCTCTTGTCCACTGGTCAATCAGCTGACAGTGTTCAGCTTTGTTTGTCCCTTGTCAGCTTGGGCATTGTTGGCAGAATGTTGGGAGTATGTTTTGTGTCTCTGAATAATCCTACCTAACAGTTGCAGTTCCCTTCAAAGGTTACTATTTCTGCCATGTTAATATGGGAAATTTCACTGCAGTATTGAGGTCTTAGTTTAAAAAAATGTTGGAAAGCAGTTCTATTAGAGCACACGTAAACACTTGAAGGATGATACAATGTGCTGTAATATTGAATTGGTTACTGAAACAACTTGTGTTGCTTCCTATTTTCACTTGATGTTAAGGAGTGTTTTCCTGAATGAACTATGACCAGAATTGTGGAAGATATTGAGTTTTATCAGCAAAATTACTGAGCACAGAGGCTTGCTTTCAAGTATTCCACACAGCATACTAGAAATAAAAAGCAACTGGCCCAGTTATGTCAGCTACTCTCACAGTTCCCCCTCTGCAGTGGGGAGGCAGAAAGCCTTTGCACCAAGGAAGATAAATTGAGCATAAACAGACCTTGGTTCTCAATTGCTGCTTATTGACCAATTTTCTACTGGAACCTTGAAGGCTAGTGATTCTTGGTTTTTTTTATAATCCATGTTTACTTTTTGCCACCAGTGTCAGTCCAAAGAGCTGAAGAAAAAGTATTTTAGTTTGTGAGGGGAGTTTAAAGGGTAACAAGAATATGACAGAAATTAGCAACCTACCATTTTCTGGACCAACTTTTCTCCTTCCCAGGGCCACCCGGGGGGGGGGGGCAAGTGGAGCAATTTGCCCCAGGCCCCGGGTCCTTCAGGGGCCCCCCACAAGAGTATTTCGGGGCCCCTGGAGTGGGGTCTTTCACTCGCTCCAGGGGTCCCAGAAAACTCTCACAGGGCCCGGGCCCCCGGAGCTTCTTCTGCTCTGGGTCTTCGGCGGCGGGGGGCCCCTGCCGCGGGTCTTCAGGGCACTTTGGTGGCGGGTCCCGGAGCAGAAGGACCCCCCGCCGCTGAATTACTGCCGAAGCGGGAGCCCACCACCACCGAAGATCCCAGGTCCCCTGAATCCTCTGGGTGGCCCTGCTCCTTCCTTTATTTTACCATTAGAAGATTTAGAAGCATTTCTTCTATTTTTGCTGACTGCTTCACAGTTTTTCCAAATAATGCTCTTACTGATACGAGCTGCCTATTTCAGGATTTAGATTAAGATTCACCCAGAGTATAGCTAATTAACTTATTAATTTATTAAGGCAGGGGACAGTTTAATTCAGCAGATTTTTTTCATTTTACTGCAGGACAACATTCCTTAAATACAACTAAATATAGAAAATTTGTAATCTTAGTGTGAAATTGAAGAGGGCAACAGCTGGAATACAGAATGACTGGACTTTTAGGTAAAGTGAATTATAAAATAGTAAACTGTGTGATTTCACATGTACCAAATTGAGTACATATGGCCCTGATCCTACAAACACTTACACATCTGAATACTCTGATTGAATTCAAGTGTTTGCAATGTTGGGGACTCTGGTTAGAAGTTGGGTTGCCAAAGTAATTTGTGGACTCTAGAGAAATTAGTATGTCTGGGCTATTTTATGCAACCCGGTTATCATATGCCAGACTACCATCTCCATACGAGTGGTGACCAGGGGACTCTTCAAAATACGATCTGCATTTTAACTATTTAAATAGGAAAGTTCTGAGCTAACTGTATTTCACTCAGTGGGAATAGTTGTGGTATAGTCTATGATTGAGAGTAAATATCCTACCAAAAATAGTTTTACAGGTGAGGTGGCATTTTCCAGGGAATTTCTGTTTCCCAAGGTAAAACTTTTCTATTAAAAGTTTGAGAATTTTATTTCTGTTAGACATGACTTTCTTGACTACATTTGGCCCCTTGATAATATAACATGGACTTGGGATTCATTCCTATCTTAACAGCCTGTGTGGAAGTCACTTTTCTGTATCAGTTACATTTTTGTATGACCTAAATGTATCAGATATAGAATTCCCAGAAATTATGCCGATATTCTGAGAAGCTCAAGGAAGGAGACAGTTTTAGACTGTTAAATTGTATTTATAGATCATAAGTGAAGCCTTCCTCTTCCTTAGTCCTGAGCTGAAACTTTTAATGAGTTACAAAGTCAAGCCCTGATCTGCAAGCTGTTCCATGTGGTCGAATCCTGGCGTTAGGGTCCACCTGTGTGGATCAGCTGGTGGGTCTGGGATCTAAAATAACAACTTTCTTGTCCTATGTGGCTGGAAGCTCTAATCTGTTCCATCCTATCTGACTTTCTGGAAGCAAGAGATGCAATCAAGTTATCCATATGGTGGCTTCTTCAGTGCTAAATTCTGATCTCACAGCATAGTCACTTATTGCTGCCATGGGCAGTGGTATGGCCATCTGACATCTTTGTATAATCAATCACCAAGATATGCATAGGGAAAGAATTCCATGATAATCTTTGCAGCATCTAAAGCAAAGCGATTTCTAATTATAAGAGACAATACCCATGTTACCCTCTTTAAAGCACTGGCCTGGGGCATACAAGAAAAAAAATCTATTTTCTAGCACTGCTATGTCTCACCTTTATGGGCACACACCAAAGAGGAATAGAAAATAAATAGCACATCATTTTGCATTTTTATAATAAGTTTGAAACTAAACACTAGGAAACCTTGTCAGCCCCTGCTAAGCTGATTCCAATTAAAGCTTCTGGCAGAGTTCCAGCTGTTTTACTACCTCAAATAGCACTGAACATAACAAGGTTTATGAAGCATTCAAAAGTCAAATACCCTATTACCATAAACATGTAGTGAAATCAACTCTTCTACCAATTTTCGGCTTTCTTTCTTTCTTTCATTTATGTTGGGCTAATCTAAGATGATGTCTGTTTCTTTTGGTTTGTCCTTTTTTATGCTTGCATGGAAAGCAAAACAAGAATTATTGTTTGAACAGCACATGATTTACCCTGCACACCTACTTCCTGGGGCAATTTTATTATGATACTTTCTATCCCATTCTATTTTTTATATAAACATTTTGGGAGCCTGTTTCCTATAGTAGTACTGATTCTGCAGCAGAAGGCAGTGTGTATTTACATTAATCTATCCTGAACTACTTGGGAAGCAATCTGCAAACCTGGGCTGCTAATGCCAAGGTTTTGAGTAGAGTTTGTGGCTGATTCAGTATACTAGTAATTCAAACACAAATGGAACTAAAGGAAAAAATAACTGTGAATATCAGAGAGCCAGTATTTTTTTTTCCCAGGACCATTTTGGCCTATACAATTCTTTAATCTGTTGTCGTTCCTATTTAAACTGAGAGGAGTTGAAGGGTCTACTTCTTTACAATTTCCACTGGGGAAACCAGTGCTTTGCTTGACAACATTAGTTGCTTTTTGTCACCATGTTGATTAAAGCAGTAGAAGAAAGAAAGTGAACGTGTTGTAAATAGAGCTGGCTAGAAAATGGACATTCCTGTTAGCCTAGTTAGAGAACTCACCCAGGGCTGTAGGAGACCCCGGTTCAATTCCCCCCGTCTGCCTCACGTGGAGCAGGGATTTGAATCGAGGTCTCCCTCCACCGTGAACACTGAGATATGGGGTATTCTGTGGTGTGGGTGTCTCTCAGTTGCCTCTTCTGTTGAAGCTGTTCCACTTTGTATGAAATATGTAATCACAGGCCAGAGAGAGCAAGAGTGACTTTACAACCCAGTGGCTAGGGCACTCACCTGGGCTGGGAGAGAACCAAGTTCCAGTCCATGTTCCAATGGCTATTTATTTATCCAAAGTGGAACAGCTTTGACAGCAGATGAGAGATTGAGAAACCCCCGCCCCCACCCCCCGAATATGCCATATCCCGGTTGTTGGAGCACTTACCTGAGAGGTGGGAGGTATAAAGCAGGGATTTGAACCTACCTCAGGCAGAGTTTGAAATGGTCTCCCTCACATCCTAGGTTAGTGCTCTAACCACTGGACTAACGGTTATCAGACAGACAGCACCACCCTCCTGTGCTTTGTCTGAGGCCCAGTCCAGTTGGTGTTCTCAGACCACTCTTACCGAATTGGGCACCCCAGGTGAAATAGGTGGGAGACCACTAATCTGAGTATCCTGCTGAGGATTAAGTGTCAACTAGGCTCCTGGGTGTCAGGATTTAGGCAGCTGCGTATGACCGGCGGCAGAAATATCAGTACTTTGGGGATTTTACATGCAAATTTAGGCTCCTACAGGGTTGGCAATAGCTGGGGGTGGGCAGTGCTGAGGATCTAAATTTTGGATTTTTGCACTTAAATCTCTTTGTGGATCTAGCCCTAACCCTCTCTCACTATCTTTAAATGAGATGCATATTTTCAAACTCGTTCAATTTAAACTGCATGTGTCACTTCATCACATCGCAGCTTTCTGTAATTGTGAAATTTCCCACTGTGCTTTACTGTATTTATTCTTCCTAAAACAAGATATAAATTCTTCCACCAATAACACGGATAATAAAGGACCTGATCCAAAGCCCATACAAGTCAATAGAAAGACAGACTGGTCTTAGAATCAGGGCAATACTGGCTTAGATTCAGATAACTCAGTTGAAGTAAAGATCAAACAAGGAGTTCCTCTTTTAAAAAAAAAAACAAAAAAAACTGTTTCAAGCAGAGATCGCACCCAGTTGTTCTCCAACATAGAAACCCATAGTGTCTTCCACTTTACAGTTGTGAATTTTAAAGAATTCCCTATCAGAACGTTCAAAGTTGATTTTAGGGAATCTGATGTTTTTAATGCAGACTTCCAGAACGTACAGATAGAATCACAAGTAGGGACAGAAAAACCTTCAAAGATTCAGAATTTGGGTTTAGTTTGGAATGGAAGTTTTATCTGAATCATTTGAGTCTCCCAGGGCTGAAAAATAGGCTATTCTTGTGATATTTCTACTGCATTCTCATGGTATCTTAGCATAGCCTGGTTGCAATTAGAAAAAAAGCACTCATCCAAAGGTTAATTTTGTGTTTAGTTGTAAACCCATTCAAACTTCAGGGATACGGTGGAGGAGAAGGGGAGAAACCGGTTTGCCTAATCCAAAATAGAATTGCCCCTAATTTAAGTACTAGGCCTGGTCTACACTACAAAGTTAGGTTAGCATCATAAATTACTTTGAGTCAACTTATTTGTTCATGTGTCTACACAGAAATTTCTTTCTCGCTGAGGTAAGCAGCCTGTTACAGCGATGCAGTAATACCAGCTTCCTGAGCAGCATTGAGCCCTGGCTGACATACTGTGTTGGAAGCAGCACAAATGTAGACACTGCAGACTCTTGTCAACCAAACAATCATCCAGCAACTGTCCCACAATGCCCAACAGTGACTACTCTGGTCACTCCACTGCCCAAGGTTCACGGAGACCAGAAGCCACCTCCCTCCCCTCCCCCACCCATTAAAGACGCTGCATATTTTTGAAAGGCCTTTTCCTGATTGCCCAACTTGGTGAGCCCACCTAGCAGCTCTCCCTTATTGTGTGCAACTCCCCAGCTGATCACGCTGGCTGTGCTCTCCATGCACTCCTGCCTGGAGAAAATAGGAGGCATTGGCTCTCCTGGGCCTGTGGGGAGAAAAGTTTGTGCAGGCACAACTACAGACCACTTGTGGAAACCTGGACAACTATCAGACTTCACAAAGGACCTCACACAAAGGGATCAGCAGCAGAGCTGTGTGAAAATGAAGGAACCGTGCCAGGCATGTCACAAGGCCAGGGAGGTCAACAGTTGAGCTGATGCCATGCCACACGCCTGCCACTTTTACAACGAGTTGCGTACCGTACTTGGCAGAGACCCCATCAGCAACCACAGATACCTCATTGGAGCCTGAAACAGAGATCCCTGTTGTGAACAGTGAGGAGGAGGAGGGGGGACATGTGGTGGTGTGGTGGACATGCAGCTATGCCACAGGCCAGGATATTTTTGAGACTCCACTGCAGTTTAGCCAGTCCCATCAGCTAAGCATAGGCAAGCCCAATCCAGGGGTAAGTAGGAACCTCAGGTACACATGTGCACGCATTCTCCCTTAAAATGTTTAAATGAGACGATGGCACTCAGGACACAGGTATCTACTTTGCATTGCTTTACTTGTACCTATCTCTTCTCATACAACAGAGGTGGATTTAGCTGCTTTTCATTCCCCTGTATGGTTAGGGAAGGGAAGGAGGCTTGCAGAGCCATTTGTTTTATGTACAGAGGGATGTCCCTTGTATCCTCCTGAGACATCTCGATTAAACTTTCATAAAAAAACCTCTGCAGTCCTCTCCCAGAGGTTTCTTGGGACGGCTGCTTTATATCTTACTCTACAGTAGGAAACTTTCCCATGCTGTTCTGCAATTAATTTGGCAGGCATCATTGCAGTAAACAGACAGACTAGCAGCATACTGGCCCAGGCAGCATACCGGCCCACGCCAGCAGCACCGGTGTTCTCAGAAGTGAGATATCAGCTAAAATCACCACTGCCTGAGGAAAATAGCGCCAGTGCTCAGTGTCCTGTACTCACAACTATGGAAACAGAGGCTGAAATTTTAATGTTTCCTACAACCGAACAGTTCCCCCCTCATTTCTCCCCACCTGGTGTGCCATGCTCACCATCGCAGTGGCTTGAAAGCAGTGCTGTGCAGAGGTGCCCTAAAGCTGAAGTGTCAATAGGTGCGTCTTATTTAAAACTCGTATGGGAAGAAGGGATTTCTGAAACGTAACTTTCACTTGTCACTGAAACTATGATACATCCATCTGCTTTACAGGGCTGTCTGGGGAGGTTGGGGGGCAAATGGGGCAATTTTCCCCAGGCCCCACAGGGACCCCCACAAGACTATAGTATTGCAACTTTTTTTTAATGGAAGGGGCCCCCAAAATTGCTTTGCCCCAGGCCCCCTGAATCCTCTTGGTGGCCCTGCTGCTTTATTGGTAGTTGTAGTCTTGAGGGTTGCCCACTGTGTACTCATGGAACGCCTGACCCTGACACATTGCCTAGAGTCAGAGTCCTGTGTAGCAGATGATTAATTGCCCTATACAGTTACATGATAGCAGCCCCGCACTGAGAAGTTTCTAACACCAAAATGATTTCCCACTGACCTATAGCAATCCAATGCTGCAAGTTTCCACAGTGCAATCACCAATTGCTTCTAAACTGTCAATGCAGCCTTCATTCTGCTCTCCATGTGCTGGAGGGGATGAGCTCAGCACACAGATGCAGGAATGTGGCCTTTCGCATCTGAAAGCTCTACAGTCACTGTTCATTGTCCCAAATCTGCATTATGATGCAGTCACACCAGTCAGTGCTTGGTTCTCAGGCCCATAAGCAGCGCTTCACCATCTGCAGCTGCTTAATAAATGCTACCAACAACCATGAATTGGTTTTTTTGCTATGTCCTGTAGCAATCTGTCCTCAAAGAAATCATCATGTCCCCTGTTGTGGTACTTCCTGCAGCGCCACAAATTCTGGAGGATCATTCATCCTGCATTTGCTCATGACAATAGTGCAAAGCCGTGAGGCTCTATCCTTCTGTCAGAGATGACAGACAGCTACTAGTGATATGCAGGTTTGTGAGATTTAAAAAAGGTGTGAAAATTATGGGCTAAGAATGGCATTAAGGGATGGAAAAAGTTGCATGATAGGAACTTTATCCATTGTTCCCAGCTGCACCCCCTTGCAAATTGTGTGTGCTCCATAATGCATTGCAAAAATTCCACATAAGGTATTTTACCGGTGGGGGGCACACGGCACACTGGGATACCAAGCCATGGTGCACCGCACTTTGTGGCCACACAAGCACTTCTGGTGAGTACATGTAGCATCAGCACAAGCAGGCACACACACAAGCTGCACACCGACATAACTTACGTCCACCAAAGTTTACAGTGTAGACATGGCCCTCATATTGCTTTGGAAACAAGATAATGAATTAATAAAAAATAGTCCATCACTGATATTCTTATATAATAAATTGCAAGTTTTAACCTAGCAAATGCTTCATGCATCCTCTCTCTTAGAAACCATCATGATGCTCTTTGACATACATAAGGGGTCAGGCCTTGTGTTTGGTGGAGCTGCCGCCCTGGGAGAGGAAATCTGTTAGTGCAGAGGGCGCTTGTTCCTCTTTAAAGTCTCCCTGTCCTCAGCCCCACAGCAGCACAGCAGGCACAGCAGCTCCCGAGCAGCCAGAGGAGGCAGCAAGCTCTGCAGTTCCCAGGCTGCTGTTGCTGATGCTCTGTCAGACTGCCAGACTAGCAGGGTGCAGCAGTGCTCTGGCAAACTGTTACTGTCACGTGAGGGATGGCGCTCTCTAGAGAGCAACAGCAGCAGGAAACGGATACATTCCTTTTTTTAAATCTTAATTTTGATTAAAAAAATACATATCTATCCCATCCACCCAGGCCCTTTTAAATCACCAGGCCCCTGGGTAATTGACCCCTTTGCCCCCTCCCTGCCCCCGTTGACAGGCCTGTAAGGGGTTTGCTTTCTAAAATCCCGATCTTTCAAATATAAGTGATTTAATTACTATCTTTTTAAGGATTAAAACAAATATAAAACTTGTTCAAATGAAACCTTGCATAAGTACTTTTGTATTTAGTCTTAATCTTTCTGAACAGAGGAAATAACGGTAGTGTTAGTGAATTGCAGTGTGTTAAAAGTTTGTGATGGGAACCTGATTTCATTTTATATGGGGTCTAGTACAGATATTTACAGGATGATTCCTTTGTACTCTGGTTCGTTCTTTCTTTCTTTTTTTCTTTTTGGCTGATGGTAACCTTTGCAAAGCTGATATTTGATGCAAAGAGCTCTATTTGGTTTGTATTTAAGGTCTGAAAAGGAAAATATGGTCAATCCCATAAGGAAACTCCATAGTAGAACTCCTGATTATTTTATCCAGGTTAGCGCAGAACTGAATAGCTTTACAAAATATCTTACTACCTACTTTTCTTTATTAAGCCTACCTGGATTTTGTGATTTGCACAAATAGTAAACAGTAAAGTTTACTTCAGTGAGCTCCTTAAACAGTAAAATCTACCTAAATAATTTAATGGTAATACATTTAGATGGCATATGTCAATTACCAATGTATACAAAAGCTTGATAATTTAGCTGGAGTGTACTCTGTGTGTCATTATTTCTTTTCAAACCTCCACTGTTTAAATTTAGGTTTAAAATGTCTTTTCTTCAGAATGTTTTGGAACCCTTTAGGAATTTATAGTGTTTTGTAAATAAGTGGCTCTCTATTTTATTTGCACCTTTGTTCTGACCAGATTGCATATTCTCTGTTAATTGGGTCTTGAATTGACTAGTGTGCCATTGTAGATTTGCTCCATGCCTCCTGCACACTGAATTTATTATGGACTTCATTCACATCTGCTCAATTGTTCAGTCTGCTAAACCCAGTGCTTCCCAAACAGACAAAAAGGCAGATAGAAAGAGAGGGGGAGAGAGGAGACACAGGGCATTTGTGTAAATTCAAGTTATATATATGAAAGTTGATTTACCATAACTAGCTTTCTGTTAAATGTCCTTTGTTTATGGTGAGATGCTAATCTAAACAGCATAATATAGAGAACCTTATTTTGTTTGGCAAAAAAAGCATCTAATCAAACAAAAAAAACAATCAGGTGACTTTGTTTTTGCTTTCTCTTTTTTTTAAGTAGTGATAAAAACAGTCATGCAACATGTCATTTTAAGATTAATAGACACAGGATGCAAGAGATGCAACATTCAGAGCATGAAGAATCATCAACTTGCAACAGCATCTGAGGGATGTTCTTGCGTTTCAAATGCCTCATTGCTTCATTGAGTAGTGAACACAGCAACTCACTCAGAGGCAGATGTTGTGCTTGCACATATTGCAAATGCAAACAATTCTCCAAAGTATGCAGAGAGAAACAGAAGAAACTGTAAAATATTCTGGAGGGAAAAAAATTAGAATTTGAAAATTAGATACCACGGGTATGTGACAAAAAAGATAGGGGGCTTTGAAAATAGATTTGGACTATGATAATAAAAGGGTTGAAAACAAGGTATTTGAAGTCAGCCTTGGTGTTTTGGACAAACAGAGAGCTTGTGAGCTGAAGGATTTGGAAGGGATATAAATCTTCCTGCTTGGGATGTAAACCAACCTTTAATGAGGTCTAGTGGGTAAATTATTCCCTGTGGGTAATTTATTCAATAACTGCCTATGGGAGGTCATCTTGAACCATACTCTGAGCCAGCTGATACCAGCTACTTTATGAGACAGGATACAGGACTAGATGGACTGCTGGTTTGAGCTGATATGGAAGTTCATGTTTAAAGACATCATAATGTTCACTTCAAAAAATTGCTGGACTAGTGGTTCTTAGAAACTAAAAAAAATGCATAGAACAAAACAAAGGACCCTGGGGCTGAGTCCTTTTCGGGACAGGGGCCATCGTTTAATTCTGTTTGAACAGTGTCTAGCATAATAGGGTCTTGGTCGATGATTAGGAATCCTGGGTGCTACTGCAATACAAATACATCATAATAAAACAAACAGAGTTGACATAAGGAGAATCTTATTTGGTGCCATATTTCTTACCCATACAACGAACTGTACTCACAATGTTATCCATCTGTTCTTCAGAGTGTGCATATGGAATGCTTCAGTGAACATCAGATATGGAAAAAAATAAGGGAAATTAGTTTAAGCCTATAGTGTTATTTTAGAGTGTGCTCTAATGATAAAGCTAAGATAATGTTGTCTGTAAGCGTTTTAAATTTGTAATGATACAGTATCTTTATGCTAAGGAAAAGGCCCACCATGAAAATAGAATAAAAAAGGAAAACAAAAAATGGGGGAAATGTTTTGACTGGTTTAGAGCAGGGCTTGTCTCTTGATGCTTCAGTATCAAAGAATTTATACAATGACTATTGGGGTGTCACCTCTTGTGTCTTTTGCTCTTTACACAACAGCAATGTGAAAGAATCTCACAGGCACAGCTGGATCCCATATAACCATGCTTACTAAGTGTAGATAGACAGACAAGGTCTAGCTACCTATCTGCTACATACTACAGTTCTAGCTGGTTTCTAAAACATAGAACACACTGAACACATTAGAAGCCTTACAATTGTTTAAAGGGATATTACCCAATTGCTATATACTACATCATCCCTTTAAGTAGAAGCATCAGCCCATGGAATCATTTTGTTAATAGATTCCAAGGTCAGAAGGGGCTATTGTAATAATCTAGTCTGAGTTATATAACATAGGCCATAGAATGTCCCCGGAAAAATTCCTAGAGCATCTCTTTTAGGAAAACATACAGTCTTGATTTAAAAATTGCCAATGATGAAAAATTCACCATGACCCCTCCCTGGCAAAAATTTACTCCTTATTTCCAGTCTGAACTTGTCTAAGCTTCAAGGTCTACCATTGGATCATGTTACAACTTTGTCTGCTAGGTTGACGAGTCCATTATTAAATATTTGCTCCCCATTTAGGTACTCAATGACTGTAATCACGTCACCCCAACCTTCTCTTTGAGCTCCTTGAGTCTATCAATCTATTATTTTATCTCTATAAGGCACATTTTCTAATCCTTTAATCATTCTTATGGCTCTTGTCTGAACCGTCTCCAATTTATCAACATGCTTTTTGAAGTGTTGACTCTGGAACTGGACACAGTATTCCAGCAGCAGTCTCATCAGTGCCCAATAGGGAGGTAAAATAGCCTTTCTACTCCTTATGCATGTACCTACTCATAAATTGAGGAAATGAAGCAGAGCATTCCAGGGTCACCAAGGCAGTGGCAGTTGATGTGTGCACAAGGAACATTTGTCTATCAATGCCTCAAAACTCCTTGCACCATCATCACCTCATCCTTGCACTTCTGTACAGGAGCACGCACAGTCTTGCTCATAGTATTGATCAAAGAAGCTTCGAAAGCTCCAGTTTAAGGTAGTACAACTTGGAGATTTGTAACAGACAAACTTAATTATTTATTGGTGGGCAGAATGCATCAGATGAATTTTGAATATTTCTGAGCCTCGTGATTTTTTCAAAAGCATGCAAGAATAGTAGAATGCTTTTACTATCCATGTACCATCTAGCCACAACCATCAATGAGCTATTTAGTGTGATTTTCTTTCTAAACAGAATATAAACATACATTAAACAGGGAAAGAAAGGAAACTTAGCCTTGATTCCCTTCTCACTGTAACTCCTTTTACACTGGTGTAATTCCATTGACTTCAGTTATTCTTGAAGTATATCAGCATAAGTGACATGAGAATCATGACCACTGAATTTAATTTGCTTGCCTTCCTCTGGATCATTGAGCTGTGATCATAGAATTGTAGAACTGGAAGGGACCTCAAGAGGTCATCTAGTCCAGGCCCCTGCACTCATGGCAGGACTAAGTATTATCTAGACCATCCCTTACAGGTATTTGTCTAACCTGCTCTTAAAAATCTCCAATGATGGAGATTCCACAACCTCCCTAGACAATTTATTCAAGTGCTTAACCACCCTGACAGGAAGTTTTTCCTAAGGTCCAACCTAAACCTCCCCTGCTGCAGTTTAAGCCCATTGCTTCTTGTCCTATCCTCGGAGGTTAAGAAGAACAATTTTTCTTCCTCCTTCCTTGTAACAACCTCTAGAACCATCCATTAGAACCAAGTGGGCATATACCACAAAATCAATTTCCTCAACCACAAAGAGTGGTTCTTCAAGTGGTAGTCCTTAGCGGTAATCCACTATGGGTATACATGAGTTCTGTGTGCCTGAGACTGGAAAATTTTAGCAATGTGTGTTGGTCCATTCATGCATCCTGTGCATCCTCATGTTCAGAACTGAGGGCATAAGGGGAGGTGCAGAACAACCACTTCTCCAGTTCCTTTCTACTGCTCGGGGTCTGAGATGGAATCCCCAGTGTCCACAGCTTTGCTAGTGTTCCACTTTGAATTGACCCTTTTCTATAACTAGTTTATCTTTTAGGTAGTTAGATTTTGGCAGTTACTACTTAATAGTTTTTGGGACTCCTCCTCCATTTCCCCACACTCTACTCATGCTTATATTGCCTTGAAGGATCCCTCATTCCCTCTAAGTGTAATATTTGTCATTCTTTTCCACCCCAAACCCAGTAATCCCATGAAAGCTTTGAAGACCCCTACTGGAGAGTGCAATCCAGTCTGAGACCTGGATCGTCTAACTCCTCTTTCTCCCTCCCCCCTCCCGCCCCGTCCATTAGCTGAAGCAGAAATGTAATGGTAATAATGCACTGTGCCACCAGGGGGCACTGCAGGGGTGAGGACCCTCATATCACACTGCTAGTGAAAATTTTCTGATCTCAGGCACCTGGAGAACATGCATGCCCAGAGTAGAATACTCACAGAGACCATTCATCTCAAGGAACTCCAGTTACTGTTAGATAAGTAACTTTTCCTTTCTTTCCCTTGTGAGCTTCCATATTTCATTGTAGGTGACAAACAAAGGTGGTTGAGAAGCGCCTTTACTTGAGGTTAACAATTCTCTTTCTGCCTCATTCCCCTGTTATCTCATAACCTGAATGGCTTTGATTGGGAGCACTGGTCAAAATTATTTAGATTTCTACACTTCCTCTAAAAAACAACAACATTAAAACCAATAAGCAATTATCTTAATGTTGATGGCTAGGGGAAATGGTAGGTAGTTAAAGATTATCTTGTTGACCTTTCCTGTCTATGACACTGGTGAAAATCAAATTCTCTATTGTGAGAGAAATTAGTAGGCAGGTTGTTTTTGTTTTGTTTTTAAAGATCTTCAAATTCTTCTGCATAACTAGCAGTCTTTTTGCTCAGGGGAAGCAAATGAATGTGTTCGAGAAACTAACTACTATTTGCCCATACAGGAGATAATGCCTATAAATCAGAGGTCACTGATAAGGCAGCAGGAGGATGGATCTTTTAGTGTGTCTGTCTAGTGGATTAAGAGGATTATAGAAGCCTGCTTCTCAGTTTCGATCCTTTGACGTATCCCGAAACTTCACATTAAGATTGCTCAATTATTTTACCTTTATAAAAGCAGTTTCTGTCAACGGTCATTGAAAATCATGGATATACTCAGTTAACCCAACATTAGCATTCAGAACCTCCATTCACTTGCCACTGGTGAGAACGAGGGAGGGATGGTGTAGTGGGCAGCTGTGGAAAGGGAAGGACAGTGGGGAATGGCACTGTGAGAAACATTGCTGGTATGGGACATTGGTAGGCAGAGAACCCTGCTGGGTGGATGTACATTCTGGGGTGCAATGAATTTTCTCAGAGTTGTGAGCTCTGCATTGTCCAGTCCGTTTCTGGCCTATTCAGAGGAATAATAAGCTTTGTTTGCTCCTTAAAAGAGACAATACCTAACAGCTTGTCACATGAACTGGAATTAATAATCACTTCAATTTAAATAGTGCAGTGGGTTGGTTTAGATCAAAATGAAACAAGTTTATTAACAGCACATAGGTTAAGTGATGCCAAGTAAAAGAAATAAAGCTAGAGATAGTTACAGCAAATAAAAGTGAAAAACTTTCATCTAAACGTCCAAAACTCTATCTTCCTAGCCTGTATTTAAGGTGATTTCTCACCAATCACTCTTTGTCCAGCATGGTCTGACTGTCTCTCAGTCAGGACCGTCCACAGAAGTACATGGAGTTGGTTCCCCTTGTCTTTCTAGATGAAAGATCTGACTGAGACACAGTCTGCCATGCTGGACAGAGTCTCTTAAAGGTGCAAATGAGCCTTATTATTCCTCTGAACAGTCCAGAAAAAGGTTGGACATTGCAGAGCACATGGTGAGGGGAAAAAACAGGACTGGGAGTGTGTTGGAGTCATTTGGCTAGTAGATACTAGAGTGGTAGATACCAGAGTGTGGCTGGAGTGTAGCAAGCAAGCTGCTGAAATCCGAGTGTTGAGCCAGATCTTCTGAACTCAGAGATACTCGATGTGTGTTTGTACGTTGGTTGTAAGTGTCCAGGCTGTGAGCCACAGCAGCAGAGCATTTAAGGCAGCCAGGATTACAAGGCAGGTCGTGACACAACCCTTCAGTGGTCTGGATTGCACCCCAGAATATGCTAGTGGTGTAGTCATGTCAGGATTTACAAACAGAATGACGTTTTAACTAACATTTACACTTTAAGCACTGGTGAAATAGTTTTAAGTGATTTTTAAGTGAAAAGAGTGAGAACAGTCAAAGAAAAAACAGCTCAATGTTTTCTGTTTGCTGATTTCGGGTGAGAGAGACAGAACCGAAGATGCAAGATGAGCAAACAAACGTACACCAAATGCACCAAAAACCAGGAGACTTGTGCTCAGATTGCTACATAGTCTGTGCTGGAAAAAAGCCAGAGGTTAATAAACCTCCTAATGGTCCGTGACAACCCATGGAGGAAGGTGGCTTCCTGAGATCCATCTGAGGTCCCAGAATCTATGGCATCGGGAGGAAACAGGCCCTCCATCTTACAAGTGAACATAAAATGGATGCAGCTGGAGAGCAGGAGAGAATGCAGCTGGAAACCAACATGAAAAGGACAGTGGATGACACAATCCCTCACTGGTCTGGACTGCATCCCAGAATGTGATAGGAGGTTGTGCAGAAGGAACAAGAGTAAGGAAGAAATAGAGCTATAGAAGAGCAGCACCCAGAAAAACTTCCTATGGCTCACCGGCAAAAGCTCCACTTTAGTGGACTACTGGTGGTTCATTTGAGCACAGCTCTGGCAGCACTTCTTTTCTCGGGTCAGTAGGAGCCATGAGGCAGCCAGGTATGAAAAAGGAGATATGGAGTCTGGCTAGTTGGCTGAGCAGAGAGGATTTGCAACAGGGTTAGGGACTGGGTAGCAGGGACCAGAGACTCAGCAGGGAGCTTCATTGCTTTGCCTTGATTTCTAGGAGCCAACCTCTGTATATTAGTATTAGCTATACCCAAACTCTCTCTGCCCTAACATCTAGAAGCCCTCTTCTGTTTTTAAGCTTTAGGAGGTGAGTCCAAGTCCGGCACACTTCTCAGATCCATCAGACTGAGGCTTCCAACAGGTGAACCATTTGCCAGAGGGAGAAGCTGTTGACCTCTGTTGTTTCCTGGTGTCCAGGCCCAAGTGGGGTTCATTATTCAGCCTGTTTACTGAGAAGGCCCTGGCCTGGGCTTTCCCTCTCCTGGAGACTTCCAGCCCCTTGCTGAGGTGGCTTAAGGAGTTCACCTGTGCCATGGCAATTGCTTCCAATGACCTGAATGGTACCAGCTCTGCTGAGGGCATACTTCAGAGCCTACGCCAGGGGAATACACCAGTTGCCAGGTTTACCCAGCACTCAGCAGCCAGCACTAGATGGAATGAAGCAGCATAGTGCTTCCATTTCAGACACAACTTGAATGAAGAAATCAAGAATGAGCTGGCACGGGAAGATCTGCTATCCAACCTAGATGCTCTGATCAGGCTGTGCATCAGCATCGATGGTCATCTGGCCAAATGCCAACTAGAAAGGGAGTCCATAGGCCAACCAGGTTCTACCCTTCCTTGCTAATGCAGAAAGGAGCCAGCGATGAACCTTAGGCTTATATTGTGGGGAACCTGGGCGCTACTTCCAAGGATGCCCAAGTAACACTCATGTCCTGCACCAGTCAGGAAAGCCTCTTCTGTCAACTGGTACCCTGGTCATGTCAGTCAGTGAGATGCCACCCTCCAACATTTTCTTTGGTTATGACAAAAGTTAAGCTGAGGACACTGGTCTACTTGGGCCACTACCAACTTCATAATTTTGCTGAGACCCATAACATTCGTAACTGGCATAAGAGCATCCCTGATTTGGTGAAATTTATTCACAGGTTCCCCCCCTCTTCTCTGGCCCAGTTATTCACCAGATGACCCTGCTGTCTGTGACCACACTGCAGGGCCACTGGGAGGTTCTGCAATTTGTTCTGATGCATGCCCCTCAATCCCCCATCATTCTTGGTATTTCTCGGCTGGTCATCCACTACCTACACGTCTAGTGGTGCTCTGTACATCAAGATTCTGCCACCAGTCATGTCTCCCAAGGTTGGTTGTCAGGCCGGCATCCCCTCAAAATGCTGTAGCTGAAGGGGGGCTTTTGAAGGGGTCTACTGCCCTCTCCATTACCCTTCATCCACTTCAGGTATTCTGGAGAAATATCAATACTACACTGATGTCTTTGACAAAAAGAGGGCAGATGTCTTGCAACCTCATCTCACTTACAATTGCCTGATCAGAGGCAGGAACTGACATTCCCTTCAGTTGTATTTACTCGCTCTCAGAACCAGAACTCCAGCATTCTAGGAATACTTCTATGAGAATTTAGAGAAGGGCTTTATTCATCTTCTACCTCTCTGGCAGGAGCTCCGATCTTTTTTGTGACAAAAAAAGACTGCACCCATGTGTTGATTGCCAAGTTCTAAATAGAGTAACAGTTCAAAATCGCTAACCTTTGCTACTTATTAATGAACTTTTTGAAAAACTTCACTAAGCCAGGGATTTTCTAAACTGGACCTTCATGAAGCCTACAGTCTGGCTCATATCAGAGAAAGAGATGAATGGAAGGTGGCATTTCACACTCGATACGGGCATTTTGAGTATTTAGTTAAGCCAGTTATTTAGTGCTGCAACTACACTTCAGCATTTTGTGAATGATATTTTCCAGATTTGTTTTTATTTATTTAGATGATATTCTTGTCTTCTCCAAAAACCAGAAGCCACATGAGTAATAGAGTCACCTTGTCCTTGACGGACTCTGCCAGAATCACCATTATGCAAGACCAGAGAAATACAAATCCTATAAGGACATGATCGGGGTCCTCGGTTAGATCATGTCCCCTAGGGGCCTAATAATGGACCCACAGGAACTGTTTGCCATCACTGGGTGGAGCACCTCAAAGGACATAAAGAGGATTCAGTAGTTCCTTGGATTTGCCAATTTTTATTAGTGCTTTATTAAAGGATTCTCCCAACTGGTAGCACTAATAACCATGCTCCTTCAAAAACAGGCTCACTTTGCTTGATCGGTGGAGGTACAGTATGCCTTCAATCAGCTAAAGAAAGCCTTCACTACAGCTCCCGTTTCTGTGCATGCAGACACCGCCAAAACATGGCATACTTTCTCAAAATGCAGGCCTCTGTAATCAATTCCATCCTTGTGTGTATTATTAACCCCGTAGAAAAGAACTACGAACTCTGGAACAAGGAGGTACTCACAATTAAAAGAGCATTTGAAGAATGAAGGCATCTTTTGGAGAGGATTCAGTTCCCAGTCCATGACCTCACCAATCATAAGAATTTAAAATATCTTCAAACAGGCTATAATTTTAATTAGCATTAGACCTGTTGATCACTTTTCTTTGCCAGGTTTGATTTCATCATTACCTACCACCTGGGTCATGAAACAGGAAAGCAGACATCCTTTCCCGCAAGGACGAATACACTGCACTGGACTTGGCTCTCCAGAATACTGTGCTTTGATCATCTAATTTTATTTATGAAACCACAGCCTAGGATTTGATGTCCCTTATTCAGATTCTATTCTCAAAAGACCCGCAAGCAGCCAAAATGTGTATGACCCTTGATACTTCCAATGCCCTGTTCAGGTCATGTTTCCATTGCATGATGGTCTACTACTATATCATGGATAATGACTCTACATTCTAGAAGTTCAGCCCAGACTTGAATTGTTAAGAATGTGTGCCATGACATGCCAGTTGCTGGCCATTTGGGTCACCATAAGACTTGGAACTTGGTGGTACAAAGTTTTTGGTAGCCAGAGGTGAAGACCGATGTGCAAAACTCCTGTGAGCTGTTCTGTCTCAGCAAGTGCCCACACCACAGCCTCTGCCTGCCCCACCCCAATCCTGGCCCATGGTCTCATTGAACTTCATTATAGTGCAATGTTGAAAGTGAGGTAGCTCTATCATCTTGGTAACCACTGACCTTTTCACTAAGATGGCACATTTTATTTGTTTACTCTCTCCACACCATTCAGGAAACAGCCTGCCTTTTCCTAAACCATGTTTTTCAGCTCCACACATTGCCAACTGAAATAGTGTCTGCTCGAGGCCCACAAGTCACTGTAAGTACCTAGGAATTGAACTCTTCGCGTTCTCACTCTACCACCCAATGATTCTTCAGACATATACTTCTGTGTTCATACTGCTTGTTAAGTTCGCCCTCAGTCAGATCTTGCTGAAAGGAAACAAAAACCATGGGCCAAAATTCATCCCTGGACTAAGTCCACTAAACTAGGGATGAATGTAGCCTATGCCTAGCATATACCCCCCTCCTTCCCTTTTCAAAGACCCATCAATGTGCATACCTGAGGGAGAATTAAATTGTGCAAACACCATATACTGTGAACATTAACTTCAGGTCTTATTCCTTGGATTATTTTGCTGTGATGGGATTTGTCTTGTTTACCCCTACTACCTTAAACGTTCTCATTTTAGAGGCCATTGAAATGCAAGGCAGAACCTTAAGGCCTCAGAAAGAATTATTTATTAAGAGTTCATCCTTGTAAGATGTGCTCTTTTATCCTGCACTAAAACCACAACTGTCGTGTAAATATATGCTTCAGGAAAATTTGAAGGCCAGAAATGCTATCGGTTGAAGGGCTTATAGGTCTCAAGTAGTCCATGTAAAGGTCAATTAGTATAGGAAGAAGGATTAATAAAGAAGATATGAAGCATAAGAAACTTAGCAATTGAGCTGGGAATATGTATGCTAATTGCCTTGTCCCTATCCCAGCTCAAAAACAAGCTTATTCATAATGCAGAGCAGGTTGACTGATGTCAGAATGTCTCAGTAAAACGTCTCTGCCTTCTAAAAGAGTATATAATTCTGTTTCCCTAGTGTATTTCTTCATTTATAGGCTGTCTGAATTGAAAAGGCAGCTGTTTTGTTTTGGGAATTGACTGCAAGGGCGATTGCTTTCAGGTGAAATACTTAATAAATTAAAATTTAGGGAGCAAGATAAACTCTATTTAGGGAGAAGAGCTCTAATGAGTAAATTCAAAAGGAAAAAATTCAGTCTGGTGGTTCATGCTACAGTTCTGTGTGTAATTGGATTATTAAAGGGTGGGAGGTGAGAGGGTCTAGTATTGATTAGCTCTCTCAAAAACATCCTTACTGAAAAAGAGAACTCAAAACAGGAGCCCAAAACATTTTGCTGTGCAATCTAGAGTGGTCACCTTCAGATGCTTTACAACTGCCTTAGATCACGAAACAATGTTACCTTTAAATTTGCAGTTTTCGCTAGGGAATAGTGCAAATACAGAGGTAACATGATTTAGTTATCCAAGGCCAAATTGACAAGTTTTTCTGGGCGATCATGCTGAAGTGGTAGTCAGCAGATGCTCCTATTTACCTTTTCTCATAACACTACCTCAGGGGGCCATGCAGTGAAGCTGAAAGGCAGCAAAACAAAAACTGACAATAGGGAGAGAACTTTTTTACAAAACAATTAATTAATCCCTAGAACACATTGTCCCAATCCATTGAGTCCAGTAGGATTCAGAAAAGAAGCAGCCAGCTATGGGCTTGATTTTTAGAGGTATTGCTCACTGATAGATCCTGTGCATGTCAAGTGTGGATGTGGATGTTCAGCACTTTTGAAAACCAGGCCATGAACCATTATTCATATATACATTAGCTAGAATAAACATTTATAAGGGATGGAAACCACCATTTCAGGACACAAAACAACCCCTAACTGCCTGGGCTTAGGGGAAAAAAATCTCCACTTGGGCATGTCACTGCCTAAATGTGCCTTAATATAAGGGTTTTACATCTTCCTCTAAAGGAGGGGTTCTGAAACTGGGGGTCGGGACCCCTCAGGGGGTTGTGAGGTTATTACGTGGGGGGTCGCAAGCTGTCAGCCTCTAACCTAAACACCACTTTGCCTCCAGCATTTATAATGGTGTTAAATATATAAAAAAGTGTTTTTAATTTATAAGGAGGGTCGCACTCAGAGGCTTGCTATGTGAAAGGGGTCACCAGTACAAAAGTTTGAGAACCACTGCTCTAAAGCATCTGGTATAGGTAATTGATGGAAAAAATATGCTAGAATAAATGAACCATAGGTCTGATCCAGTGTGGCAAAATCAAATGTTCCTATGTAGTCATTTACTTACAAATAGTATACAGTGGTATCTTAGCGTTAAGGAAGGTGTTTCTAGGAAAGCCTAGAAATATTTATATGATGTGTAATATTAAAAGAATGACACCACCTGTGGACTGAACTTCAGTCAGGCTCTTGTTGCAAACATGGCACCAAATGACATAGAAAAGAAAAAACATTGCCTACTTTAACAATGGGGGGGAGGGGCGGGAGGTTATTTCAAGTGTTTACATGTGTTTGTTTAGGGCCTTGCCCAATGGGCCTATGACCCTGAGCTCCTGAGCATTACTGTAATAAAAAATATTTCATGATGATGAAGAACAGGATTAAATTTGTAAAACAGCATAATCTTACATCCCTAAATTACCTTGAACCACACTGAAGTGGAAGGCATGGGAACCAAGCTTAGAGTATGCAGATAGTTTAGTCCAAAGTTGACTGCGTAGAGTTACAAGGGGATCTCACAAAACTGAGTGACTGGGCAACAAAATGGCAAATTAAATTCAGTGCTGACAAGTGCAAAGTAATGCACATTGGAAAACATAATCCCAACTTTGCAGACAATATGATGGGATGTAAATTAGCTGTTACCACTCAAGAAAGAGATCTTGGAGTCATTGTGGATAGTTCTCTGTAAACATCTGCTCAATGTTCAGTGGCAGTCAAAAAAAGCTCTAGAATATTAGGAACCATTAGGAAAGGGGTAGATAATAAAACAGAAAATATCATAATGCCACTATGTAAATCCATCCTATAGTCACGTCTTGAATACTGTGTGCAGTTCTGGTTACCCCGTCTCAAAAAAGATGTTAGAATTAGAAAAAGTACAGAGGAAGGCAACAAAAACAATTAGGTATATGGGAGAGATTAAGAAGACTGAGATTGCTCATCTTAGAAAACAGATGAATAAGGGCAGGTCTACACTTAAAATGCTGCAGCTGCACTCCTATAGCACTTCAGGGAAGAGGCTACTAATCCAGCAGAAGAGCTTCTCCCATCAGCGTAGTTAAAAAGAGAAGGCCCAGGGCCTAGTATTAAGAAGAATGCACTCCCAGAGAGACTGCATAGTAAAGGTTAGAGGCAGGACACACTGTGGAACTGTGACAACCCTATGTACATTTTCTCATTTTCTTCCATATCCTCTCCTGTTAAGATCTTAGAACATGCAGTGTATGATAACCTTCCCTGCACCCAAAGATCTACAAATCACAATGGGCTGCTAAGTGACAGATTGTGACCACCCCATGAGTGAGTTAACTCACGCCACCCATAAAAGCAGTCCCTATGCCAGAGGTGGGCAAACTACAGCCCGTGGGCCACATCTGGCCCATGGGACCCTCCTGCCTGGCCCCTGAGCTCCTTGCCCGGGATGCTAGCCCCTGGCTACTCCCCTACTGTTCCTCCTCCCCTGCAGCCTCAGCTCACTATGCCGCAGGCACAATGCTCTGGGCGGCGGGGCTGCGAGCTCCTGCTGGGCAGCACAGCTGCAGAGCTGTGGACTGGCCCGGTGCTCTGTGCTGCGCGGTGGCATAGCTGGCTGCAGCCAGGCAGCAGGGCTGCCTGTCCTGGTGCTCTGAGTGTCGTAGCTGTAGCGCCATCAGCCACTGGTGCTCCAGGCAGTGCAGTAAGGGGGCAGGGAGTGGGGAGGGGGGTTGGATAGAAGGCAGGGGAGTTTGGGGTGGTGGTCAGGGCACAAGGGTGTGGATAGGGGTCGGGGCGGTCAGAGGGTGGGTAATAGGGGGGTTGAATGGGGGCAGGGGTCTCAGGGGGCAGTCAGGAAGGAGGGGGGGATGGATGGGACAGTGGGGGGCAGTCAGGGGCAGGGGTTCCAGGGGCAGTCAGGGGACAGGGAGAGGGTGGGGGAGGGTGAATGAGGCAGGGGACCTGGGCAGGGCTCGGGACTGGGAACAGGGGGTGGATGGGGCAGGAGTCCCAGGGGGGCCATCAGGGGGTGAGAAGCGGGGGGGGGGGTCAGATGGGGGCAGGGGCCGGGCCACACCTGGCTGTTTGCGGAGGCACAGCGTCCCCTAACCGGCACTCCATACAATTTCTGAAACCTGATGTGTCCCTCAGGCCAAAAAGTTTGCCCGCCCCTGCCCTATGCTGTCCCGTGCACAGGAAATCCTCCCAGAAAATGTCCTATTGGGAAATACTTGAAGAATATCCTTGAAGAGGACCACACCATCTAGCCTCCAAAAAAAAAATTGCATAACAGCTGTGTGTTCCAGTAGCTCTAAGAAGCATTGCACTTTGCCTGGGGCTGAATCTAATTGTATTACCGATCACATTAAAGAAATACCACAAAATAGTTACCTGTGAGTTTTGTCTGGACTGAGTAGAATATATTTCATAATTCTTTCTAAGTACTGGTATATTACCTTGCTCTGTTACTTTTTCCCTTCCCACCCCAATCCCCCAAGGAAACCAGCTAGTCTTTAACTTTCTTATGTTCCAGGATTAGTATAATAATAAACTGAAGACAGTTTATGGAATATATTTACTCTACATATACTGTAGCATTTGTACCAAGCCTGGGACCTTCCGTTCTTGGTTCTAAATTGAAAAGATCTTACTTCCATTTTACATTTCTTTCTTCCTGCTTCACTAACTTTGTCTACAAGCCTTAAAAATGATCCAGTGCTTGGTGCTATAAATTACTTTCCTTAAAAAAACACAAGACCAAAAATTCAATTATTACAGCTGAATGAATACTGCAAACAATTTTCATTGGATATTCATTCAATTTTTAAAATAAATGTGATTATCCATGTGCCTGCCTTTTTTTTTTTCCCATTTGCTTTCCTCAAATATTCTAGTGCATGAGTTTACTGGGAGGAATGTCCATGGAAACCACTCATTTTAAGCAAATACTATAGAATGGATTTTGAATTTGTAAAAGTGAATATTTCACACTGGACACCTAATTCTAAGCTTTATGTTCATGTAGTCATGAACAGGAGGTTACTGGCTGAACTGTGTCCAGTCAAAAAGCACCCACATACCAAATGTCAGATAGACCTCTACCAGGATATAACGCTGTCCTCGGGAGCCAAAAAATCTTACTGCATTATAGCTGAAACTGCATTATATCGAACTTGCTTTGATCCACCGGAGTGTGCAGCCCTGCCCCCTGCCCCCCCGGAGTGCTGCTTCGTGTTATATCTGAATTTGTGTTATATTGGGTCCCGGTATATCGGGGTAGAGGTGTACTAAATACCTTTCACAAAGTAGTTGTAATTTAGCTATTGACAACCTATTATTTACAGCTATAATATCAAAAAAACCAACTGCAATCTACTCATGGACAATTCTTCAATATATAAAGGTAATATTAATCTAGTATATATTTGTTATGAATTAATTCTCCATCTAATAACAGTAACCTAAAATTGTTCAGTCCTCACTCTTGGTTACCCAAAATGTACCATTAATTTTTAAATGAAGGCTTCTTCTAGGATGAATGCTTATAGCATAATCTCATAAAACTGGAGATTTATTTTATTTCCATTGACATCAGACCCTTTTTGAAGTTCATAGAGTCCTTTCACTTACATGACACCCAAAATTATAAATGTATGCAAATGTAGTTATGATTATATTTCCAGGTGATAAACTGGATTATGTCTGAACATATTAACAGAGTGGATGAAACTGGTGATATCAGTTTGCGCACACATTCTAAATCAACATATAATGCTTTTGAAAATCTCTTAAAATAGGAATTTGTAACCCAAACACCAAGATCTGCATTTGGATAATGGGGAGTTCCTAAAGGAAATGATGGGTACAGTGCTTTAAAACAGGGGTTCTCCAACTTTTGTTTTGATGACCCGTTTCACACAGCAAACCTATGAGTGTGACCCCCTCCCATAAATTAAAAACATATTTTTTTAATATTAACCCTATTATAAATGGTGGAGGCGAAGTAGGGCTTGGGGTTGGAGGCTGACAGCTCACGACCCTCACATAATAACATGGCAACTCTCTGAGAGGTCACAACTTCCAGTTTGAGAACCCCTGCTTTAAAATAACTAGCTCTTGCACTTCAGTATCACAAACATTTTGAATACCAGTGAAATTTGCTAGTTTTCTTTGTGCACCAGGTCCTGCAATCCCTTGTTCATACAACTTGAGTAAGGGCTGTGGAGTTGAGCCTTAGTCATGTGTTAAACTCTTTGCTCGGGGGCTTTCACCTTATTTTTACCAGAGATTATTCTGAATGCAGAATTTTTGCAAACTCTTTAGTAAAATCCTGCTAAAAATGATTTGACATCCTCCTAACTACTGCTCTAAAAGTTTTTAGTTATGGCTTAGCTAAAGCCTGCTTATTGTAGGGCAGCATCATACTGTTCATTGGCATCCTTTTAGGCTCAGTCTCTCCACACAGAGAGAGATGCAATTAAACCTTCCCTCTCTACACACAAACTGTAAAGTCTGGAATCTTTAATTATATTCTTGTGTTCTCTTGCTTTTATTTACTTCTATTTGGATGTTGCTTTTTATTTCTATATTAGCTTATTGTGCTACTATATACTGTATATATTTTATTATCTTATATTTGACTTTAAAATGTTTTACTTTCATTTCACATTATACATACTTACTGGATGTTAATTCTCCTTGTGGCTGTAATTTGTTGGCATTGCATTATAAATGGAAATGAAAAGGCCTTTGAAAAACACACAAACCAAGGCCTTTGACAAACAAATTAAGCTCTGAGAACTCAGGCCCTCTTCAAGAACATATGGCTTCCATTCAAGGGAGGGAGGCAATCTGAAGCAGTCTATTAAGAGAACATTTTCCTTTCAGATCTATATGGCTGATCTTGACTCTCACACTCTACTTTCCATTCACATGCAGAACTCTGTGCATGAATTATACAGAAAGCAGACAATAGGAGAGGAGATCTGCTGGGAGGAATCTGAAAGGAGAACTTTGCTTTAAATTAGTTATATCCAAAGCTTCAATATCTTGATGTAAAATCAGACTCCATTTAAAGCATGCAGGGATACCATGCCCTGATTATGGCTTAGCAGAATCAACCATTGCCACATTCGCTGATCTTGTGGAAAGGGAGCAAAATTTTTCTATGGATCATTCTCTTTTTGTCACAGGAAAGTGGCCCAGCTAAAGAATTTTTTTGAATGAAATCAGCTCACCATTTTCACTCTAGCCTCTCGACAAAGGTGTCACTGAAGTGCAAAGCATGCCTAAGTAAAGGTCACTGTACATCTTATCAATGACTCTATCTTGCTGACCCGGTATTTGGATGGTTATCATGGGCCAGCACAGCAGTTTCACAGTTCAAAATGCAGGTCTGGCCACAGTAATAGTAATACTCAGCATTTTGACAGCACACGTCATCTGAAGAGTATTTTATGAGGACACATTATCATCATATTTCCCAGCTGGAGAAACGGGGAGAAAGAGAGAGTAAATTACTTACCCAAGATAACATATTGCATCTATGTCAACACCTGGAATTGAGCCCATGTCTCCTAACAGCTGGGTTGGTGCCCGTTACTATCCTACATATCTCTGATCTACAACATGTAGTACATTAGGGAATTGTGTAGCTCACCATTATTTTTCTCCCATTCTTGAGTCATGTGGTCTTTGTAACTAGAACTCTGTGGAAAAAAATCTAGTCCTGCTAGAGAAATTGGCAAACATTCAAGTTTTAATGAATTAATGAAAAGCTAAACATTTCCATTTTTAACACCTAGCGTTCACAGTAGTAAAAGTCATCGTTACCTGCCAGATGCAAAATTTGAAGTTGCATCTGTGTTGGAGATGCCTGATGTTGGTCCTGCCTTATATTTTTAGATTCCATATTGTGCAATCATTTCATGTCCCAATGAATTCTAACTATGATTGTATCGTTTAATTCCTCTATCTAATAGAAACATCAGAATATAATCTGTTTTTCTTGTGTAGAACATTGGGTTTTTTTAGTCTGGGGAGACTGGTCATTAATGAAATTGTGATTTGTACATGAAAAGTTGAGGAGGAGGCTCGATACATAGAATGTAGCCATGCTGCAAAACAAAAACATTCTGTCAGTAAGTGTTGGTGTGTGTGAAGCTGCATAAGCTTACATGCTGGAATGAGCATGTAATGGTGCATCTGACACATTTGAATTATGGGCTGGGCATGATGAAACACATGTTTAACCATTTGCTAACAGATGGGTTGTTTACATCTTTACATTTGAAGAATACCACCATGGTTACCTTCTGTGCTATCAGAAATTAAGGATATTTTAAAAATTCTTCTGTAGAATTATTAGTGAATTAAGCCTCCATATGCCTCCATGTTTGGTCTGTGGTTACCCCTGCCACATTTCACCAAGTATTTATGCACACAACTTTGAAAACTGTGGACTTAAAGTTAGGTACCTAAATATAAGTGGCCTGAGTTTAAAAAATGCTGAGAATCTGCAGTTTGTTACATTAAGTTCAGTGGGAGCTGTGGGTGCTCAACACCTTTTAAAATAAGCCACTTTTGTGTCTGTGACTAGCTCTGGATTTAGATTCCTCACTTTAGGGACCCGAGTTTGAAATCCATAGACTGAAGTTTTTGTTCAGTGATAAGCTAGATGTGAGGGCAATTCATAGCTTAGCCATAATATTGTATACAATGCTCAATTAGTAAACATTTAACATGGAGAGCTGCTTCTCTCCCTCTCCTCCCACTCCTCTGTACAACTGGGCTGAATAATAGTAAATGTATTTCTTTCACCCTGACATATCACCAGTCACTTCACAAATGATACACATCCAATATCACTAAAACATAAACATCTCTGACGTAGAGAGTGGCAGCAGCCAGCTGGACAATTAAGCCAGGTGGGCATACCAGTTGTGGTGAAGGTAAGGAATTTTGACCAATGACTATGGGAGAAACCTTGATTTTAATGAAAAGTGGCCTGGAACCCATAATGGTCTTTCAGAGCCGGCAGAACCTCCTCTATTTTAAATTCTTATCTTGGCAGAGTTAACTGCTTGGTCTTCATTTTTCCCACTGCAGAATGAAGCCCGTTTTTTCCAGGAACCTAGGTATATCAGACCTGACACTCTAACTAAGCCAGCCCCGTCCAATGATACTGAAACTAACAGACGTATTTTACCAATTGAGGTACCACCATCTAATATACTTTATAGAGAGATCTATATGAACCAGTAAATAAATAGCTATAGCAGAAGAATATTGTTATTTATACAGTTTAATTATTGCAACTTCAGTTGTCCACCAGTCACGTGGATAGACCAGGGTCAGAGGGAAGGAGCAAGTACTATCTCCATACAACAATATAAAAAAGCTCATATACAGTTCTAGAAGTTAAGTTTTTTCCTGTTTGCATTAGTTATCCGAATTCACAAAGTATTCATGAACTAATTGTTTTAAACCAAGAAAATTGAACATAAGCCATTACTTTCTTAAACTAATGTGTCTTGAAATACATTATTTTTAGATTGACGCTCACGAACGTAAAACGTTTACATTTATATATGGAGTGCAGAGCATCAGCAATGCAGAGAGCCAACAATTACATCTGTTGCAAATTTATAAAGTGCCTTATCATGAAAGCCTATCAATACACTTTACACTCTGAAATGAGTTATATGTCAGCTCAGTTAAAAGCCATATTGAAAAAAATCTTTAATCATACTTTGAAAACATTTAGCCAGGGAGTGGAATAAATGATTTGTGTTAGAAGCAGACCTTAAGTCTAGCATAAATTTGCAATGTGAATTCATAACTCTCAATTTGATTGGATTCAGTAGCCAACTCCTGTATCATGGTGTTTGCTTGAGATCTCTTTTGGAATG
This sequence comes from Mauremys mutica, assembly GCF_020497125.1. Classification (NCBI taxonomy): domain Eukaryota; kingdom Metazoa; phylum Chordata; order Testudines; family Geoemydidae; genus Mauremys; species Mauremys mutica. The sequence goes on along the minus strand of NC_059073.1, from coordinate 95,053,914 downwards.
TTATGATTTAGTCTCTTTTCCTTTTATTGATTTTACATTTAGTTTAGTGCTAGCGAAAGTTGCCAGACAGACAATCCTGTGCAGATTAAAGTCCCTTTTAGTTCTTTACAGAATAGATACAGTTTTGTTGGCAACAGTACTAGCATCCTCATGCTTAGGGTTGCCAACTATGGTTGGACATATTCCTGGAGGTTTCATCAGATGACAACCTTTAATTAAAGATTAATCTCTAATTCCTGGAGACTCCCAGAAATCCTGGAGGGTTGGTAAACTTACCCATGCTGCCTCCACCTAATTCAGAACAAGCCACCTGTCTTGTAAGACGCAGTAGGTAATTCTGTCATTGTGCTCCATTGAGTCCCACACTCAATAGCCTGGCAGGGCAATGGCCTGGGATGGTGGAGACCCATGTTTAAGTCCTTGCTCTGTCTGAGTAAGAGCAGAGTTTTTCATCCCAGATGACTCCAAATCAAGCCAAGCAGGGACTTAAATCTGTATCTCTTACATCCCAGGCCAATGCCCTTCCCACCAGACTATAGAGCATGAGTCTGTAAGTGAAGAGAGAGCCCTGGACCCAGAAAACTTTCCCAAACCAAAAAGCTCAAGTTTCAGTGAAAAAAACAGATATTTTGACACCCATCTATTTTTGTGAAAATGTTTTTAAAAGTTTTGTTTTCATTCGAATGTGGACCAACACCAAATTTCAAACCTCAAAAGTTGCGGTGAACTGGAGTGGTCATTCTCCAGACAGCTCTGAGAGTGAGAACAGGGCATTAACTGTACTGTTGGTTTTTATGATGTAAATACCTGTCCATTGGGAATGGGACTGAGAGCTCAAGTGAAATCCTGGCTTCAATGGAGCCAGACTTTCACATCCTTGTCTTTTCATACCAATTACCATTCTTACATTACAAAACAATTTTTTTTAGTATTAAGAGCCTGTGCATCTTGTAATACACAGTCTTTGTCTTGCCATCTAAAACTTACCATACCATCATGTTCTTACTCTTTGCCTTCCTCTGTACATACCCATTACCTAACATACAGTTAACACTTTTCATTGTAAAGTATAAATATCAATAGCCAAGTTCCCCTTTTCAAAATTACTAAATGGATTGTTCCTTACTGAGACTTCTGAGATATCTAGGATTTTGATGTTCCTCTCTAGCCATTTTTCCAGTGGCTCCAGTCCTAAAAAAAAAAAAAAGTGTGATACTAATTATAGAATCATTGGTCAGATTTCTCTGCCCAAGGTCAAATGTGCTAGAAAGACCTAACCTTATTTTCTACCCTGGTTCTCAATCCCCCATCTACACTCTGAATTCAAATGAGACTGAATTTGAATGAGTCAATGGACTGAGCACCTGATCCTTGGCCCTCTTTCATTTAGCCTGCTATTTGTTCAGACTTATCTGATCCTGAGGCAACTGTGCTCTGGTCCAGTCCCCAGACACTTGTGTTAGCTGCTAATAGCCCAGGGGGCTGTTTATGGCAATTGGGGATTGACTGGACACACCATACTCCAGCTGAAAGGTTGGTGTAGTTTCATCTATGCCAGCTCTGTGCCACCAAAGGATAGCTCATTCTGTGGTGAACCTTCTCTGGCCAGCGAGGTGGTTTTAGGGTCACTTTGCACTACAGGAAGGGAGCAAAGCTTCCCTAGTGCAGAGGTGAATGAGTGCATCTATCTGCTAAACAAGACTGGAACGGTGCAACTCCGCATGTGTACTCTTTCTGCAGCTATGACTTACTCCTTTAACAGAACGTTTTCTCTGTACATACACATATTTCATGTATCCATCACCTTAATATCTAGACACTATAATAATATCTCTCTATAGAAGTGACTACTTCCTAAATATGCAGAAAAAATGTAGCTTGTAGCTCACTGAGTGGTAACTCTCCTAAGATCGCAGCACTCTTTCAGTCATGTCAGAGTTGCGAGCCATATTTTAGAGTTTTCTTTTTAAGATTAATTTCTTCCATCCTTGTCTCATGTTCTTCTTGGTTTATTTTATGTTTGGGGTTTTTTTTACCTGCCATGTCTCTTTCACATTTAACACTTTTTTGCTTTTCTGTTTCAAATCTTTCTGTTTCTGCACATTTTGCATCTCTTGTTGTCGTTGTCAGTCTCTGTAGAGTTGCTGATGCCTGACTTTTCCCTTAATTTGAGATGAATAGAGGAAAATGAATTTATGTTCGATGTCGAGCATATGTACACAATAAACACCCGGCTTTTAAAATATGTCATGGAAGCATCTGCTGTGTTATATTTTTATGACTGGTATGAAACTGAAATAATTGGTATTTACTTTTTTATTTTCAACTTCGGATGTCATTTCTGCCCAGCGCTTCTATATGCACTTTTTTTTAAATGTAGCACTCCATTAAAGTTAAATCTATAGACCAAAAAAGTCAATTTAAATGTATTTTTGAACTTCTGAAATTAAAACATTCCCCGAGTAAAAATAATCTTAACTACTGTAAAGTTTTATGCTGTAACTTGCATCCTATACTCATTACTGGCTGCAGTTTAAAATCCATGCTCATTATGGCTTTTATTATAGTGTACATGAAAGTGAAAGGCATTTGTGTCTGATTGCTTAAACTAAACCAACATACCTCATAAAAAAAGCATTGAAAGCTCAGGAAAGGGTTTTTTGCACCCTGGGAAGCAAGTGGGATCATAACATAATTAAAATACATAGTGGGAAACCGAGTCAGCAGTGCCGTTACAGTAGTTGGTAACTGTCACTTGATTACTCTTGAAAGTTGATACAAATCAGAAATAGTGATTGCCCACCCCAGGTATAAGGTATCCTTGCTGCTTTAGAAACATAATCACTGATTTGCAGGAGGTCTAATCAACAACTACCTATAATCTCAGTGATAGCTGGAAAAATGCATTCATGAAATATTCATGCAGGTAGATGTCATGGGCATAAAACACTGTAACCTATTCCTTTTTATTAATAAATACTTTATTAGGGCATCCTGTTACAACCTATATTGATATACAAGTAATGTAGGTTTATCTGCCTGCTTCTTGCTAGCTAGTGGGGATGGGCTCTGAGAAACTGTCAACAAATAGGGAATGCAGTGTTATTGTAGCTCTGTTGGTCCCAGGACATTAGACAGACAAGGTGGGTGAGAGAATATCTTTTATGGTGAGAGAGACAAGCTTACAGAGCTCTTCTTCAGTTCTGGGAAAAGTACAGAGTGTCATAGCTAAATACAAGGTGGAACAGATTGTTTAGCATAAGTAATTAACACATATTTCAAGGGACCATTGAAGGTGAAGTGGCCCATTAACACGTCTCTAGTCATAGGAGGAGGGAAAAAAAGCGGAGGGGAGGGGAGTGGAGTGGGTTACAAATTGCTATTTTGGGGCCTGCTTGGAATTAACAAGTAAGTGGGTGCTTTCAGAACTGCTTGGCACGCTGTAGCATATGTTGTGAACTAATAAAAATGAATTATTTTCCAAGTAATAGAATTTTATCCAGGAACAAAACCAGTGCAAAGAAAAATTGGTGCAATTTAAAAGCAAATGAATTAAAAACTTAATAAATTAATGGAACAGAACTCAACGAGGGGAAAGAACATTCACGTCCATTTTACTTATATATACAGCCATCGTGGGTTTCACAGGTCAGTGTATGCGAAGTTGTGTTTGTCCTTAATGTTCCCTGGGGCGGAGTGGTAGGGGTAGTGATGTGGCCTCTGACACCTGAAATGTTGAGGGGGGGATGGAGAGGTGCTGTAATGGAGTTCTCCATGGACTTCAAAGGGAGGCGAGCCCAAGATTCTTGAATCTGTAGGTCCACAAGAGTCTGCAGCATCTGTTTGCTGCCCAAGAAGTCCCATTATTGTCTGGTGCATCTCCCTCTCATTTTCCTGCTGGGACTCAGAGACCTCTCTCAAGTCTGCTCCTTTCTTCTCTATCCTCCAGGCCCTTTGCTTGTGGTCTGATGCAGCACTGGCTTGCAGAATTCATTGAACATGTCATCCCAAGTCCTTTTCTTTCTCTTCCCTATCTGGCTTAGGCCTTTTGCCAGAGGTGCCAGAACATGGGGAACCCGGGGCCACCTCCCCGCGCCCCCCCCCCACACACACACAAACTTTGTACTGGCAGTAAGGGTGAGCAAAGAGTAGAGGGGGCAGAGAAGAGTAAGCGGGAGGTGGGATCTTGGGGGGGAAGAGGCAGTGCAGGGGGACAGGGTAACGGTCCAGGCACCAGTGGCCCCTTCACTTTTAGGAAGCTTCTGCCAACCCTCCCTTCTGCAGGTGTGGAGGGGTAAACCTTCAGGTCTGCAACAGTAGCAACTGCAGATAAAACACACAAAGGTACCATTGTCAGTATTGTCAAAATGGTAAGCAAAAGCTAAGATTCAGAACTCTTTTCCCTTGCTCCGCTAGAGTTTTAAAGACATTCTTATTGACAGTTCTGCTCTGGAGTGCTTGTGCACAGTGCCACTCTCGGCACCAGCCATGGTGAGTATGGCCTGCCAGGAGCGAGGGAAATGGACAGTGATGCTGGTTATAGTCTCCAGAGGGAAGGCAAAAGTGCAGACATTGACCAATTTAGGCGGTCTGGCTTGCTAGGGAACTCAGTGAAGACAGGGAACTGTGCAGCCTGGAAAAACCTCTGTCAGGAGAGAGGGAGATCCGGGTCTCCATTCAAGAAAGGTGACAGCTGAGGAGCTGGGAGCCTAGAGAGGGTGCCTGCGAGGGACCACAAGGGGGAAATACAGGGGCAGTTGCCCTGAACTGTGACAGTGTGCTGTGTCTATACAGCAACTAGAACAATGTGGCTTTGATCTCAGTTAAGGTCTCTAGGTGCTACTATAATAATAATAATTAATAATTATTCATTTTTACTAGCCTACGTGGTGGTGGCCATCATACCCCGCTTCAAGATGTGGGGTATGAAAGCTGGTGATACATAGAGACCCTCTAGTCTTTGTTTAGGACACAGATTCCTTGGAACTCTAGACCCTGGAATGTTTTAAAATTACTATGAAGGACTCAGGCTATGTATTTGCACCATAAATACAGCATATTGTCAGTTTAATTGGAGAGAAAACCATTTCATTTAAAAGGGACAAATTGAAAACTTTGCATATACATAGGCTTTGAAGGATTAGATTTTTATGAGTAAATCTTAATTTTTACCAGACATACACAAACCCATACAAAATATTTCCATTGGTGATGATTGAAAAATGCAAAGAGGCATACTATGAAAAATACTGCTTGAGAACTTAATAGAGTTTGATTTAAGCCTATTTACTTTGTGTATTTTGACATGTGATGTTTTCAATTTGTGTTTTAAAAGTTATGAAGCTTTCTCTTTTCAAACCTGTCATTAAATAATTATCTGATTCCTTCTCTTCTCATTGCCTGACACTCCCCCACCCCAAATTTTGCTGCAATGGTGAACATTTTAATTAATGAAAATTTTAAAAAATGCTTAAAGCCCAAAACGTTGTGCAACTGGAAAAATGTCAAAAAATAACATTCAAAATAAATGTTTAAAAACAAACATTGATATCTGACAAACTGATAAAAAATATGCCAGGTATTTGCAGTATGAACTTCAGTGTCTGTCTTGCTGTTAGCATATTAAACTCTTTATCTTTAAGACTTGAAATTATTGGATCCTTGATAATGATCAGGTCCATGCTCAGCTTCTTTTTTAATTCCTTTTGGCAATTCAACTCTATAAAACTTAGTGGATTAACCAAGGCAGTCTGAGAAATGCTTATAAAGTCAAGGAAACCACTAGATGAAATGCCAGTGTTAGGGACTACACTGACAGAGTTACAGTGTCGGCAGTTACAGCGCTGCTCAGAGAGCGCTGAAGGGAAACCGCTGTTGTTTCCCTGCCTGCATAATAGCGTGTTCAAATTTGCAGCACTTGCAGCAGTATGCAGAGCGGTGCACTCTGGGCAGCTATCCCACAGAGCCTCTCCTCCTCTTCTGCCATTAAGAGTTGTGGGAAGACAGATGGGGTTGCGGGGCATCCTGGGTCCTGTCCCAATGCCCCGTGATGCGTTGCTTCACATCCCACCAATCCCTGTGTTTCCGTCGCATTTGACGCCCTCTTTCAACAGTTTGTGTACTGTGTGCTCTGCCTCTTCTGGCTGCAGGAATGTATCCCACATCATTGACCAGTATGCTGCTCGCTCTGACCAACACATCATGAGTGGCCATGGAGTTATTCCTTAAACTGCAAAGGTAAGAGGAGTGTGACATAGATCTCACCACGTGTAGTAACTACGACATGAGATTGCTTGTGGCATTCACAGAGGTTCTGACCACAATGGAACACCGCTTTTGGGCTCAGGAAACAAGCACTGAGTGGTGGGATCACATCTGGGATGATGAGCAGTGGCTGCAGAACTCTCAGATGAGGAAAGCCACATTCATGGGTCTAGTATCAGAGAGGTAGCCGTGTTAGTCTGGTTCTGTAAAAGCAGCAAAGAATCCTGTGGCACCTTATAGACTAACAGACGTTTTGCAGCATGAGCTTTCGTGGGTGAATGCCCACTTCGTCGGATGCATTCATGGGTCGGTGTGATGAGCTCGCTCTAGCCCTACAGCACAAGGACACAAGAATGAGAGCTGCCCTGCTGTTGGAGAAGTGTGTGGTGATTGCATTGTGGAGGCTTGCTACTCCAGACTGCTACAGATCGGTCAGGGGGAAAGTCAACCTTTGGACTCCTGTTGTCAGAAGTGTGCAGGGCCATTAATCACATTCTATTCCAAAAGACCATGACTCTGGGCAACGTGCATGACATTGTGGATGGCTTTGCACAAATGGGCTTCCCTAACTGTGGAGGGGCGATAGATGGCACGCATATTTCAATTCTGGCACCAGACCACATAGCCACCAAGTACATTAATCCCAAGAGGTATTTCTCAATGGTTCTCCAGGCGCTTGTGGATCACCATGGGCATTTCACAGACATTAACGCAGGCTGGTCTGGAAAGGTGCATGACACACGCATCTTTCAGAACACTGCCCTGTTCAAGAAGCTGCAAGCAGGGACTTTCTTCCTGGACCAGAAGATCACTGTAGGAGAAGTTGAAATGCCCATTGTGATCCTGGGAGACCCTGCCTATCCCTTAATGCCGTGGCTTCTGAACTCATACACGTGGCAACTTGACAGCAGCAAGGAGCGGTTCAACAACAGGCTGAGCAAGTGCAGAACGACTGTTGAGTGTGCTTTTGGCCATTTAAAGGCCCGCTGGTGCTGCCTATATGGGAGGCTGAACCTGGCCGATGACAATATTCCTATACTTATAGCCACGTGCTGTACACTCCATAATATTTGTGAAGGGAAGGGTGAAAGCGTCACTCAGGGCTGGACCGCTGAGGCTCAGTACCTGGAGGCTGAATTTGAACAGCCAGAGACTGGGGCTGTTAGAGGAGTGCAGCACAGGGCCATAAGGATCAGGGATGCTTTGAGGCAGCAGTTTGAAGCTGAAAGCCACTAATATTTGTTGCTATGCAGGAATGCAGTGTTTGTAATGCTGGGAGGTGATTGTGATTGGTGCAGATGATGCACTGTGAAGGTTTAAGAAACCTGTTGCTTTGCAGGGCTCCGTTTGCTTTCAATTAATAGAATAAAGATTGCTTTCAAAGCAACACAACTGTTTTATTAAAAAACAACTGGAGGAGAGAAACAAACAAAAAAAACCACATCAGCACTGAGGGGGATGGGAGAAGGGAAGGTCCCAGGAGAAGGTGGGGTGCTGGGATGGTTAAGATTTGTATATGTCCAGGTATCATATCCAACCTTCTCCTTTGGATTACAGTGCATTGGGTTCTATGCTTCAGCAGGGTTAAACTGCAGAGGGATGGGTGTTGAGTGCAGTGAGCACTGGGAGTCTGCAGTGCTGGACTGTGATGGGGGAGGAGTGGAATGCTGTGGGTACAGACTGGAGCCAGGAGGTTGATAAGAGTGTGTTGGTGGTGTCCGGGGGTGGGCGCATGGGAAAGAGTTTGCAACAGCTGCTGCAGGGGAGGATGGGCATGGTTTGCAGTGCTAGTAGTGCCGGGAGCATGTCCGCTTGGCACTCCATAACATTTAAGAGCCACTCTGTGGCTTCATTCGGCCGCGGGGTGCATCATGACCTCATGCAGAAAGTCCTCTTTAGTTCTTCATGGGCGCTTTCTAAATCTGCGCAGCCGTTCAGCTGGTGATAACAAAGAGAGAGGCTCCCAAGGTCATATGTGTGAAGCCAAAATGAAACATTTTACAGAAGCGGTATTGTTTGCAACATACAGACCACTGATTCAGTGATTTAAAACACAGCCACTATTCACTACCTATCACTAACTGGCTGACCCCAGGCAAACACACATGAGCCACAAGACCCCCCACCTTGGTGAGTAACTGCAGGAGCAGAGCAAATCAGTGTTCCAGGACCGTACTGTACACTGGGCACATGGCTCTTGGGGAGATCCAGCACTGTAGGAGGGCCTTATACTAATTCCTGTCCCCACATTTTCCACAGGTTGTGTTCATTATGGAAGATATCTCGCTGCTGAGGGTGAGCAGGGAATCAAGGGAGAGTCTTCTCCAAGACTGCAGCTTCTGCCCTGGCCCTTATGTGGCTCACCTGTGTGCAGCAGTGGTTCTCCCCCCGCCCCACGCCAGTGATGGTAGAGTGGTGTGGGAAAGTTATCCTTAATGGGGCAAGAAACAAAGCAGCTCTGCCAAAGAACATACGGCAGCAGATTTCCCAGTATCTCCATGAGAATTTCCTGGAGATCTGAGGCAGATTCTCGTGAGGGGAGGGAGTCAATCACCACCCTGTTCCACCGCTCAGGCTAGGCATGTGCTGGTACGTTCATCATACAGACACAAGCCTGCTTTCTGCAACCTTCCTGCCCCTAACAGCTTGCTTCAGTGATTCCCAAAATCAAAGCCACTTACCAGAGGCCTGGTCTCCTGTTTGCGCTTCGCCAAGATCCGACAGCTGTGACTGGCTAGCCTCCTCCAGGGTAGAGAAGAGCTCCTGGCTGCATGCATCTCTGACCTCCGAGTCATAATCTGCCTCTGGGTCCCCCTCCCCTTCCACATCTTCATCCAAGATTTCCTCCTCCTGGCTCAGTCCACTCTCGACTGGCATGTGAGCCACTGAAGTATCCACAGTGGACTTTGCAGTGGAGGTGGGGTTGCCACCAAGTATCGTGTCCAGCTCTTTGTAGAACAGGCAGCTTGTGGGCGCAGCAACAAAGTGGCAGTTTGCCTCCCATGTCTTGTGGTAGGTGTCCCGCAGCTCCTTCACTTTTACCCTACACTGCAGTGTGTCCTGGCCATGACCCCTTTCTGTCATGCATCGTGAAATCTGTCCGTAGATATCATAATTCCTATGGCTGGAGCACAGCTGGGACTGGATGGCCTCCTCTCCCCAAATGCTGATGAGGTCCAGCAGCTCATCATTGCTCTGAGAGGGGGATTGCCTGGTGCGTGGAGCCGGCATGGCCACCTGGAAAGATGCACTGAGACCACTGCATGCGTCACCGAGAAAACAGGAAGGGGACTTTCAAAATTCCCAAGGAATGTAAGGGGTGGGGATGACTATGACGGTTGGTCACCTGAGGGCTGGGCAGTAGAGTTCAAGCCAATGACCAGAGAGGCGAGAATAGGCATTGTGGGACACCTCCCGGAGGCTAATCATAGTGCTGTAATTGACCAAGGTGTCTATACGGGCACCACAGCGCTGTACCCCAGTGCAGAAAGCTCTACACCTCTCATTGGTTTTTTTTTTACAGTGCTGCAACTGTGCAGTTTCTGCACACTAAGTGACTTGGCAGTGTGTAGTCCTTGGGAATTACAACGCAGAAAGCTGCTTTGCTGTGCAGAAACTTGCCAGTGTAGACAAAGCCACAGTATCAAGTCTTAGTCTAAATAAACCTCTTGACTTACAATTAACACACCTAGAATTCTACTGCAACTCCTTTAGGTCTCACTGCTTGAATGCCTTTACAGAAGCAGTAATACACAACAGGATCCATATGTGTTAATCAAGGCACACATCCCAGCTCTGCATAAGATTTTATTTAGTAGCATATTGATCTGATAGGTGAGAAGGATTTATTCCTTACAGGTATATATGCTGAGAGATAATTGTGCTCATTAAAAGACTCTTTGACCATCCAGATCACTTAAAAACATACAGTAAATTCCTCAGAGGGAATTTTACTCAAGTAAAGACCACATTATTTGCCCTATCATTAACATTGTTATGAGTTTAATTGCCACCCTTCATTCAAGATAGCGGCAAGAGCAGTGGCGGGAATCCTGTGGCCCATCAGGGTAATCTGATAGCGGGCCACAAGACATTTTGCAGACGTTGACCATCCACAGGCATAGCACCCTGCAGCTCCCAGTGGCCGCAATTCCCCATTCCTGGCCAATGGGAGGTGTGGGAAGCAGCAGCCTGTCTTTTGCCATGCAGTCAGTATTGTTGGCTCAACAAGCTTTTTGTTTGTGATTCAATGCAGCACTGGATTACAGGATCTCGCAGAACTAGTTCTCCTTTCCTCCTTAGTCCTACTCTTTTTCCTCCTCACCAGGGTCCAGCATGTGGAGGGGGCACACCTCAAGGCCACAATGGCAGAAGCTGCTGCTAAAAGCAGACAGATGCGAAAACAGAAATATAAGCTTCAAAGCTCCCTTCCCTTGCATATTTTCAATAAGATACACTTATGACACATCAGCTTTGGAGCACCTTGATACAGCACAGTTCTCCAGTTCCAACCCTGGTGCTTATGGTCTGACCAAGGGTTGGCAGGAAGGGGAATTTTCTGCTGCACAAAGCTATAAAATTTCAGTCCCTATTCCAGGGTATAAGTATAGGGAAATGGCAGTGAATCTTGGCATTATTTTTCACAGATGGTGGTGGTGGTTTTGGCTGATATCTCACTTCAGAGGCTATCGGAGGCCCAGAGAACACAACTATTGGTGTCCCAAAGCTGCCTGGGCTCATATGCTGCTAGCCTGCAAACGTATTGCAGATTGGTGTAGAAAAGTGTCCTACCATGGAGAAAGAAATAAGGCAGCCATCTCTAGAAACCTTGGGGAGAGGATAGAGTTTCTTCACGAAAGTTTCATCAAGGTATCTTAGGAGGATAAAAGTGATGTCTCTGTGGGCATAAACAAAGTGCTCTGCATGGACTCCCCAACCTAACCCTACAGGAGAATGAAAAGCAGATGCCAATGCTACCTCTGTTTCTTGTACCTCTACCTTTTCTCATACAAGTAAAATAATGAAAAACAATACCTTTTTCTTGTTTACCTGGTGATGGGCATGGCGTCATCCTGAGATTTAACATTGTAAGGAAAAATGTATATTTACCTGGGCCACTTTCCCCTTCATCAGCAGGCTCATCTGCTTTTACCTGGTAGAAGTAGCTAGACGCCTGCTGAGTTTCAAACAGATCCTGGCTCATCACACGTTTGGAGTCCCCTGCCACATCTCCCACATATTTCTCCTTCTTGCAGTTCACAGCAGGAGTCTTCATCTTGACATGAAATTTGTTGTAATAGCATCAGGTCTGCAGGGCAGCACCCTGTGTTATCCCTGGAAAAGTTCCTTTGCTTTCACACGGCTCTGCTGCTGATCCCTGTCAGACCCCTTTGCTTGCATCCCCTGCTCATAGATGTCCATGTTTCCATGGCAGGTCCATAGCTGTACTTACATAGCCTCTTCTTCCCACAGGCCCAGGAGATCCAATACTTCCTGTTTACTCCAGGCAGGAACATGTCTACTCATGTGCATGGAGCCAGAAAGGTCATTTGGGCATGTGACAGGGTACACCAGCACCCTTGAGGCCCCCTGCTGGAGGTAGGGTATCAGATAGCAAGTGTGAAAAATTGGGACAGAGGGTGGGGGGTAATAGGAGCCAATATAAGAAAAAGCCCCAAATATCGGGACTGTTCCTATAAAATCGAGACATCTGGTCCCTAGCTGGAGGCCTTATGGTCCTATCACACCCTGCCCCAGAAAGGAGCAGTGAAGGTGGATCCTCCAGGCATGACTAGATAGGCTGAAGGGAAGCAGCCAATGAGCGTGCAGCAGGCTCAGTTAAAAGGATCCATGGGGCCTTAGCAGCTCAGTTCCTGGCTGGGGCCAGAGGAGCAGGGCTGGTTGCTCCTTGCTGATCATTGGAGCTCATGGGAGAACCAGCACTGGTGGCACTGGCATTTAGTGAGGAAGAAGAGGATTTGAGAGCTTTAGCCCTGAGGTCATGGTGAAGAGAACTGGGCTATGTGGGAAAAGGCCCAGGCAATAGCAGCCATGAACTGAATGAAGCAGTACAGGGTTGCTGTGTATAGGGTCCGGAGTAGTGTGTGGGACTGCTTCCCCCCCCACTAGCCACTAGTGAAGTAGCCTAAGCCCTGAGAAGGTGACAAGGCTCTGCTGGGAAGCCCAAGTGAAGGGCAGGATTTAAAGGGGCCCGAAGACCCTGATGAAGGTAGACCAATGGTTCCACTTGGAATCTACTAAATACCTGAGAAAGGGGCTAGATTTAAAGGACCCAGAGACAATGTAGAAGACCCTACTAAGGACAGACCATGTTTTGAACTTTTGTTACTCTGGAAGGAATTCATTCATCAATTTTGATTGTGACTTAGACAGAGGGCTGAGCCACTGAAGACCCATCGAGCGAGGGCAATAACCTACAAGGGGTGCCAGAACCAAGGAAGATTGTAACACCATATGCAGCCAACGGGAGACACTCAGGGGGTGCGTGTCTCCCATCATAGGGAAGTTATATACAACAATGGTGAGCTGCTAGGTGTGCTTGGCAAGGTCGGCAATCAGGGGCAGCATTTTAAAAACACGCAAGGCTTTTGGAGGGGGTATGCCTTCTGGTCTCTGTGACTCCTGGTCAGTGGAGTTTAAAATGTGACCAGAGTGGTCACTGTCATGGGGAATGGGACATTGTGGGACAGGTGCTGGTGAACTGTCATGATTGACATAAGTCACACAGTGTCTACACCTGCACTGTATCAACCTAAATAGGTAAGCCATGGCTCAATGCAACACGGTGCTTACATTCACGGAGACAAATCTGAGACAAATGGGCCAACACAAGGTGACTGACTTCTACCTAAGTTTGTGCAGAACAAACCTAAATAAATAAGATTGCATCAAAGGTATTAGACTCCATCATCAATTTCTTCTCCCAACTGGAACACCTACAACACCCTGAATTTTGGTTAGACTCTGGGGTCAAAAGGGGTAAGAATATATTACAATAATAAATAGCACTTAATTATGCTCTAAGCAAAGCACTTTACAGACATCAACTGATTAGTGTTAATTAAGTCATTCTTTCCTCGCTTCTTTCTAGATATGTGACTTGGTAGTGATAAAATGTGGAAAAATAAATAAGTTCAAAGAGTTAAGGGATTTCAATAAAACATCAAATACTGCAATTAGCATTAGCAGGTTAATTATTTCGCATAGGCATTATACAGCTGCAAAGCAGTAAGGACCTAGGAATGTCAGGAATGAAGAGACAGTATTTTTATTGATTTCACAACCACTCTGCTTAGTGTGTCAGCTCAGGATTTTGAAAACATCCAATTCATGGTGTCAAGTATCAAGGGGTAGCCATGTTAGTCTGTATGCACAAAAACAACAAGGAGTCCGATGGCACCTTAAAGACTAACAGATTTATTTGGGCATAAGCTTTCATGCATCTGAAGAAGTGGGTTTTTTACCCACAAAAGCTTATGCCCAAATAAATCTGTTAGTCTTTAAGGTGCCACCAGACTCCTTGTTGTTTTTATCCAGTTCATAGTAAGTCAACCCAGAGACTTAACATTAACCCTTAGTTCAGTGTGTGCTGCATGTACCTATCTGTGCTCAATCCACAGAGGCTGTGAGTCTCTTACAACTCTTAGCTAGAAAGCCTGATTTTTTACCTCAAGCTGCAGAGAGCCTGCTTTCAGCTGGACGTCCCTGGTTCAATCCCTGGGGTCAGTCAAAATGGCAGTTGTCACATTAACCACAGCCATTAGCATAACCACTCTATGTACTAGTAAATTGATATGATATCAGGGCCTGCATCTCCCCTGCCTTGCATCTTGAGCAGTCATTTACACCTGTGCAAAGTAGGTGCAAGATGTTGCCAATCTGATTTGGTTATATTTTTACACCTATTTCCCACTCTCTTCATGCGGATATATATTATCACATACGTGACAAGGTGAAGTAGCAGGAGATCTCCTACTCTAACAGTCTCAAAGAAATTCTTAAATATAATTAAGGAAAGATTTGAAATTAAAAATACATGTAAATATTAAGAAAGTAGATATTTCCTGTCTTCTGCATCTATTTGGGAATGCATGATGAACTTCTAAAATTATTAATTTAAAAATACAGTAACGCCTCACTTAACGTTGTAGTTGTGTTCCTGAAAAATGATACTTTAAGTGAAACAACGTTAAGTGAATCCAATTTCCCCATAAGAATTAATGTAAATGGGGGAGGGGGGTTAGGTTCCAGGGAACTTCTTTCTGGCTGACAAAAGACATTCTATACATATCCAGTATAAGTTTTAAATAATTTTAAAAAACAATTTAATACTGTACTCACCAATGATGATTGTGAAGCTTGGTTGAGACAGGGGCATAGCGGGGTCGGGGTGTGTGGGCTTGCCCCGCTCTGCCCATCTGGCCCCCCACCAGGGAGCGGAGTCGGGGGCTTGCCTGCTCCCCGGCTGGAATGCCGGGTGGGCAGAGTGGGACGAGCCAAACAGCCTTATAATGGAACATTGCGTGACTTTAAATGAGTATGTTCTCTAATAGATCAGCAACCTAATAACGAAACAGTGTTAACCAGGACGATTTTAATTGATGAGTTACTGTACGTGTATATGGTCCAATGCTGGGCACAGAAGTCTGTGGGTGCCTCATGGTTCACTAGAGCTCTGAAACTGTGGAAGTTATACTGTATTCAAGGCGGCAGAGCCTGATGAAATTCATCGTAGGGTAGTAAAGGAACTAGGTGAAGCAATTGTCTTCAAGGGCAGGTGAGGTCCCAGAGGACTGGAGAAAGTTACTGTTTGCCAATCTTTTGAAAAGGGGGAACAAAGAGGACCCAAGGAATTATAGACCAGTTAGCCTAACTTTTCTACCTGGAAAGATACTGGGACAAATTATTAAACAATCAGTTGTAAGCATGTAGGGGATAATAGGGTAGTAAGGAATAGCCAAAATGGGTTTGTCAAGAACAAATCATGTCAAACCAACCTAATTTCCTTCTTTGGCAGGGTTACTGGCTTAGTGAATATATCTTGATTTTAGTAAGTCTTTTGACACAGCACCATATGACATTCTCACAAGCCAATATAAGGTGGGTGCACAACTGTTTGAAAGACTGTGCTCAAAGAGTAGTTTTCAATGGTTCACTGTCAAACTGGGAGGGCATATCTAGTGGGATCCACAGGAGTCAGTCCTGGGTCCGCTACTAGTCAGTACTCTCATAAATGACTTGGTTAATGGAGCGGAGAGTATGCTAATAAAATTTGTAGATGACACCAAGTTGGAAGGGGTTGCAAGCACTTAGGAGGACAGGATTAGAATTCAAAAGGATCTTAACAAATTGGAGAATTGGTCTGAATTCAACAAGATGAAATTCAATAAAGATAAGTGCAAAGTACTTCACAATTACAAAATGGGGAATAACTGCTTAGTACTGATGACAATGATCTGGGGGCTATAAGGGATCAGAAGATAAATGAGTCAACAGTGTTATGCAGCTCCAAAAAAACAAGAAAAAAAAACAAAGCTAACATTCTGGAATGTATTAACAGGAGTGTTGTAGGTAAGCCACAGGAGGTAGTTGTTTTACTCTGCTCAGCACTGTGGAGGCCTCAGTTGAAGTGTTGTGTCCAGTTCTAGGTTCCATGCTTAAGGAAAGATGTGGATAAGCTGTAGAGAGTCCAAAAGAGAGCAACAAAAATGATGAAAGGTTATAAAAACCTGGCATGTTTAGTCTTGAGAAAAGAAGACTTGGGAGGCGGGGGGCAGATAACAGCCTTTAAATACATTAAAGGCTGTTTTAAAGAGGACTGATCAATTGTTCTTCATGTCCACTGAAAGTAGGACAAGAAGTAATGGGCTTAATCTGCAGCAAGGGACATTTAGGTTAGATATTAGGAATAACCTTTTAACTATAAGGTAGTTAAGCTCTGGAATAGGCTTCCAAGGGAAGCTGTGGAATCCCCTTACTGGAGTATTTTAAGAACAGGTTGGACAAACAACTGTCAGGGATTATATTGGTTTACTTGGTCCTGCCTCCATGCCGGGGACTGGGCTTGATGACTTCTTGTGGTCCCTTCCAGCCCTACATTTCTATGTTTTAAACAATAAAAGCTATTAAGATGTGTTGATGCCTAAACAGGATAACCATGTGATCTTGTTGCTACAAACTCATCCTTTCTCTAGGACTCATGTCTAAAATTAGATCATAAGTTCCTCAGGCGAGGGACCGTATCTTTCTTTCTTTTTTTCTCTATAAAACTGTCATGCACAATTTAGAGCATTGTTACAAGAGTAGACAGGGTTACTACAGCCTTAGGGATGTAACTACTCCCCTTTCTTGTGCAGCCTAAGGGCATGGCTACACTTGCAGATGCAGAGCGCTGGGAGTTAAACCAGCCCTCGGAGAGCACAGTAGGGAAAACGCTGCAGTCTGTCCACACTGACAACAACAAGTGCACTGGCTTGGCCACATTTGCGGCACTTCAGCGGCATTGGGAACGGTGCATTATGGGCAGCTTTCCCACAGAGCACCTCTTCCCATTCTGGCACTGTGGCTTGTGGGAAAGGGGTGGAGGGTGCGGAGCATTCTGGGTCCTGTCCCAATACCCCATGATGCATCGGTTCACATCCCAGCAATCCCTGTGCTTCCATCCACACCTTGCGCCATCTTTCAACATTTTTGTACTGCGCTCTCTTCTTCCCTTTTGGTCTGCAGGAATGGAGCCTGAACTGCTGATGAATATGCTAACGAGTCTCACCAGCACATCACGTTTGGCAGTTGAGTTATTCCTTAAGATCCAAACTGACAGTGAGGACTCAGATGATAATATTGACTTGAGTAACGATGCAACACAAGATTGCTTGCGGCATTCACAGACATGCTCACCACTGTGGAATGCCACTTTTGGGCTCAGGAAACAAGCGCCGAGTGGTGGGATCACATCATCTGCAAGTCTGGGATGACAAGCAGTGGCTGCAGAACTTTCGGATGAGAAAAGCCACTTTCATGGGACTGTGTGATGAGCTCGCCCCGACCCTGCAGCACAAGGACATGAGATTGAGAGCTGCCCTGACGGTGGAGAAGCGGGTGGCTATTGCAGTCTGGAAGCTGGCAACTCCAGACAGCTACCGATCGATCACTAACCAGTTTGGAGTGAGAAAATTGATCGTTGGAATCATGTTGATGCAAGTTTGCAGGGCTATTAATCGCATCCTTCTCAGAAGAACCATGACTCTGGGTAACGTACATGACATTGTGGCTGGCTTTATACAAATGGGTTTCCCTAACTGCAGAGGGGCAATAGATGGGATGCATATTACAATTCTTACACCAGCCCACCTAGCCTCCAAGTACATTAATTGGAAGGGGTATTTCTCTATGGTTCTCCAGGCGCTTGTGGATCACTGTGGGTGTTTCATTGACATTAATGCAGGATGGCCTGGAAAAGTGCATGACACACGCATCTTTCGGAACACTGGCCTGTTCAGGAAGCTGAAATCTGGAACTTATTTCCAAGATCAGAAGATCACTGTAGGGGAAGTCAAAATGCCCATGGTGATCCTTGGAGACCCTGCTTACCCTTTAATGCCATGGCTCATGAAACCCTACACAGGGAGCCTTGACAGCAGCAAGGAGCAGTTCAACGACAGGCTGAGCCAGTACAGAATGACTGTGGAGTGTGCTTTTGGCCGTTTAAAGGGCCTCTGTGTGGGAAGTTGGACCTGGCCAATGACAGTATCCCTGCGGTTATATCCGTGTGCTGTACCTTCCATAACATTTGTGAAGGAAATGGTGAAAGATTCACTCAGGCATGGGACTTGGAGGTTTAACACCTAGAGGCTGAATTTGAACAGCCAGAGAGCAGGGCTATTAGAGGGGCCCAGCGCGGGTCTGCAAGGACTAGGATGCCTTGAGGGAGCAATTTGAGGCTGAAAGCCACCAGTAATGTTTGGTGCCCTGCACAGGACTGAAGTGCAGTGGTTCCAACGTTAGTAGGAATCTGTGTTTGCTATAATGACTTGCAATGCCTGTTGCTTTCCTGGGCTAAGGTATCTTTTACTTTATCCAATAAATAATAAAGAATGTTTTCAAAGCCAAAAAAATCCACTTATTGAAAATAAAATTCATTTATTGAAAAGAAACACAACTGCTTGGGAAACAGAAAGGGCAAGGGAGTGGGGTGGGGAACGGTACACTCACAGATTTGCGTATGTCCTGTTATCAAACTCAGCCTTCGTGTCTGGAGTGCTGTGCAATGAGGCTGGCTAAAATGCATGGTGATGGGGGTTGAGTGCAGCAGATAAGGGTCGTAGTTTTCAGGGCTGGGTGGTGAAGCTGCGGGTGTTGGAGGCAGCTGCTGGCGATAAGAACCTGGATGTTGAGGATAGTGGGTTGGAGGTGACATGGACGCACAAGGGAAAGAGTTTTGGGACAAGGGCTGCCGGGGGGGTGAGGGGAGGATATGGCGCGGTAGTGATCCATCTGCATGGCTACAAGCGCCTGGATTGAGTCCTCTTGGTGCTCCATGATGCTTATCAGCTGCTCCGTGCTTTGCTGCCGGAGCGCCACACTTTTGTGCTGACTCTTCTCATTCTGCTGGCAGATCCTCCTTTCACTCTCCCTCCACTCCTGCAATTTTTTATTCTCATTAAGGGACTGCTGCATGACTTCATGTAGCATGTCTTCTTTGCTTTTACATGGCCTCTTCCTAATTTGTTGAAGTTTTTCAGCCGGTGATAACACAGACGGGTGAAATTTCAAGCTTGCATCTGTAAAGGCAAAATGCAACACTTAAGAGAGACAGCATTGTTCACACCAGACAGAGCAATGATTCCCCCGTACTTAAGGGCAAGCACAGTCTACCAATAGCATAATTTGCCCATCCCAAAGCAAGCACACATAACCCATGGGAGCCCCAAAATAGTGAGTAAGCACTGGGTCAAAGGGGATTGATTGTTTCACAGCCGTAGATTTCTGTGCCTTGGGGAGAGCCAACAGCTGCAGGAGGCCCCTATACTGAACACTCTTCCCACATTTTCCACAGAAGTTCATCCTGGAAGATATCTCACTGCTGAGGGTGACCTGGGAAGCAAGGGAGGGTCTTCTACTACAATGCGGCTTCCGTCCTGGCCCATATGCAGCTTGCCTTTGTGCAGCAATGGTTCCCCTGCCCCTCATGGCACAGTGACGCAGACATGTTAGCCTGACTGGGACAAGGACCACAGTGGCACTTCCAAGAAACCTGCGCGAGCACCTTGCCCAACTTCTGGATGAGACCTTTGAAGAGATCACTAAGGCCGATTACCGCGATGTGAGAGAGCACATCAGTGCCCTCTTCCACATCTAAGCATGCATGCAGCCCTAACCCCAAGAGACTGCACCGAATAACTTCCTTCCCAAAATAAAAGTCGCTTACCGGGAACCTACTCTGGGGTTTGTCCTTCCCCAAGCACCGTCCGCTGCGACTGGCTACCTTCCCCCTGGCTCGAGAACAGCTCCTGGCTGCATGCATCTAGGGATGCCGGGGTGTCTTCCTCCTACTCAGCACTCTCGCTCCTGCTTTGCTGCTCCTCCTCCTGCCTTGTTAGACTGGGCTCTGAAGTGTCCATGGTGGGGTCGCCCCCCAGTATTGCATCCAGCTCTTTATAGAAACAGCAGGTTGCAGGGGCAGCACCAGAGTGGCTGTTTGCCTCATGCCCTTTGCGGTAGGCATTCTGCAGCTCCTTCACTTTAACCCTGCACTGCACAGCGTCCCAGTCATGGCCCCTTTCCATCATGTCCCTTGATATCTGCCCAAAGATATCATAATTCTTACGGCTGGAGCACAGCTGGTACTGGACAGCTTCCTCCCCCCAAACACTGATGAGGTCCAGCACCTCGGCACTGCTCCATACTGGGGCTTGCCTGGTGCGTGGAGGCATGGTCACCTGGAAAGATTCGCTGAGAGCACTCCACAACTTGCTGAGCAAACAGGAAGGGGATTTTCAAAATTCCCAGAGAATTTAAAGGGTGGGTTTGACAGGCAGGGCAGTAAAGTTCAAAGTGATGACCAGAGTGGCTAGAACAGGCATTGTGGGACACTTCTGGAGGCCTATCAGAGTGCATTAACAGGCCAGGGCATCCACAGTGGTGCTGCGGTGCTCCAGCGGTGGCACATCAAACCTTATTCCACTCATTGAGGTGGATTACCAGGAGCGCTCTAGCCGCGGAGTCAGTGCGCTCTACGTGCCTTGCCTGTGTGAATGGGTCATGAGGCAGGGCGCTCAGGGCTTTAATGCGCCCTAACTCTCAAGTGTAGCCATGCCCTATGCAACGGGAGAGAAAGCATCAGGGATATAAAGCTGCATGGGGTTGTAGATTCCCCCACCCTCTAGCAACTTTGCAATTCCATCACAGACTATGGGTACATTTTCCATCCTCTCCCTACTACCTCAAGCTAGTCTTTACTCAGGAAAACCAATAGCCCACCATTAGGACTGGGGCCTCAGCTTTGAAACCAAGTTAATAAAAACTATATCAGTAAGAAATAAAAAACACACAGGAAAGACAATGTCTCTCTCTCATCATCCCTTCCCATTCAGCTAGTGTAGATAGTTCTCTGTGGTTGGAAGGAAGGGGTTCCAGTTTAATTAGTCATAACTCATCCCTTGTTTTCCAATTTAAGGGAGCAGCTTTAGCATTTTCATGTCCCTAGTCAAAGGTAAAGCACAACAATGGTGACCAATAGAAAAAGGGAACTAGGAAAAGGTAATGCTGAATAACAGGTTGAAAAATATTTATAATTTGGTGAGCAGAGGGAGAGGCAGCCACTTCAGATTCTTCTCCCTTAAAATGGTATCTAAGGCCCTGTGAATTGTCTGCCAGTGGCCAGTATGTTCTTTCTCAGGAGAGGTCAGTTTAATGAAAAATGGTGTGTTTGTCTACTGTACACATTCTGGTTGTAGAAATTGTGCTTTCAAAGGTCTCTGTCATCTCACTCTCCTTGTCATTCAGTTTTCTCTGCTAATGTCCTCAATGATGGTAGTGAAATAAACCCAAAGTGACAGCTTGAAACTGGCGAGAAAGCTGGTGTATGCACATAAAAACAATTTATAGTTTGGTTGAACTTATCCTGAGGTACTTTTTTTGTCAGTTTTTTTAAATCTCTGTTGTTTCTGCTTCAGTTCTCTTTGCTGTACCAGTGATAAGTACTTTTAAAATGTAAAATGCCAACAACACAGGAAAAGTAAAGTATTAAGATGTCAGAGATTTCCATTCATCCAAAACTTATCACAATTGCTAATATCTCTTTGGCTACTAACTTGATTAAGTGCAGCTGACACAAAAGATATTGGCATATTAGTTCCAAATCTATATACTCTGGTTTATGCTCAACAATCATGCGCCTTTAAGGATCACTGGATTTTACGGTTTCATTTTTTTTTCTATGGAAGATGAACTTTGGTTCTTAGTATTTTGTTTACTCCCCATTCACTAAACACTCCTATGAATAGTGGATTGTTATTGGAGAAGGTTTCCTATCTACTGGAAAATATGGTTGGGTTGAGCCTAGTATGCTCCATATATGGTTACATCCAACATGCTATTGTATCTTACTGAGTAGCTGGTTTTAATGCAATTTAGGGCTACATTAGTATTGCAACAAGAGAGACTGCTGAGTCACTCAGTTCTCTCCCGTGATGCAACATTCTATTACCTATCCATTTACAATGGACTCATGCAGTGGAACAGCTAATTGAAGTTGGGGTTGTTTAAAAAAATGAATTATATTTGTTAATGGGGAAAGAAAAGCTTACTTCTAAATGTGAACTTCTGATGAGAATAAAGGATACATTTGGTTGAGACTAGTGTAAATATAGCCTCTGATAGCTGTTTATTATTATAAACATGGTTTCTCTTTTGTGCTGTGCTTAAAAGTTTATGTAACTTCCTAAGAATGGTTTAAAAAAACATTTTCTGTACATTTTATTTAGGAAATGAAGTAGAAACTCAGCAAGAAGGGTAGAGAAACTGAGGCAACCGCTTAACAGCTAATCAGAAATACTGGTTGAAATCCTTACATTTGCATTTAGAACATATAAAACAGCCACAGATTTTGGTTGGATGTATTCCTAGAGGTTTCATCACAAGACAATCTTTAATTTTTAATTCCTGGACACTCCAGGACAATCCTGGAGGGTTGGCAACCATGCCACAGCCCTAAGGAAGAAATGGAAGGTTATGGGCACAGATAGACGGAGCCAGAGAGAGGTGCAATGGGACTTGAGGAAACTCTTAGGAAACTGGAACAATATAGTCTCATTTAGCTACAAGCAATTAAGAGTATCTGATCCCTTCTGAAACTCAATTTGGAATTGTGTGTATCAAGAAGATTTACCATTACAGTCTTCTAATCATGGCAATATTCATATGTGAACAAAATAGTGTATATTTCTAGGTTAAAGAGGTTGCAATTAACTTAATTTGGAGCTTTATAACTGCAACTTATTGTCCTTATTTTTAATTGTTATCACTACTGAAGTTCAGATTTGAAGTGCTTCATTCCTTGTGTAAAAACAACAAGGAGTCCGGTGGCACCTTAAAGACTAACAGATTTATTTGGGCACAAGCTTTTATGGGTAAAAAAACCTCACTTCTTCCTGTTTCTGTGGATTCCTTGTGTAGACATTTTTGCTATTATTTAACAAGGGATGTGTACACTGTCAAACTAAATTCTGATCACAAATAGGTTGCAGAAATAATGAACTCAGGCATGATATAAATATATTAAAGTAAAGAGCACTAAGTACATAAAGTAATGCAAAGTGTACTTAATGAATGAAAACTGAAGAACTTGCATTGGAACGACACACAGACACACACACACGGTGCTTTTGGTATATGGGCTCAGTTAAAAATACAAGCCAAGGACCCAATCTTGAAAATAGTTCTGTGTGCAGGAATCCTTGCACCTGCATAGAACCCCAGAGTTAACTTCAATGAGGCTTTGCTTGGGCACAGGAGTCCATCTAGATGAATACGATTGCATGATCAGAACCTGTGTGCTTATCCACTTACCTAGTAATGAGGAGATCAAGAGAAAACAAAGATAACACCATCTGGTGAAAAGACTCATGTCATTCACAGTGTGTGCTTGGGCAAAGACCATCTTTTTGTTCTCTGTTTGTAAAAAACCTAGCACGATGGGGTCCTGGTGTATGAGTGGGGCTCTGACATTCTACTTCAATACAAACAATAAATAGCCCTAATAAGGAATGACTCTGGTTACTTGTTAAAAAAAGCAGGTAAACCACTAAAAATTACCTGGTCAATGTTTAATCGGAAGACAGGAGAAAGCTTGTGCCACGTAAACAGATAACACAACATCTAGGCCTTGAAATATGACCTACTGAAAGCCATGTTAAAAAGCAAAAGTTAATACTATTAGAAAAACAAAACTAATTTAGTTACAGTTCACATTCCATGATCTTCAGTCTCACCTGTGAGCCCCAGGGAAATGTTTTCTTTCCATTATAATGTCATTTGTAAAAATGAAAGATGGCGATATGTCCAAATCTTTAAATTAGAATTTTTATAAAGTGGTCCTCTAATGAGACTTTGAGTCTGGTGCATTCAGATACCCGCACTCAGACAGGATATGTCTACACTGCAATCAGAGGTGTGGTTACAGCATGTATAGGAATACCCAAACTAGCTTTGATCTAGCTAGTGCGAGCACCAACAGCAGTGAAGCCATAGTCGTGTGGACTTCAGCGTGGGCAAGCCCCCTGAGTAAGTACCCTGGATTAGTGGTGGGCTTGTACAGCCTGCACTGAAGCTCTTGCTGCCCTGGCTTCACTGTCATTGGTATTGACTTCAGCTAGATTAAAGCAACCTCGGGTAAGTCTATACCTGCTGCCATCACATCGCCAATTGCAGTAGATGTACCCTTACAGTCATAAAATGCAACACAGCTTGACTAACCTGACTAACCAAAGCAGAATCCAATTTGTGAAAATACAGGGAAAATACATTCCATGTTTGTGGTTTTAGTTTGTTTAATAGAGGTGGGTGAACATATTAGCCACGGTAGGAAGAAAAATGCCTGGGTTATTGGTACACTGACAGGTGCCAATGTAAGTACTTGTTCAAAACTGAAAAAGTGATTGGAATTATGGGCAGTTCTACTTCAGTACAATCTACTAAAGCTGTCACGTAGAGCTGGCTGACTTTAAAAAAAAAACACTGAAGATTTGAATTTTTTATTTTTTTCCCACAAAAAGCCTTCAGCATTTTTTCAACTAACTCTGCTATCACCAATTTGAGTAACACAGCAGAGAACAAGAAAAGGCAAAGCTGCTTTCCAGTGTGACAAAGTGAGCAACAGTCTAAACAAAATGTTGGCTAAAGTTTGTTTCTAACAATAAAAGAATTAATTGAGCTTGATCTGAATTTCTGGCAATTTCTTCCCTACCCCTTCTCCAATCAGGTAGAGCCCAATGGAGTTAAATGTGCCAGTGTGCACAACTCTGCGCAAAATAAATAAATAAATACAAAATCACATCTATTGCATAGTTCTAAGAAAAACACTAACATTTATACATTCTGTTCTTTCTTAAACATTGCCCTACTTTGATCCTTCTGAATGTGTGGGTCTTTTCCTTTAGCAACAATGTACAGTATTCAAGGTATGTGAGAATATTATAATCTAAGATGAGGAAATCGTTTGTTTGAGTACTGTAACTCTTTATAAGCTTTATACAAAACATCAGTCTGCATTTATTACTCATGTAGCTATTGATTAGTAAAATCCTGAGTGAAGAAGGTTACATTAACCTAGCATTAGATAGGACGCTCTGAAATGGACTTTACAAATCACGCTCCATTAGAGCAAAGGTGATAAAGTGTGATACAAAGTATGTAGCCAATGAGTTTTTAAATCTTTTTTTTCTGTGTAGAAATAATTCACAATTGAATCCTGTTTACCTAGGAGACTAAAGTGGAATAGTAGATTGCAGTTATAACTTGAGAGTCCATTGAGTTCCCATTTCCGAAAGGAGCCTTATAGTCTACTGAATTTTTGATCATTCGAATGTGAGCAGCATTCATTTAGTAACAAGGGAGGCGGAGGAGTGGGAGGCTAAGATGACAAGTTGATACATAGTTAAGTGATCTTGTGGGCCTAGACACATAATATGATAACTAGCTTTGCTCTTGATGGAGTGTATAGCTCCCATTTACTTGGATAGGAAGAAATGCAAGCATCTGAGGACAAATTAGGTCTTAAATGAGTTTTGAGAGATTTCAAGGAGTATGATGGTTGGTTTCATTTAATTGTGTGATTTATAGGGCCTGATCCAAAGCACATTAAGTCAAAGGGAGCTCTTTTCATTGATTTCAATAGGCTTTGGATCACCTCAGTATTGACAAGGAAAAGCGACTGAAACTTATAAACCTATTCATCCATTTGTGTAAATATAGTGGGCATATACATGAGTGTAGCTGAGAGCGGAATTTGGCCCTACATATTAATGTGAAGAGGACTTATATAAATGTTTCCCATTTCAATGTTCCTGAAATACAAATATACCAAAAAAAAAATCAGCATCACTTTATGATAGTTTGACTACAACTCATGTGTAACTTTCATGTCAGTATCTCGCCGTTAATTTTTAAATAGGGATAGAAAGAAGAGAGGAAACTAGTTTTTTCAGTTGTGGTAACCTGGGTTCAAATACTCCACTCATGCATAAAATGGAGGTGATCTCATCCTCCTTGCCATTTGCAAGCATCACAAAAACAATCGCACATCTCTGGATGATTAGTTTTAGAAGGGCCCAGAACTGTAATAACAGTGTTGTAGCAGTCAGTATGTAGCTGCATAGGGTAGCATTGTGTGGGGAAGCTTGTGTAGTACTTGCTACACACTAAGCTTGGCTCCAGCTCATGTTGTTACTGGTTCACTTTTATAAGAACTAAATTCACTTACAAAGAGTAGGGAAAGAAGTGTGCATTAAGGAAGAAAGTATCTGAATAGAAATGAGGCTTCCTCCTCCTATCTATGAAAAAGAAGCCTGAACATATTTCACTAAAGCAGCAAGAAAAGATTTCTCAACCTTGTTTCATATGAATTCTTGTCATGGTCACAGAAACTGAGCAAGTTGGATTTCTACATTTCAGACCATTTTTGGTCTTCACTAAGGCAGATGGAGTTTGCCTTTCACACAATGCCCTCAGGGTGAAGGTTCAGTAAGGATGAACTTTGCAATCTGCTTCACTATAACACACGACATACTGTTGATCAAAGAGGAACGTGTTAGGTACCAGATGTTGCAGGCAGTAATACATGTCCCAAGCTTTGCTTTCCCCTAATGCATGACATGCTGAGGCTAAAAACACTTGTAAGACGAGATCAAGAGGGAAAACATTAGCGAGCATCACAGAATATCAGAACAAGCAGAGGGAATATACCAACGGTAATATTTCATTTTGCTTCCTCGTTACTAGTCCTAAAAATTATCGGGGGGTGTCTATTAATTCCTGTGTCGTTTCCCCATTGTTTTAATTTTCTTCAGTACCTTTTCCTGCCTTGGGGTAGTTTGCCTGATGTTGGATTGATAGTTACCTGTAATTTTTTAAGTGTACTTAAAGAGCAGGGGCCTGATTCTCCCCCACAGGATACAAGCTACCTAGAGTTACTTGAATCCTGGAGGGAGAAACTCATGCTTGAAAAAAAGTCTCTCCCTATGTCTCACTATGGTGGTTGGAACAGAGAGATCCACTGCTTTGTAGCATAATAGTTAAAACTATGCTTCTAAGGATATGTCTACACTACGAAATTAGGTCGATTTTTAGAAATTGATTTTATACAGTCGATTGCGTATGTCCACACTAAGTCCATTAAGTCGGCGGAGTGCGTCCTCACCACCGTGGCTAGCATCGACTTACGGAGAGGTGCACTGTGGGTAGCTATCTCACAGTTCCCACAGTCTCTGCCACGTATTGGAATTCTGGGTTAAGCTCCCAATGCCTGATGAAGCAAAAACATTGTCTTGGGTGGTTTGGGGTAAATGTCGTCAGTCGCTCCTCCCTCCATAAAAGCAATGGCAGACAATCATTTTGCACCTTTTTTCCTGGGCTACCCATGTAGATGCCATACCACGGCAAGCACGGAGCCCGCTCAGCTCACCGTCACCACTGCTGTTGCATCAGAGAGGCTTTGAAAGCCAGTTTCATGACTGGCCAGGCTTCGGTGTAACAGTTGTGTGTGTTTCTCCTTGATGCAAACCCACCCCCTTTGTTGATTTTAATTCCCTGTAAGCCAATGACCTTCCTCCCTTCGAAATAAAGTACCTATTGTTTTGAAACCATGTATTCTTTCTTTATTAATTAAAAAAAATGAGATAATGGACAAGGTAGCCCGGGTGTGGTGGAGGAGGAGGGAAGGATAAGGCCCCATTGCTTATTGTAGCCACACTAAAAATCAAACTGTTTGAATGACAGCCTTCTGTTGCATGGGCCATCCTCTGAAGTGGAGTGGCTGGGTGCTCGGAGCCTCCCCACCACGTTCTTGGGCATCTGGGTGAGGAGGCTATGGAACATGGGGAGGAGGGTCGGTGGTTATACAGTGGATGCAGCAGGAGTCTGTGCTCTTGTTGGCTTTCCTGCAGCTCCAACAGACGCTTCATCCTGTCTGTTTGCTTCCACATTAGCCTCAGCATCATGTCCTGCCTCTGCTCTTCGCACTCACTTAATTCTTTCCTGGCCTCTGCCACTGAATTAAGCTGTGCCCTCTCAGTGCAGGAGGACTGCATGAGCTCAGAAAACATGTCACCATGAGGGAACATCTCTTGCAGTGTCCAGCATACCAAAGTGCCTAGCACAGCAGAGGAAGGAGAGGGGTTTGGAGCTGCAGCAAAGGGAGAGGGGTTATGAGGATGGGGGGTGGGGTAAATGGGGATGGATGGTAAGGAAGGCAACACAGGTGAAGGATCAGGAGAGGAAGACATGGCAGCCCCAGCTCTGCCAATGCATCCCAACCACTGTGCACCCCACCCTCCTGCACTCTCCAAAGTCTTTGAGGAGGAAAATAGATATGTGGGTGCTAGGAGGGGAGGGGTAATTAGGGAGCAGAGGAATGGTGGAATAGGGGGAGAGGGGTTTGGGGATGCAGCAAAGGGACTGTGGTGCTGATAAATTGTATAGTCAATTGCCTGACCACACACTGGTTCGTTATGAAATATATTCAGGAGATCAAATAACCAGTATCAGTCGGGTTTATTGATATCAGCCAATTATAATGTAGTAGAGGAAAAAGGTTCTATACAATACCAGTGTGACAGTCTGTACCCCTCTGTTCACCCCTTTTATAGGACTATAATAGATCTTGTACAAAATATACCTTGTGAGGTATCAGTTGAAAACTCATAGTTTGCTGGTCATTACTGTCCTGGTAAAATATGTGACAACATTGTATGTAAAGTTATAAAATTTTACTGTATAATGTAACTAAAACACATTCCAAAACTGGAGAGCAGTCACAAACCAGTTCTCCAGATACAAAAGGCTAGCCAATGCCTCAGCCAGGTGTCAACTAGATCAAATTGGCCATCACCTGGTTAAGTGGCCATTCTTTGGCAGGAAAGAGGGTGTGGGTGAAAAAAGCTACATTTTGACAAAGAAACAGTGGGGGAGTAGGGTTCCCATCCACACAGACTTTGTCTCCTGAACCTTAGCTGGAGATGACTCACAAAGTAGAGAAGGAACTATAAGAAAGGAGAAGAGATGTCCCAAGTCATCTCTCCCTTCATCTCTACCCATGCTATGGCATCAACAACACCTGAACAACAAAGGAAGAAGCATTGGACCGGGGAGGGAATCTGAGTGAAAGACATTCAGCCAGTAGGACTGTGGTGAGAGAGACCTTTGCTTTGAATTCCCCCAGATTAAGTGAGTTGTATTTTATTTTTATTTCCTTGTAACAAATACTAGCTTTTATGCCTCATTACTTGCAGTGACTTAAAATCTATCTTTCTGTAGTTAAAAAACTTGTTTTACTGTTTTAGCTAAACCAGTGTGTTTGGATTGAAGTGTTTGGGGAAATTCCACTTGAGATAACAGAATTTGTGCATATCATTTTCTATTAATAAATGATGGACTTTATATGACCTTGTATTGTCCAGGAGAAGGATGTACAAGATATACATTTCTGGAGGGACGTGTAGGACTGGGAATTTGTTGGTGTTGCTCTGCAGTGTAATTCACAAGTGGCTAATTCTAGCACTCATACAGTACAACTGGGAGTGACTTACATGCTGGAGGCTGTGTAAGCTGACCTGGAGTGATAGCTCTCATAGCAAAGCAGTGCAAAGGGCACCCCAGGTTGGAGAACTGAAGGGACACAGCTGTTCATTGGTCCAGATTGTGTCGTGGGTAATGTTACAACCAGTCTCCCGGATGCTGTTTCATGCAGAGTTGTTACATTCACATTATGCAGAAAGTGTGCTCCCAAAGCCAACTTTTTACACCAGACCTGTTTACAAATAAAAGGTACCATGCATGTCATCCAAAACTATCAGCTTTCTACTTTGTATTTCTGATATCATAGTATACCCCTTATCTTTGTTCCAAACACGTGCATTCCAGGTACCAAAGGGCATGAGGGCACATCCTAGATCTATATGGTAGAACAATCATATGTCTTGTCCTCTTCTTTTGGCACATTCCAGTACAGGCCTGTGAGGGTAACTCTCTTCCTGTTATGGTAAAGCATTCATTGGTCCTGGTCTTGACAGTTTCCCTGTTTACTTAGGCTAAAACTTATGCTTAGTATCCCATAACCCATGGGTGGGCAAATTATGGCCAGATCCGGCCCACCAGCCATTTTAAATCAGTGAATGCAAGGGGTTATGGCAGTGGTGGGCAAACTTTTTCGCCCTAGGGCCACATCTGGGAATAGAAATTCTATGGCAGGCCATGAATGCTCACAAAATTGGGTTGGGGTGTGGGAGGGGGTGAAGGCTCTGGTTGGGGGTGTGGGCTCTGGGTTGTGACCAGAAATGAGGAGTTCAGGGTGTGGGAGGGGGCTCTGGGCAGGGGCAGGGGAGTGGGTTGCGAGGTCGGGTAGTGAAGGCTCCAGCTGGGGGTGTGGTCTCTGGGGTGGGGCTGGGGATGAGGAGTTTGAAATGTAGGGCTGGGACCCAGGGGTTGGGAGAGTGGGAGGGGGATCAGAGGTGGGGCAGGGGGTTGAGGCATGGGGAAAGACTCAGGGGTGAAGGCTCCAGGTGGCGCTTACCTCAAGTGGCTCCTGGAAGCAGCAGCATGTCCCTTCTCCAGCTCCTATGCGGAGGCGCAGCCAGGCAGCTCTGCAATCTGCCCCATCTGCAGGCACCACCCCTGCAGCTCCCATTCGAGCACCGGTGGGGGCCATTGGAGCGGGGCCATTGGAGCACATAGGAGCTGGAGTGGGGCTATGCCACTGCTTCCAGGAGCCACATGGAGTGGATCCCAACTCTGCTACCCTGCTAGAGCACCAGAGCAGGGCAAGCCCCAGACCCTGCTCCCCAGTGGGAGCTCGAGGGCTGACTTAAAATGGCTGGTGAGCCAGATCTGGCCCGCGGGCCATAATTTGCCCACCCATGGGTTATAGGATACTAAGAATAAGTGAGCCTGGGTTAAATAAAAAGCATAGAACAATTTAAGTTATATAACTATTGTTCTATTACTAGTATAGGCTTAATACATACTGATATATGTATGGTGTGTATAATGCATATTGGTAATGTGATATATGCCAGCCCAGCATATATTAGTGAACAGATCTTATGATGAGGGTTTAAATGGGGATGGATGATAGGAGAGGAGATGGGGACTCAGGTGAGTGTCAAGGGAGGCCTTGGGTATGGCAGGAGGGACTGGGAGAATAGGAGCCATGTCACCTGTCAACCCCACATTCTCTCATCCTCTGTGTGTGCCCAGATCTGGGGGGGTTCTTGCTCATCTTCAGGGATTGGACCACCGCCAAGCCTATCACACATGTTAGCTGGGTTCAGAGGGGGCTTGCCCTTTTGGGAGGGTTTGAGGCCCCTTTCCCTGCACCATATGTGAGCCAGGATCTGGGGAAGTCCTACTTCTTTGGGTGGGGAACTGAAAACCTGTATAGTTCATGCATATCGGAGGCTCTAAAGTACTCAGGAGGGATAGGACCACTGCTGAGATCAATGGAGCTGTACACAAGTCTCATGGCTGCTATTTCAGATTGTATTCATCTCTGTGGGGCATTCTCATTCAGCTGAAAACATCACACTCACATGAATGGGCCACTTCATGCCTTTCAGAGCCCCCTATGCTGCATGTGTATAAGAGCCCTTTCTTACATCCCTCTGTCCTTCCTGTTAAAGGACGACAGACAACACTTCTAGTGCTCTAAAACCCACATGCTGGCATGGATTTTCTTAAAATTTCCTATGCTTTGTGGGAATGCAGAGTAGGGTTAGACCTGGTCTACACCTAAAACGTAGGTCGACCTAGCCATGTCACTCAGGATGTGTGAAAAAGAGGAGAGATGTAAGTAAGCTAACCAAGCTCCTGGGTAGACACTGCTAGCTCAACCCACTACCTTCTCTTTAGGTAGGTGATTTAATACAGTGACAGAAAAAGCCCTTCCGTCACTATAGTGAGTGTCTGCACTACAGCAGCACAGCTTCAGAATGGCAGCTCTGCCTCAGCAGCACTTGTAGTATAGACATACCCTTTGTGACCCACAGTTAGGGTCTTTTGAGCCAGGGGTTCCAGAGACCTATGCCCTGAAATCAGTAACCATTCTTCAAAGTTACTAGGTGGGGTTTTTCCCCCCACAGAGCTAGAGGTCAAACTATTGCTGTGAGGAGGGTCAAAATGATCTTGTGTGGTCTATTTTTACATGAGGTAGTGCATGGCATCCGCTAAATCTTTGGGGAAGCCAAACTGTGAGGGCTATTTAAGAGTGTGTTCACGTCTTTGTGTACAAATGGAGTCTGGAAGGATTATTGTATGTATGCACTAATTAAAAAAACAACATAAGCTTTGTATGAAGCTGCTTTAGGCTTGTCTGGGTAGTTCAAGGGAACATGCCAATGCCCCTGGTAAACATGCTACCATTGTTGTTTCTAGTCTGAACCTTTGTAAACCTGTGCAATAAAGATTTAAGAACTCATGTTGCTTGCCACAAGTTGTCTGTGTTTATAATATAACATGATTTTATTTTACGGGGAGGTTTACTGTGAACACAGCAGAATAGTTAGCAGCCAGTCAAACCAATTTTTTTTTATTTTGGGTATGGAGGAGCCAGAGACATAAGACGTGGTGGAGGCAGGGGATGGGGAACCAGGACAGAAAGGGGGAGTGTTGGGCAATGAGGATGGATGGGAGGCAAGCATTGGACTGGTTGTTTGAGAAAATCTGTATTTTACTAGCCCCCTGGGGAAGGAGTGGGGGTAAGTGGTTACTTCTTCATCTCTTGGCAAATTAATGTGGTGTTTCCAAATACGTACAGTGTAGATATTTGGAACTGGCTGCACAAGTATCTTGATTGCTGAGGAAAAAGAAAAATGTACACTGCCTGGGTGCTAAAGTGTGGATTCTGGAAGATTCCTGGATCGCAAGGTTGAAAAAGTTTTCAGGAGAGCAGTGATTTGGCTCTGTATGCAAATTTCAGGACATAATATGTACAAATGCCTAATAAATGACTACTAACTCCTACCAACAACTTATCTTTTTCTATTCAAAATTTAGGAAATTCAATGGCAACAAATTAATTAATGCAAAGTTAAGGTCATCCCCATGCATAATGTCAAGTGGAGCAAAACTCAAATTTCCCCAAACCAGAAAATGCACAATTAAGGTTGCCTGTGCGACCTTAACTCTTCCCTCTTTCAACAATGCCACACTATGGCCCATTAACACGCACACCTTTACTCTCTCAGCCTCACAGTTGCTGAAATGTTCAGGCTCTTACCTCCTTTTACAACCCATTTATCTCACCCACAGGATTACATATAACACACTATTCAAGTACAAAAGGGAAAGAAGAGAAAAAAAGGTTGCCCATACCACTTTCCCTCTGCTCACTTTGAGCAATGTCTCAATAGGCACATAGCACATACTCACACTGGCCCTTGGCACTATAATATTCAGGAGTACGCTCACACAATTAAGCCACCTACCCAGAAGGAATACCCCACATGTAAAATTTAAGAACCACTTCAAAACTTTTATAATTCCCTTACACTTACCATCTCAATCTACACTTTCACTTAACCATATTAAGTCACTAGAATCCTTTCATATTCCACCTCACTGCAGACAATGTCCTTTGTAATAAAAGCTCTATGCCCTGCTACTGACATAACCTACACAACTGAGCATTAAAATGATGCATACTGGATCCACACATGCAGCTCTTCCCTTCGCTCACAAACTTGGATTCAGCACATAGATTGCCTCATATCATAATCATAACTCTGTCAGGCCCCTCCAAGTAACCCACACATGTTCATATCACAAATACACCTTTACCAAGCAGGTCCAACTACTGCCTCTACCCTCTTAGTGTAGGTACACCTAACATACCGACCATACCTAGAGCGTAAGCAAATAATTCCCATTGGCTGATGCCAGCTCCAGGAGAGCAAACGGAAAGTGGTATGGGCAATATTTTTTTGTACTTTAATTACATTAGATGGAATCCTGTGGATGACAGTTAATGGTTGTAAAAGGAGGTGAAGAGCTTGTATATTACATCAGTTGTGGGACTGGCAGAGCAAATGTATGTGTATTAAAGGCCTTTGGGGCATTGTTGAAAGAGGGCAGAGTTAAAGTTGCAAGGGCAAACATAACTGTGCATTTCCTGCTTTCAGAAGTTTGACTTTTGCTCAACTCAACGTTCTGCCAGGAGACGACATACCACCAAGCAACCTTAACTCTGCATTAATGTAGTGTTTTGCCACTGAATAGTGAGAAATGTTACAATATGAGTTTGCTGGTGCTTTGATTTAATTGACATCAAACCATCATCCCACCTTTTTGGCTGGTATCCTTTAGCAAAGTGTGCCCATTTTATCTTGTTAGGTTGACAGGATGGTTGTGGGTTCTCCTCTGTTTCTTGATAGGACTTCCCAAAATGGCTGAAACAGGAGTATTTCTGGGGCTGCAAGATAGAATTTCGGTTGGCTCTCCAATTTGAACAGACTGTTTACAAACTTCAGTTGCAATTGAACCAATTGATCCCGCTCTTTAGTGTGTTTTTTTTCCCACCAGGCTGATGTTCTGCCTTCATAACCACTGTCCTCCTTGACATTAGAACTGCAGCCTCTAAGTTTTTCCTAGCATGGAACATTCCACCTTTTTCAGATGGTGTGAATGTCCCAGAAGGGCAGTTGTAAATTCTGTAATAAGTGAACTTTCAGCTTATTCTAGTATATTTGAAAGGGCATGTATGGAAATAGAACTAAAGCTGGATTCTCAGCTGTGAGACCACGAGTGTCCTAGAAGCAGGAACAGAGGAAATATTCTGGCAATTAATTCTTGCACTGTGAAACACAGTTGAAATATCTCTTGCACTGTGATTGGCAGTGGGAAAGAGGGATAGAATCCTCAGTACATCTGCATCTCTTACCCCGGTAGCTCTGGGGACATTTGCCTTTCAGTGCTGAGTAATCTATTATCCAGCACTAGTTAAACTCAGTCTCAGTAGGGGCTGCTGGTTGCAAACTGCTTCTGAGACTTTAAGCACTCAGATAACATGTTAATGAGCATGGTATAAATAGATAAATAGATTTGACTGTTGAGTGACTTTCTAATTTCTCAGTGAAAAGTAATAATGTTCAGAAGCATTCTCAGTTAATGAAACAAATTGTAGGTGCTTAATATAAAACTAAAGAGATTTTATGTTAAAATCAACTCTTATTAAAAATCATATTTGATTAAGAAATATGTAAAAGAAACAGTACATGTTTATTCTCTCATCTCAATAGGGAAGGGCTTTTCTGGCACAAATTACATTGAATAACAATTAGCCCTCACTTCGTACTGTACTAATACATGGCTAGATTGTGCCTTTTAGGCACAGCCCTAATGAAAGAATGGGGTGTAAGCTGCATCATCCCAAGAATATTGAATCTCAGAGAGAGAAACTTCTTTAGCGCAATTTCTTTCCTGCTTCCCTCTTACTCCAGTGAGGTAGTAATTTTCTGTTGGCGTATGCCAGCACCAAATTGTGACACCCACTACTCCAGCTCAGCTGTACTTGCTGATAGATTGTGGGGACAAAGCATATTGCCCTGCCCAGAGCCTGTTCAGTGGTCTGGGGAGGAGCGAGTGTTCCCACTTCTTCCTGCACACCTGGTTTGAAGGTCTGGGTAGCCCAGTGGTTCTCAAACTTTTGCACTGGTGACCCCTTTCACATAGCAAGCCTCTGAGTGTGACCCTTCCTTATAAATTAAAAACACCTGTTTATATATTTAACACCATTATAAATGCTGGAGGCAAAACGGGAGTTTGGGATGGAGGCTGACAGGTCGCAACCCCCCATATAATAACCTCGTGACCCCCTGAGGGGTCCCCACCCCCAGGTTGAGAACCCATGCAGGTGTAGGAGGTTTCCTACTCCCCTATGGAGCTGTCTAGGGTAGTGTTTTCCATATTTTTTAAAGGATGTACAAATATTGACTGACACTGTCAGCAATGTTGAGAGGTAAGTAAGTTTTAGCCCCATTTTACAGATGTTGAAACTGGAGCAATGAGTTTGTGACTTGCATAGCGACATACAGTACATCAGCTGGATTGCCAGAATTAGGACTCAGGAGTCCCTTGCCCTAATGCTTAGTCCACTAAGCCACCCTTGCTCTTGTTTAGCATTAGAGTTGGATGTAGAGTTCATTAAAAAAATTTCCATTAAAATAAAATTTCAACAAAAAAGAGAAAAACAATCATGAATTTTTGCAAATGCTTTTTCCAGCTTCCCAATCGCTCAGCCTGTATGGCTAGATTTTACTTGAAAGGCCTATGAAAATGTTTAATATCTAGTTGACATTAAACAATGTGCAAAAATATCCTAATTATCTAACAACATTTAATTGATTTTTTTATTAAAATCTAATTAATGTTCCCACATTCATACTTAGGACATACTCTGAACTCAGTGCCATTCAAATCCCATTAGTACTAATGGGCTAAAGCCAAACAAGTTGAGAATATAAAGCACTTTAAATTTACATTTAATAAGACATTAATCATATGTTAAATACAAAAGTATTATTATAAACATATTCAGTGAAGATTAACCACTATTATTACAATGAATGTTTTAATAATCAGTTAATATTTATTTAGCTTTTAGTACTGAATGTGTAATTATTAAACAATTATAATTGTATAGTGACTCAGTAAATCTACAGCAATAGGAAGTCTATCAAGAAACAATAATTTAAAACATTACTAAATATTTTATTATTTAGGACCATGGCACTATTTTAAATAAAGAGGAAGATGTCTAGTGAAAGGCTTTTGGGGCAGAGACCAATTTAATTTAGATGGAGCAGGACAGACAAGACACACCAGATGACCAGAAGCAAGTCGTCATCTAGTGCATGAAAAGAGGATGCTTTGGCCATAAAGGGGGTAGGAGAAGGCCCTATGAAAAATAGAAAAAGTTTCCCATGATGGATTCATGTAATGGGGGGAGGAGGTAGCTCAGTGGTTTGAGCATTGGCCTGCTAAACCCAGGGTTGTGAGTTCTATCCTTGAGGGGGCCATTTAGGGATTTGGGGCAAAAATCTGTCTGGGGATTGGACTAGACAATCTCCTGAGGTCCCTTCCAACCCTGATATTCAATGATTTACTAATGGGGCACTGACTCCTTAAGGCCAGAGGAGAAAGTTACTCCCTTTCATATGCCCATGAAGGCCCTAAAGCAGTCATTTGGAGACAGGAAGTTGGTCCCAGGGAATAGTCAGTGTGTGGAAAAGAAAAGGTGTTGGGGGGGAAAAACACAGATTACTGTTTCTTTAAGAGACCAGGAGCCTTGTGGAGTGGGCAGGCCAAGGCTCTTCTCTCAGCCAAGTACAGACAGGTGTTTGACATTATTACACCCATCTAGGAAGGCTTAAGAAACCAATTAGATGACTGGGTAGGGAGTCAAAGGGAGTCTCTGAGGCAGTCAGGAGAGCTGCTGAAGTGTGCTACACAGCCCTAGGAAGGAGGTCTGTGCAACCCATAAACTCAAAGGGTGAGTCTTTGGACTAGGGAGGTCATTGGAGGAATTGAAGGACACAGTCCTTAAAGGAGGGCTTTGAAACCCTGAATTTAAGGAGCAGGAAAAGGGATAAAGTGGCTCTTTTGGGAGCTGGATGGGGGTTAATAAATTAGACCCCACAAGAGGGAAACTGTTAGTTTAGGTCTGGGGGTGCAAGTTATATATTTGGGGTGGAGGGTATGGGGAGAAACTTAAGAAGGTTGCCTGCAGGGCCATCTCAGTGCACAAGGGGGCATTTTGGGATGACACCTGTCTGCGCTTGGGCAGACTGTAGGTAGTCAGATAGCGAATAGGAGGATATAAAAACTAAATTTCAGGTGGGACGGAGTTTGCACAGCCCTCAAGGTGAGGATGGGAATCTTGAACTTGATGTGTAAGACACAGCAGCTAGTGATGGGATTCAGAGTGGGGAGAGATGATCAGATCAGGAGGAGGGGACAGTGATTATAGGCTATACAACTGGTGAATAGTAGCATGTCTGTCTGATCCCCATCTCTCTAGCCCTTCTCCTGAATCTTTTCCCACATTGGTCACTCATTTTAGTTCCCTCGCCACTATACCCCAAAAGCCCTGCATCATAGCAACTATCTTTTGGATTGAGAAGGGATGCACTGTTGCCATCAGAGTTCAACAGCACACTGTGTTATTCACCAGGAGAGCAACCTGACGTGACTGAACATTTGCTCATTCAATAAACAACTGCAGTAGTTGCTGTGATCAAAGAAGTTAATGAATTAACTAATCAAAACCAGTTATATGTATTTCCTAGCATTCCATCCTGTTCCAAGCCGGTCAGATATTTGATTAGAGAAAGTCAAAAGGCTAAATTTACCCATACCTCTGCAGACTTCCACTGGTTTAAACCACGGCACAGGCCTCCAGTGGGAGAAGGATTATGTCTGCAAAAAAAGCATCTACTGGTTAGGACTGATATGTACTGG
Source organism: Mauremys mutica (assembly GCF_020497125.1). NCBI lineage: Eukaryota > Metazoa > Chordata > Testudines > Geoemydidae > Mauremys > Mauremys mutica. Next base: position 95,015,409 of record NC_059073.1, on the reverse strand, counting down.
GTAGAGGTATTTTGGGGAATCCTGAACATGATCCAAAGTCCACCTAAGTCAATGGAAATCTTTCCATAGACTTCAATCAGGCCTATGCTGCTCTATGCTGGACTATCATCCCTCTTTTTAATGAGCTGCAAGATTTGTATTCAAAACAAAATTAGAACAAAGTGTTAGCCTTTACTTTGAAACGCTTTAGTGTTGCTTGTTACTGTCCCAACATTAAAGTTAGTTTAAAATATTTTAATTATATTGCACACAATTAGGGCTTTGAAATACATGCTAATGAGAGTTTTTTCTATTCACCCACTTTATCTTGTAGACTGATGTGATTTAGCTATTTTGGGTGGAAAATAACCTTTAAAGCTTTAAAATTATTCAGTCTTTCCTTTTACTTAGATAGATAGATACACACACACACACATATATGTGTGTGTGTGTGTATATCTATCTATCTAAGTAAAAGGAAAGACTGAATAATTTTATATATATAGAATTATAGAATCATAGAATATCAGGGTTGGAAGGGACCTCAGGAGGTCATCTAGTCCAACCCCCTGCTCAAGCAGGACCAGTTCCCAACTAAATCATCCCAGCCAGGGCTTTGTCAAGCCTGACCTTAAAAACCTCTGAGGAAGGAGAGTCCACCACCTCCCTAGGTAACCCATTCCAGTGCTTCACCACCCTCTTAGTGAAAAAGATTTTCCTAATATCCAACCTAAACCTCCCCCACACACACCTCCCATATACACACACACACACACACACACACAATTCTAGGCAGTTTCCCAAAGGAACTTTAATTTAAAAACACACCCCCTTATTTACAATCCAGGGATTATACAGGGATCTCAAATCACTGAACGTGATCTCATTTTCACCCTAGCATTTGAATATTATTTCGTCTTCATAATATTCATTTTGTATTCATTCACAATAAATATATTGAGATTGTTTTGTTCTCTTCTGTAGAAACCCTTATCATGTGCTGCAGTAATGCTGCTGCTTCTTTCTTTCATGGCACTATCTTCCTCTCTGTGGTACCCAGACCTTCATGGAGCTCCTTAGACAATTAACCATAAAAGTCATCCTGTCTCAGATTTTGACTTGATTTGCAATTGTTGCTCTATCAAATATACAACACAGCTGAATGCTAAATTTAAAAGGAAGGGCCCAGTTTATAATAAGATGTGTGCCTAATGTGAGTTTTCCATGGATCTTTTACGTCTGAGTCAGTGTACTGTACACAATTCAAAAAGAAAAAGAGTACTTATACAGATAAATATCCTCTTTAAGTATGGGTGCAGAGGAGGGGAGAAAGTGAAGAAAGGACAAGCTGTGTGTGAGACTCCAAAAGAACAATATATAAAGCACCTACTCCTTTATTAAACAATGATCCAAGACTTGTACGTATACTCCACATTTCTTCTGTTAAAAAAGCCAGTAAACGGCAGGGGGAAGGAGAGGAAAAGCAGTTCCAGGAGATCATACTATGTCACTAGGTAACCACAACCTGGGGTATTGACCAAAACTGCTACATATCTAAAGGGGGTATACCCTGGAGGACTTGGGACTTGATCTAACACCTACCAAAATCAATGAGACCCTCTTTCACAGATGTCAGTGGGTGTTCAATGAGGCCCTTGGTGAATATGTACTTCTAACAACACATGGGGATCATCCTAGCACTGAGAGTTCAACAATTAGTCATTTATCTTTTGGCATGAGGAATTAATAGGGTATATCTGCCACCATCATCCATGTTACCTGATAAAGCCAAGGTACCTGACAAAGAGGAGACCGTTGGTGCACTGGGCACTACACCCATGGGGCAGTGCATGTTGCAGAGGCAGGATTTAAATGCAGAACTGTGGGCTTCCCTGCAAGTGTTCAAAGCTGCAGGACTGGGAGTAGAACCTATTTTGGGGAGCAGGTGCTAGGAGTGGGGTCCATTAGGAAATATATTACTAGCAGAACAGGCTAGTATCATGGTGCCTACAGAGAAACAGCCTTACAATATCTTGAGTAAATAATTACCTTCTGAGAACAAAGTGTTTACATTTAACAAGCATTTACTCTGGTCTTTACATTGTTGTAAGCTTTGCATTGACATGTCAGCTATTTTTGAAACTCGCTATACTTTTTTTTCCACAGACCATTAACTGATTTTGAAAGCTTGCATCACGCATTCTTCTTAAACCCTCTAAAGAAATCCAAGTTAATTTAGTGGATTCTTTTTAGGTATCCAGCTAAGGTTCTTGCAGTCGACTATTTGTTCTCTTGCTTAGCAGCATTGGATTCATCAAGCAAGTGTGAAGTTTACAGGATCATTTGCCCAGTTATGACTCTGTAAATGTTTTGTGACTCTGTAATGCTCAAACACATTGCATAATGAAGTGTCATCCCAATATATCATAAAATACTAATGTCTGAGAATGGCCAAATAAAACCTGTTGTCTCATGGGTAAGAGATGGACTCACAACTTACCTGCTAATAAGAAGTCAGGCACAATACATTTTATAAATTGCTTTTCATAAAGTGGTTTAATCTTCTATTTGTATACAAAACTCTGAATTGTTGTTATAATTTAAATATATAAACATGTGGAACCATAGGTAGGCATGGTACTGCAGGGGAAAAATAAGAATTGTTCCAAAGAATTGGCAATATAGGGTCCCAACCCTGAAATCATCAGGCAGATCTCTGTGCCCACGCAGAGCCACATTGACTTCAGTGGATACAATTTCCAAAGGGACCCAAGTGACTCACTTTTGAAAATGGGATTTAGGCACTTTTGAAAATTTTAGCCAGTGAGACTCCTAGGTACTGCTGTGCCCATCCAGATCCAGCTGCAGGTTAGATATGATGTACTGGGACTCAGGGAGAGATGTTTTCAAGCAAGGGGAGTCTTACAAGGTCATGAGGTTTGTTCTTGAGGTGTGCATCATGTGATTTCCTCTTTTTACTGTCATACATTTTTGCTTTCCTTTTTTTTTGTATGGGTGGAGCTGATAACGACCCCTACATTTAAGTTGCCTACCACTTTCCATTATAAAAGATTATTTTGTTTGGCCTATTCTTTACATACCTTTGGTATGTGGCGGAGAGAACACCCTCTAGCTTTTCATTGTCCCAAAATATCACAGTCAGCGTTTGCTGAAATAGAAACCATTAAAAATGACCATTTTTCCTTCTCTCGCTTATATTTGTCAGGAAAATGTTGGCAGCATGCCAAAATAATGGTCATACACACACATGTTCTACGGCCAGGGTCATGCCACCACCAAAGCAGCAGCAGCCAGCAATGTACTGAGAACACCTTGGAGCTGCCAGAGCAGCTGTAGTAGTGGGAGTGGGAGGGTGGAGCTGCCACACCTCACAAAGGCTGGAGAAGGGAAGCAAGAAAGTGAGTCAGGTCAGCCCCCTCCTAGCATGTGGCCCCTTAGCCCAACCACCTTGTGTGGGTTGGGTCAACACATGGGGCAGGAGTTCCCCCAATTTCTTGGGGAGAGTAAAGAGAGTTGTTGTTTGATATGAATGTTCTGGATTGGGTGGTGACTGCGATCTATTAGAAGAACCTGTTCTGTGTAAATCTGCCTTTCATAATGACTTGCCAGTAGCAATAGTCTTTTTTTCAATGCATTAGAGGTCTGTCTGCCAAGTGCAAGCTTTCCCCTTTTTATAGTGTGTTGTCCCTGTCCCTGCCAGCAGGTATATGGGATCTTGGGGAGCAATTACCACACGGGTGGGGTGCAAAATAAACTTTATTAAGAAAATACAAAAACAAGGAAAATTCAATAGTGAGGGGTATGGGGTTGTTAAGGTAGACAATTGGGGAGGGGTTTCTTTTTGGTAAACAGTAAGGGGGTTTCAATAGTGGGGTACAACACAGTAGGATACAATACAGTGGGTAATCAGTTAACACTGAGGTATAAATGTAACAGGTAGCTAGCGATGTCTATGTAAAAAGGTGTGTCACAGCAGCATATAACCAACTAACAGTTATGGATAAAATGTGTTAAATAACAAACAATTTCAGGTAAAAATGTGTCACAGTGGTGTAAATGTAGAATGTGAGGGGTATCAGAAAGGAAGAAAGTAACCAATGGGGTTTTATGCTAGAGATTTAAACTTAGTGAGACAGAGCAAACAGGCTGCAAGCTTAAGCAGCAGAGAGAGTGTAACAAGGTAGAAAGACACAGAGAAGCTGGGGGGGGGGGTGTTTGCAGTGGGAAGACAGACAATTACAATTATACAGAACACAGCAAAATCTTATCTATGAGCTAACTTAACCAAGACTACACAAATTAAAACACAATGCAACAATTCTCTAAGCCTAACTTACAAAGTATAATGCTAAACTTAACTTAATGGGTGCACCTTATGCTAAGGATAGTTCCAGAGGGCTGAGTGGTCTGTGTCCAGGACACAGCTCCAAAGAGGGGGGGGGGGTGACTGCAGCAGTGGATACAGCTGAAAACAGTCCAAGGCAAAGCCCACAAGAGCAGAACTTAGCAGCAGCACAAACTTATTTTCAGTGGCAGAGTGCCACGGGGTTTAAGAGAGAGGTTTTAAAACACAGACCAAGGTTTAGCTTGAGTCTGTGTGCTGGGGAGACAGAGCCAGCAGCTAAAATAATAAAAATAAAAGTATAGAAAGTTTCACAGAGGGATTCTTACCATCCCACAAGGCAGCAGCAGAGGCAGAAGCAGCAAGAACATCAGAAGACTCGGTACAGTCTTGATAATCAGGAGATCTCTCAGACAGCAAGTCGTTCTTCGTGGGGGGGGTTCAAAAATGGGGGTACGCTCAAAAATAAAACGAGAGTGGAGAAAGGACCCCCAGAACCCCTGGTTGATCAGACCAGGCAGCAATGCAAGAACCTTTCTGAAGTCTGTTCAAAAAATGTCTGTTTTTAAAGGCAAAGCCTGGCAGCTGCCCGCCAGTAACTCTGATTGGCTCCCCCTCTTACAGGGAGGAGGGAGGCAGAGAAAAAACTGCAGGCAGCCACAGAGGCATGTTTGGACTAGCCCTGAGCCCAGAGGTATGACTCATGCCCAGGATCTTAAAAACACAATAGGTCTTGCAGCTCTGGACAGTGGCCACCCTACACCAAGCCCAGGTTTTAACAAGGTGATAACAGGACTAACCCTTTGAACAGGGCAGTGGTCCCACTTAGCATAAGTGGCCATCCCTTTGAGAAGGGCAATGGCTCTGGTTAGACAACTTGACAGCCAGGGAGGGGCAGCCACAGGAGGAAAACAAGAACAAAATGGAGTAAGGGGACAGCTGTAAGAACAAAATGGAGCTGTAACAGACAGTCCCATCTTATATTTGGCTATAGTATTATATGTGGGTCTGGCTGGGAAACAAGAATGTTTGGAAGGAAAAAAAGGGGGGTTGAAACTAGACCTTTCCATTTTTTTTCACAAAAAACTATAATGATGGCCACCTCCAGGAGGCCAAAATCCTACTGGTTGAGGCACTCGTGGGATGCATGAGACCTAGGTTCAAGTCCCTACTCTGCCTGATTCAGAGCAGGGACTTAAACCTGGGTCTCCCACGTGAATGCCCTAATCCCCAGGCTATTGACTATTCTAAGGTGGGCCTCACTCTCTCTCTTCCATGCCTTCTGCCCCACAGCCTGAACCTGAGAGATCTTCCTGGTGAAACTGATACATTTCCATTAAAAGTTTTAAATTTGACAAATTGGCATTTTCCTTTGAAAAATCACTTCACTGAAAATGTCTCAGCCAGCTCTACTTACCTGTCAGTCTACTAAATGTCCTTCCAGATATCTATGCCACACAGAAGCTATCAGTTTTGCACTGTATTTGTGGGTAACCATGAAAGGGCTAAGCATCAGTAAAATTTTTGCCAGCTACTAACTAAGAAGGCATGCTGTGACCAAGGGTAATAAAATAATCACAGACAAACAAAAACAGGTTGTTGGAGTAAAGCGCACGCAAATCCTGAATAAAATTAAGGAAGCTTTCCATTCCTACATGCCAAGAAGCTAATTAGAAAAGAAATTGCAGGCCAACAGTGGAATTGCTATGAATAGAAAATAAGTGTGACTTCATAGAGAAGATTATCATCAAGTTTTCTAGACTGTATTATAGCTGAGGGAGCAACCTTAGTTGCATATGTTTCTAGCAATAGGGGGTCTCCATTTTGAAGCTTTTTTTCTTTTCTGGAAAATCCCACTAAAATTTAATAGTCATTAGCTCAGTAGAGTTTTATAGAAATTCTAGGAAACTATTCAGATTCTAAAGAATGATACAGAAATGTCCATGGTGTAGGCTCTATAAAAAATATTAATGTTATAAGTCTCTAATAAATGTTATAGGACTTCCTAAAGTGTTTCAACAAGGTGGCCAGATTCTTCTGTTGACCCACCATTGGAAAATGTTAGAATCATAGAATGATAGGGTTAGAAGGAACTGCAAGGCTCATCTAGTATAATCCCCTACCAAGATGTAGGATTTGTTGTGTTTAAACCAAGACAGATGGCTATCCAGCCTCCTTTTGAAGACTGTTATATCCTTGGGGCAGCCGGTGTAGGAAGCAATCACTTGAGGCCAGAGAGCAGGCAGCTAACCAAAACCTCCATTTTATTTACAGATATACAGAGAGCTCACTCAGCTGGTTGAAACCGGCTGAGCTAACCCATAATAATCTAACTCAGTTGCCATAGCAACAAAAACCATGACAACCAAATACACAACATATTCCTCCCCCCCAATAAGAACATCCCCTAAATAAAACACACACTAGACTAGAGAAGGAGGGTAGACTGCCTCCATTCCCAGCTAAACCCTGGGGATTATTTTGCCCCATAACCGTGGGTTCGCCCTAGCTAAAGATCCAGCCGATGAGGAGGCCTTCTGTCTCTAGGTGGATTACGGCGAACTTCTGGTGTTATTGCACCCGAAAGCACTAGGGGCTCAGGGTCCGCAGCACGAACAGGTGAGGAGGTGGTATCAGCTCGTGCTGGGCAAAGGGGTATCTCAGCCGCCGGCAGTAATGGAGGAGAACAGTCAGAAACAGGTGACTCGTGATTCGGTCCCTCACCAGAAGAGGTGAAGTCAGACCCCTCAACTGCAGATGGGTCCTGAGGACTGGCATGACCTGGCAACAGCTGATCTACATGTCGCCGCCAGGTAAGATTCTCTGCAGTCCGGACTGTGTAGGAAACAGGTCCTGTTTGAGTGATGACTGTGGCCGGAACCCATTTAGCTCTGGAAGTATAATTCCGAGCCAAAACTGGCTGTCCTGGGCTAAAGGTTCGGTCTTTTGCTCTGGGTGCCCGTCTGATGACTTGATATTGCTGCTGATGTTGCACAATTTGTCGGGGTTCAGAAGGTTTCAGCAGATCAAAGCAAGCGCGCAGCTGTCGTCCCATCATTAGAAAGGCCGGAGATGCGTGGGTCGTAGCATGAGGTGTGTTTCTGTAGGAAAGTAAAAAGGTATCCAGACGCTTTTGAATGGAGTGTTGTCCCCTTGCTGATTTCAAAGCGTTTTTCATTGTCTGCACAAATCTTTCAGCTAATCCGTTGGTGGACGGATGATATGGTGCTGACGTGATGTGGTGTATCCCATTTGCCTTCATAAAATTTTGAAACTCCTGAGAAACGAACTGCGGTCCGTTGTCGCTCACAAGTTGTTCTGGCAGACCAAAACGACTAAAGAGTCCTTGTAGTTTTTGGATAGTACTCTCTGCAGAAGTGGACTGCATTATAGAGACTTCTGGCCATTTAGAATGGGCATCTATTGCCACCAAGAACATGCTTCCTTCAAGGGGGCCAGCAAAGTCAACGTGAATACGTTGCCACAGGTTTTCAGGCCAGTCCCATGGGTGTAGGGGTGCCCACTGGGGTGCATTCCTCACACCCTGACATGATATACAAGCTTTTGCCTTCTCTTCAATAGTGCTGTCCAGTCCAGGCCACCAAAAATAGCTTCGTGCAATTTCCTTCATGCGCACTATTCCACAGTGACCGGAATGTAGCTGTTCTAACATCTGTGATCTCAGTGGTGGTGGAATAATGACACGTCTCCCCCACAACAAACAACCAGATTGGACCGATAACTCCGTCCGCTTGGACATGTAGGGAACAAGGTCGGATGAGACCGGAGAGGTTTCTCGAGATTTTCCATGCATCACCAGGTCCATAACGTGGGACAATACTGGGTCAACGTGAGTTGCCTTCTTTATCTGAGTAGCAGTGATGGGTGTATTCTCTACCTGTTCAAAGTAGAAGATTTCCTTTTGGGCACTATCTTGGTGTTTGACCGGCAAAGGCAACCTTGAGAGGCCATCTGCATTGCCGTGCAGAGTGGATTTCCGATATTTGATTTCATATGTGTGTGCTGAAAGTAACAATGCCCAGCGTTGCATACGACTAGCAGCTAATGGGGGAATGCCTGTGTAGGGTCCAAAAATTGATGTCAGAGGTCGATGGTCTGTGAGAAGAGTAAATTTTCGCCCAAACAGGTACTGATGAAACTTCCAAATTCCAAAAACAATTCCTAATGCCTCACGTTCGATTTGGGCGTAGTTAGTTTCTGCTTTGCTTAGAGTGCGTGAAGCAAAAGCAATAGGTCTCTCTTCTCCTGAAGGCATAATATGTGACACGACTGCTCCCACTCCATAAGGGGAGGCATCGCAGGCCAATTGCAGTGGTAAGGATGGATCAAAGTGCGTTAGAACTTCAGAATTTAGCAATGCATCCTTAGCTTTGTAAAACGCAACATCACAGGCTTCAGTCCACTTCCTGGCCTTGTTCTGCCCAAGGAGCTCATGAAGTGGTTTTAGCAGTGTGGCTAACTGTGAGATGAACTTTCCATAATAGTTCAGGAGTCCTAGAAACGAGCGCAGCTGGCTTACATTTCAAGGTCGGGGAGCCTCCACAATAGCTTTAACTTTTGCAGGGGCCTTATGAAGACCTGCAGAATCAATGATGTGTCCCAAATATTCAACAGAGGGCTTGAAGAATTCACACTTGTCTTTGCGAACTCGTAGGCCATACTCTTCCAGTCTTTGTAGGGTAGCCTCTAAATTCTTTAAGTGATCCTCTTCATTTCTTCCAGTGACCAGGATATCATCCAGATAGCACTGAACTCCTGACAAGCCACACAAGATCTGGTCCATAGCCCTCTGGAACAGGGCAGGAGCCGATGTGATTCCGAAGGGTAGGCGACAGTATCGATAAAGCCCCTTATGAGTCACAATAGTCAACAGCTCTTGGGACTTTTCATCGACGTGCATCTGTAAATATGCTTGACTCAGATCAATCTTACTGAACTTTTGTCCCCCAGCCAGGCCTGCGAAGAGGTCATCGATGCGGGGAAGCGGGTATTGCTCTGCACACAACACTGGGTTGACAGTGACTTTAAAATCACCGCAAATCCGGAGAGAGCCATCTTTCTTCACGATTGGAACGATAGGAGTGGCCCATGAGCTATGGGTAACTGGTATTAGGACTCCATTGATGACCAGGCGCTCCAGGTCTGCTTCAACTTTTGGCCTGATGGCATATGGCACAGTTCGGGCTTTCAGATATTTTGGTGGACTGTCAGGTTTAATGTTCAATGTCACAGTGATTCCCTTCATACTTCCCAAATCATCTCCAAAAACAGCAGCATGTTTCCTTAGAATAGGGGTTAGACTGGTTTCTTCTTTAGTCATCCGGTGCACTTCTGCCCAGTTCAGTTGAATCTTCCCAAGCCAAGACCTACCCATTAAGGCTGGGTAGTCACCTCTCACCACAAACAGTGGCAATTTAGCCACCTGTCCATTGAGTTCCACCTTAACATCAATAGTGCCCAACATGGGCACAGCTTCTCCCGTATACGTCTTCAGAACAGTTTTTGTTGCCTTAAGCGGAAGATGCTGTAGCTTTTCCTTATACACAGTCTCAGGAACCAGCGAGACAGCTGCACCGGTGTCTAGTTCCATGCGTATAGGTTTGCCCTCCAATAAAGGGGTTACCCAGTATTCATGTGAGCCCGCTGCCAAAGACAAAACATGCAGTGGCACTTCCTCTTGTGAGGAGGTGTCACCTTGATCATCCTGGCTCTGCTCTAGGGTATGCAAGGTTCCTCTTTTTGTCGGCCAGACCACAGGCCTCTTTTTCTTTTGTTTACAGGCATACTCAATGTGTCCCTTTTTGCCACAGTGTCGACACACCAGGTCCTTACACCAGCATTCTGATGCCTGGTGACCCAGCTTACCACAGCGGTAACATTCTTGACTCTGCACCGTTTTGTGGGTCAGTTCTTGTGACACTTTTTGCACCCTAGGGGATGCACCGATGTATTGTGCCTCCCTTGTAGCCAGTTCCATGGAGACAGCAATATCAACAGCCTTCTGTAATGTAAGCTGAGCCTCTGTCAGTAGGCGCTTCCGTATAGCTTCACTGCAGAGGCGACACACTAACCTGTCATGCAGGGCATCATTTAACATCTCTTTAAATTCACAGTGTTCTGCTAGCTTTTTTAAAATGGCTACAAATTGTACAACTGTTTCATCTTCCTTTTGGTCTCTTTTGTGGAACCTATATCTTTCAGCAATTACCAGTGTTTTGGGGAGAAGTGAGACCCCAGGATTTCCACAATGTCACTGTAAGATTTAGTCTCAGGCTTAACAGGGTGTAGTAAGCTGCGTAGCAGAGAGTAGGTTTTAGCCCCTACAACAGTTAAGAATATTGGCACCTTCTTCGCTTCTGTAATGTCATTTGCAATACCAAAAAGCTCAAAACGCTCAGTATACACATGCCACTGCTCTGTATTCTCATCAAAAGGCTCCAGGGGCCTGGTCAGAGTAGCCATGATTTTTAGTTTCACTTTCACAGTCAGTGCAAACAAGCAGCTTTTTTTGTTTGTTTGTTCTTTACCTTAACTTCTACTTCCTTCTGTTACTGGAGCAGCACCGAGTCTCACCCTCGTCGCCAGTGTTATATCCTTGGGGCAGCCGGTGTAGGAAGCAATCACTTGAGGCCAGAGAGCAGGCAGCTAACCAAAACCTCCATTTTATTTACAGATATACAGAGAGCTCACTCAGCTGGTTGAAACCGGCTGAGCTAACCCATAATAATCTAACTCAGTTGCCATAGCAACAAAAACCATGACAACCAAATACACAACAAAGACCTCCAGTGAAGGAGCTTCCATAACCTCACTAGACAATCTGTTCCATTGTTCTGTATTTAGTTTTTCCTGAGATTTAATCTAAATTTGCTATGCTGTCGTTTGAACCCATGCCTCTTGTCCTTCCCTCTGTGGCAAAAGAGAACAACTTTTCTCCATCTTTCTTATGCCAGCCTTTCAAGTATTTAAAGACTGATATCCCCCCCCCCTTAATCTCCTCTTTTCCAGACTAAACATATCCAGTTCCTTCAGCCTATGCTCATATGGCTTGTGTTCCATCCCTTTGATAAACTTTGTTGCTCACCTCAGGACCCTTTCCAGTTTCTCTACATCCTTTCTATACATTGGTGATGAAAATTGGACACAGTACTCTATCTGAGGCCTAACCAGTGCAGAGTAGAGAGGTACTATCACCTCCCCTGACTTGCATGCTATGCCTCTGTTAATGCAACCTAAAATTTAATTTTGCTTTTTTTTTTTTTTTTTGCAACAGCATCGCATTGCTGACTCATGTTGAGGTTGTGATTCACCACAACTCCCAGATCCTTCTCAGCAGTCTTGCTGCCAAGCCAGTTATCCCCCATTCTGTAGTTGTGCATTTGTTTTTTCTTCCCTACGTTGAGCACCTTACATTTGTCTTTGCTGAATTTCATTTTGTTGTCTACAGCCCCAATCTCCAATTTATCAAGATCCCTTTGAATTTTAGCTCTATCTTCTTCTAAAGTGTTGGCAACCTCCTGCCCCAGCTTTGTCATCATCAAATTTGATCAGTATGCTCTCTATTCCGACATCCAGGTCATTAATAAAGATGTTAAACACCACCAGACCCGGAACAGGTCCCTGTGGAACCCCACTTGAGATCTCCCTCCAATCTGACATCATTCCATTAATAGTTATTCTTTGTTTGAGGTTATTTAACCAATCATGTATCCATTTTATGGTAGTTCTGCGAAGCCTGCTTTTCTCCAACTTACTTAACAGTCATGTGGGATTGTCAAAAGCCTTGCTGAAGTCCAGGTATATTATGTCCACCATATTCCCCCTATCCACCAAACCAGTTATCCTGTCAAAGAAGGGAATCAAGCTGGCTTACCATGATTTGTTCTTAGTAAATCCATGCTGGCGGCTAGTGATTACTCCTTCATCTTCTATGAATTCACAATTTGAATGTTTTATACATTGCTCTAGTAGCTTCCTAGGTATCAAAGTCAGGCTCACTGGTCTACAGTTCTCCGGCTCCTCCTTTCTCCCTTTTTAAAGATGGACACTATGTTAGCCCTTTTCCAGTCCAGTGGGACCTCTCCTGTCATCCATGAGTTTGCAAATATTATTGCCAGTGTGGCTCAAAGATTTCTTCACTAATTCCTTCTGTACCCTGAGGTGAATAACCTTAGGCCCTGCTGACTTGAATTCATTCAAATTGGTCAGAAGATCTCTGACGTGTTCTTTGCTTATCCTGATCTGCATCCCTCCCTCTTTATTGTCTATGGTAACTTTCTAGTTGTCTGGTCACATGTTATTTTTTCTGAGAAGACTGAAGCAAAGTAGGCATCGAGCATCTCTGCCTTCTTATCACCATCCATTACCAGCTCACCTTTTCCACTAAACAGTAGACCCACACCACCCTGATCTTTCTTTTTTGTCTGATCTATTTGAAGAACCCCTTTCTGTGGTCTCTAACATTCTTTTCCAGCTGTATCTCATTCCTTGCCTTGACTTTCCTGATTTTGTCCCTAAATGCTCATGCTATTCCCATGTATACTTCCTGAGTAACATGCCACTCCTTCCATTTCCTATATGTGTCCCTTTTGGTTTTTAGATAGTTAAAAACCTCTTTGTGCAGCCACATTGGCCTCCTGTGGCTCTTCTGATCTTTCCTCTTCATTGGAATAGCTTGATGTTGAATCTCTACTATTACATCTTTTAGGAACTGCCAGCCACCTTCAACTTCTTTTCTTCCTAACTGATGTTTCCATGGGACCTCGCCTGCTATTTCTCTGAACTGGTTGAAATCTGCCTTTCCGGAGTCCAGTGTCCTTGTTTTGCTGTTCTCATGTCCTCCTTTCCTTAAGATATTGAATTCTATCAGATCGTGATCACTTCCTCCCAAGTTCCTGACCACCTTCACATTCGCAACTAATTCATCCCTGTTGGTTCAAAGCAGATCCAAAATGAATGCCCTCCCCCCTACTTTTTTCCACAACTTTCTGAATCAGAATGTTGTCTCCTACACATGCTAAGAACTTTCAGGACATGTTAAGTTTTGCTGTATATCAGCAAGGTTAAAATCCCCCATTAATAGTAGCTCATGTGTGTTAATTAATCTTGTTACCAGCTTGTAGAATGACTCATCCTCTTCCTCTTCCTGATGTGGTGATCTGTAATAGACCCCCACCATAACATTGCTACTATTCTTTGTCCTTTTTAATCCTCACCCAGAGACTCTCAGTAGGTCTGTCTCTCACTTCCCCTTGGACCTTGGAGCAAGTGTATACATTCTTGACGTACAGCCCAACACCACTTCCTTTTCCCCATACCTATCCTTCTGGAACAAGCTATATCCCTCAGTTCTGGTACTCCAATCATGGGAGTTATCCCACCAATTCTCTCTAATGCCAATTAAGTCATAATTTTCTTTGTATACCATGACTTCCAGATCATCCTGCTTGTTCCCCATACTCCTTGCATTTGTATACAGGCATTGAAGCTGTCCTGCCTAAAGCTTCTGGCTGATTTTTGCTGATTCATTGTGGAAAGTGAGCTCATTAATTCCAACCTGGATATAAAGGATGTGGGAATGACTCACTGGACAGGGAAGTAGAATCTGGGTCAGAGAAGTCCTACACAGCAAGCCATGTAATCAGCCAATGGGAGAATGCTTAGTTTGACTTGCACTGTGGTGGTGTTTACCTTGTTAATTAAGCCACGCTTCAAGAATGAGGTGAGTTTGTTTATGCACTGAGTGTAATCTTTGGCTGGAGCACTGTGGGAGGTCCACCGGAGCTGCCTGCCACCCTCCCGCGGGACGCCGCCCCAAGCACGCATTTGGCACGCTGGGGTCTGGAGCCGGCCCTGCTGGGTAGTGCATTACTCCACAAATAGGCACTACAGAGAAAGACATACTGAATTTGAGAAAAGATGGCACAAACAGGGCTTTAGTGCTGTTCCTCAAACAGCATATTACATCATCATTCCAGAGGATGAAGTAGATTCTACCACTGTTAACAAAGGGTTATTTAGATGGATAAGCAACAGTGGAATGTTTCTGTGGCTATCTAGGCCAAATGAATCTTCTGAAACCTAGAATGTTTACCATATCTTCACAAATCCAAACTCCTGCCACATGGCAGCAAGTCCTTCTTGCCACATAAAACCTGTGGCTTCAAGTAACCTATGTTTTAAACTCTCTGAGTAAATTTTCCAAAATGACTGATTTCTGGGTGCCCAACTTGAGACTTTTTAAAGGGGGCCTAATTTTCAGAGGACACCCAGCCTCTGACCCAGCTACATCTTGCTGAATAAATTGACATGGTTTGTAATACAGCTGGAAGAGGGCAGGTGACTATGATTTACCATCAGATATTGTAAAACATTTTTCTCCCCCCTTCCTTTAGTACAGCTTAAACAGGGGATAGAGCTTTAGCCTTTTAAACAATCAATGCATGGAATTGAAAGAAACCCTGACATTTGTTTTCCCCTACTGCCCTTGTTCCTGGAGGCCGGGCAATGCCCATTTCTATTTAAGATATAGTGAGCACTCCTGGTTCTCACCATGTGAAACTTCAGAATGCTGTGTTGAAACAAATGGGTGCAGCTATTGCTCTCTTTCTCTTATTTTACAGTACACTGCATGTGCTGACAGAAAATTTAAAAAGCGAGTTATCCTTCCTACCATCTGATATCATAGCAACGCCTATTATGCTCTTTACCATTAGGCATCTGTTGGTGTTTTCATTTTAAACCCATATTTTCAAGAATTTAGAGTCTGGCATAAAATGTTGTTTAAGACTTCAACTTTTTGTAATGAATTATATTAGTTAGGAAAGGAAAAGAGCTGGTTCTGTCCCCCTTTCACTCCCCGGGCTTATAAATCAGCAAAACCCACTCAAATATAATGCAAACGACAATACAAATAAAAGGTTTTAATGCATATACAAGAATGTGTTTTGGTCCCAAAGGGCATCTGAAAGTGACATACTCACAATGCATTTACCTTTATTAGATGTTGCCATGGCAGTTACTTTAATTCCATCTTCCACAGTCCTGAGATCTGAAAAAGGGAAAACAAAAAATGTGTAATTTAGTGAAGAGGATATTACTGCAAAGCTACCTCACACCTGAATATAATTTGAGCTTCAGCATCCACTCATCACATCAGGACTGCCCCCTCTGTATCACCTTCCACATGCACAAAATTGCAGCCAGTTGGAGAAAGGGAACTGTGTTTGTATAGACTGCAGCAGGGTACTGTGGGGGTTGGAGACCCAAAGAGGAGGAGGTTAGAGTAATCAAAAAGGACCTGAACAAGGGTTTGAGTAGAGTAGAGAGACAGAGTGAGAGAGAATATCAGCTCTTAGACATATTATGGCAGAAGAAGTAGTGAGATGTATCTCAATCCTGGATGTGTGAGGTAAGAGAAAGGGAAAAGCCAAAGATGCCCCCAGAGATAGGAAGGGATGGCATTGTCAACAGGGAGAGAGAATGGTGGATGTGGATAGGTTTTTAAAACGGAAGATCAAGAACTTCATTTTGGCCATATTAAGTTAAAGTTGACTGTGAACCATCCAGGAGGGCTAAAATAGGGCATTGGCTGGAAGAAGGTCAGGAGTCAAACAGGTTGGGAGTTTTCCCGCAGAATAATTTCCAGAATAATGCAGAGCTCCTCATGCAGGCAGTCAGCAAACAAAAAAACTCCACGTTTGTTATCCTAAAACTGAATGTTTGAATGAAATCCTTCTTACAAAAAAAAATCATGTTTTTGACTATACATCCTGATTTGAGACAATTTTTTCCCCAAAACGTGACATTTTGCTCAGGAAGAGATTACCATTGTTCAACCACCTGTAGTCATGAGTAGTGAGATAGATCATAAGTCCTTACCAGACAGTTGGTACTGTAGTAGAAACCTGATAGATCCTTTTTGCTGTGCACCCTGGATCTCAAGAATTAAGCTTTGGGGAGGGAGATTTTCCAAAGTTACTCAGCACTGGTCTAATCCTGCTTCCATAGAAGTCAATGAGAGTTTTGCTGGCTTCGATAACTGTAGAGTTAGGAAAACGCTTTAAAAAAATCCCATCCACATTGGCTAAAAATTTTGTTGCTGCTGCTTCAGGACTATATGGCTCCTCTAGTTACTGCCAATTGTATTTTCCTTCTCTCATACTGCATGGAATTGACAGATTCTAACACTAACAATTTTGACCATGAATAACTTCTTGATTTGGAATATGAAGTGTGTCAGACCAAATTGAGGCACAAATGTTCATTGTGGACTAGTGTATTGAAGTATCTTAAACATTTTGCTGTAAAAAGTTTGGAATTATGAAGTAGGGAAAAGTTTAAATCTTTGAAAAAGATGCAAAAAATATATTTTTAGAGTCCTTTAAGTCTGAAATGGCTTGTAAATACTCTTGGAAATGTTACTGTATGTCAGCAAAATTTTCAGGTCCGTAACAGGAGCGCTGAGACAGCTGATGTCAAAATTTGGTCATGTAAATTGGTTTTGCCACTTTCAGTGTAAAGTCACTTCCAAGTGACTCCTGAAATACTTCAAGATCTCTGAACAAGTTTACAAATCAGTTCCTTCCAGCAAATCAACACTGTAATAGTTAATTCATGCTTCCACAGCTGTTTCATTAGCATTCCAAAGGAACTTACAATCTCCTTGAAATTTCCTTCAGCATAGTTTAAGCATAATTGAATGTTAAGAGATTCAAAATTAAATTTTTGTATTTCTTAACCAAATCTATTCAAACATGCCCTATGCAATAGCTCTCTCAAAGGATTAGATGCAGGACAGGTTGACATTTTACAGCCAACCATTTCTGAGTTACATATACACAAAAAAGGTTAGAGCATTTTTTTCTAAAACAGTGAAGCCAGCAATTTTTCTAAGTCCTATAATCCCAACATTATGTTTGTCTGATTAACTTGGAATTTTCTAGGGAGAAAAGGGCTCTTCTGGATTGAGGCAAAGGTCTAATCATCAAAAATTTCAGACTAAATGTTTTTTAAGAAATACAGAAGGGGTAAAATTATTTCATTCGCAGTCATAATCTTTCACTCTTAACTTTGATGCAGTCTGGAAACCAAAATACCTATGATGAAAGCTTAAAATGGTGACCTAATACTTTCCCCAGCATAATTAAGGGCTAGAATACCACTAATACTAGCACTGAATAATAATAATACATAGTTCTTATGTTGTGCTTTTCCTCAGTAGATCTCAAAGTGCTTTACAAAAGAAACAGTATCATTATCCCCATTTTACAGATGGAGAAACTGATGTGACTTGCCTAAGGTCACCCAGCAGGATAATGATAGAGCCAGGACATTACATTTCCTAAGTCCCAGTCCAGTGCTACATGTACCAGACTGCACTGCCTCTCAGTGGTATAATCCTTATTAAATGTACTAGTGATAGCCAAACAATTAAAAATACCATTCATCTAAATAGTTTCATTGTAGTTATTGACACATAGTGTAACTTTCTTTTCAGACAATAAAAATTAGTTCATGAACAGGGAGAAAGATTCATACACTGTCTGGATGTACATTTATGGCATACTATATGGGGATCAAATCCTTTAGTTAAACATTCTCATTTAAAACCAATTTGCATAAATAAGGGCCCATTTCACAAGGAGCCTGCTTGCTGGAAGAAATTATAATTGACTGGGAAATATGCATTACACGTTACATTTCTCTTAATGTTCTCACTCGGTACAAAACAGATAATTTCCTAATGGGTCTTCGAGAAGTGGTTCTCTCACAATCCAATCCAAATTTCAACCATGAGTCCACTTCTGAGAATTCCTTGCCTAATTTCAAATCAAGCCTTTCTGGATGTGAGGGTGGAAACTCCATCCCCTCTGTGTCCTGGCTGCTAGAAACATGGCAGTTTGAGCTTCTGGGAATGGGGAAGCCACTGTCTTTTCCTGACCTTCCTCCCAGCTTCTCAGTTATGTTGGGGAGTGCCAATAAAACATTTTGTACCACATCACCATGAGTATATGTGACCCATAGGTCAGAGAGAAACTATTTTATGAATGTTTTGAGGGTTTTTTAAATTGTATTGCTTCTGTTACTTTAAACCCTCAGTCTATAGAGTTTACCTTGCCACATTCTGTCCCTTAGTCATCCCCTGCCCATGACAATCTCCCCTTGGTCCAAAGATGGTTGCTGGGGCAGAAGTGTGGACTAAGTCAACTGCCCCCTCCTCACCACTCAGCCACTGAGCATGAGGAGCAGCCTCACACATTGTTCCTGCTCACCAAAAAGTTAATGTAGCTTAAGCTCTCATTAAAAAGAGAGTCCTGAGGACAGCTACAGGCAGGAAGTCCCAAGAGTTGCAGCTCTAGTTGAGAAGCAGGGGATAATTTCACATATGGAGGTGTAATACAAGTGGAGCTGGCTGTGCCCCCTAAAGTTAAGGTTGCCCCATACTTCCCATTATAAAACCCTATTTTCAGTTGCTTATAATTGCCAGACTTGAAGTGTTTGGGCTGAAATTTTTCCATACCAGGTGTCTGCCTCAGGCTGAATTCTTTAGCTGAAATTTTCTCAAAAATTGATTCAGCTGTTTCTGAGAATGAGATTTTAAAAATTTTTCCATGTTGAAGAAAAAAATCTTAACTGTTTTGTTAAGAAGCTTTAGTGCTTCCACGCTTTGGAGAAAGGACTTGAAATTTGGCAGGGGGAAAGCCCTGGCATCGCAGGTATGCCTTTTTACAATAACTCTGAAAATTCACCCAAATTTCGCCAAGTACTAAGCCTACAAAAAGTCTCATAGGGTTACTTTTCCCTGCAATTGCTCATCTGGGCTGGTGTGGCACCAGACAATGGGACTGAAAGATGGGAGACTCTTTCCTATGCTCTCGTAGCTCCCACTGCTGGCATTAATTCTGATATGTCCCAATTTTTCAGTGCTTGATTTTGAAACCTTAGTGTTCTTTTAACATATGTTTTTACGTAATGTGTGTGAATAATATATATTAAAACATGACATATAAAATCAGTTATTTTCCAAACAAGATTGTCCAAATTTAGGAAAATAGGTCCAAAAAACTCATCATAGATACAACCTAGTTCCTCACTGACAGTGAAACCCATGTTAAGTGAAATCTGAGGACCCCACACCATCTGACTTCCTTCTTAGATCATCATTAGATTGTATAATTTTTGGGCATGTAAACTGTTGAGTGTGAGCTGTACCCAATTAAGAGACAGCTAAGCAGCCCCCATCTAAGACAAATGGGATCTGCAAACCTGCCCAGAAATTTGGACTATGTAGGCGGAGGACTCCACTGATATTGCCTTGGGTAAGGGTGTGTGTATGCATGAGAGAGACACAAACAGCCTGAGAAGGGGCAAAAGAGATGCACAGGTAAAAGAGGCTTGTGGCTACAAGCAAAGAAACTATTTCCTGTTATTTTGGTTCTTTCTGTGTTTGGGGAAACAGGACTTTTGTACATTCCTTGTAAATAAATGAGATTGCATCAAAGATATCAGACTCCATCAATCTCTCCTCCCAGTTGGAAACACTTGCATGATCCTGAATTTTGGCTGAATCGGGTCAAAAGGGGTCATATATATTCACTGGTGAGCACCAGATGTATTTGGTTTTCATGATAAATATGTAATCATCCATTCATTATGAAAAAATAAAACAGTTCATGTCTTATGAGAGACTTGATCTCTAAGTATCCAACTACAATATGCTTACAATATTGTATTATATATTGTACTTGCATCTGATTTGAAATACTTTATTTTCAATGACTTTCACTAAATGCAATTCATTTCATGCTTCCTCTTAACTAATTTGCTTTCTCCTGTTTACTAACTGAATAATTGTCAGAGTGTAATTAACACAGATGTCTCATGTGCAATACTTTTCAGGTTCAGGTTCAGGTTAAATTTATTCTACTGCATATGGAAGTGTCTAATTAGATTGCCATCTAAAATGGTAAAGCAGTTTGGGTTTTTAAATGAGTATGGGTTTTTTAAAGACTTGCATCTTATTTAGTAGTACAGTAATTTTATTAGTTGTCAGTTTGTAAAATGAGGATCTGTTATTATGCACATCAGTTTTGGATCATGGTTATCAAGAGGGAAATGTATGCAAATTCAAGAAGAGGTCCCTGCCAAAACCCCAGACTCTAAGTGGCTCTGATTTTCATGACTGGTCCTGATTGTATAACAGACAAATCAAAACCCTGGAACAAAACACTCCCAGACGTTAGGGGAGGGTTGAAATCCAGATCCAAACTTTTTGGCTTTGTCTATCTCGCATGTAAACATCTATTTCTCAATGACTCCCTGAATTATTTTTTTAATGTATATGGGAGTTTGGAACAGCAGAAATGCAGATCTTGGCTGGCAATAACTCATGAAAGTTTTATGCATCTCTCTACTTTATTATAGTAAAAGACAAGACCTATACTAAGTCTGACTTGGATACTTCATTTACAAAGCAGTTATGGGAAACGGTTACTATTCTAACAATAATATTTGAGTTATTGTGACACTTCATGTTAAAACCAACAATGTAAATATATTATGTGGGATGGAGAATATAAAAACTTATTTTAATCATACATCTATATATTTAATATATAGTGCACAAAACGTTTTATTTTCCAGGTTCTTTCATAATAAGTGACCTTAAATATTTAGAATAAAAGTAAATCAATACATTGTATCATGTAAATTAACAAAAGGTAATCTATTTATTTGAATAGAAAATAAGTTAGTGGGTCAATGTAGTTACATTCCTGATTTTGCTTAATATGGATTATAACATATCCTCTCTTTTTTTTCATATGTTTCTTATTATGGAATAATTCTGATAAATGATCAAAGTACTGGTTATAATCTGTAGAATTTAATCCATAGTACTGAATGTGAGCCTAAGAGCAATTCAAAGATGTGCAAAAATATTAAGTATACTGATTATATACATTATACATTCTGAATAAATAACCAAATGAAAAAATGGATTAAGTACTATAGATTGGTATTTGAACAAAAAGCAAACAATTTTCTTAAGAAGCGAAGAGAATAGTACTTTACCTTATATTCCGCTTGAATATTCAAATTCTGGTGTCTTTAGATACCAAATTTTCCTCACAGCATAAGCTGACTATCAAAGAAGTATTTTTATGGCTCCATCCTGAAGCCTTTATTCTGGGAAAACTCCCACTGAAATCAATGACAGGTTTTCCTGAGTAATTGTCCAGGGCATGTGGTATGCACCTATGCATACTTCCTTGAGAAATAACTAATTGGCCTCATCCCAAAAATGTCCTCTAGGTTCCTCCAGCTATAAAATTAGTGCTGGAGTAAATAATTGTTTGCCACAAAAACAAATGGTTTGTGAGAGAATTTTTTTCTCAGAATTGCCTCAGTCCTTAAAACTCCCTAGTTAAAGTGCATGTTTACTTTATCAGAGTGTGAATTTCACACATGGGAACTATATCATTAATCTGATGGGGTTTAGCAGTTGATGGAAGGATTTCCTGTGTCAGTCAAGACAAGTGGTTTTTAAATGTAACTATCTTTCAGAATTTAGAATTTCTTTTAAAACTAGCTGAAAGGAAAGGAAAAGAAAATGATGGGGGGGACGGGAGGGTGGAAATCCACAAAACGAAAACCATTTAGTGAACATGAGGGCATCTGTTCTGTGA
This sequence comes from Mauremys mutica, assembly GCF_020497125.1. NCBI lineage: Eukaryota > Metazoa > Chordata > Testudines > Geoemydidae > Mauremys > Mauremys mutica. The sequence continues at coordinate 94,993,359 of NC_059073.1, read as the reverse complement.
ATATGCTTCATTGTTTCCTTTTCATTATGTTCTATAGTAGTTCTGGATTCTTCTTTTATAATGCTTTGATTATACTCACTTGTTTTGTGTAGTAATGTTTCTTATCTTGCTGAGGAGGAATCTTCAGACAACTGTTTTTTTTCTTTCTTTCTTTCCCTTTTTTAAATAGAAAAACTACTGCAAGACTTCTGCCTTGTTTTATTGGCTGGTTAGGTGAACCAATCTGGCTGGATTTTTCTTTTGAGGCTTTGTGTCAGAAGAGACTGATGTATTAATTTATTTAAGCCTCATGACACCCTTTTGAGATAGACAAACAGTATCTACCCACATTTTACAGATAACCTCTCTAAGCATGATTCATTTGCCCAAGATTATGCAGGAAGTGTGTGGCAGAAATAGGAATTGGTGGGTATGTAGCTGTTTAATGTCGTCATGACTTTCTGCTCATCGCACTTTTAAACTTCTAAGAAGTCTTCCTATCTTGAAGGGTGGCTGCTATTTTGTGGGATTGAGTTAATTTAACATGCAAGACGAGACAGTCATGGCAAGGTTCTCAGCTCATGTAAATCTGCATAACTCCATTGATGTCGACGGAACAATACCAATGTAGAACTTGGTCATTTAACTAAACTGACTTTGGAAGCACGTCTATAGGGAAAGACATGCAGAGTGGTTACCTTAAAAGTACCCCACTGCCAGGTGACATGGAGCTTTTGAGTATGTAGCAGTGAGTCTCAGCTGACCTGACCGGCTCAGTGCACCTCACAGACTGTTGTCATGATATTTATCCAAAAGGAGGCATGTAATATATCATTGGAAAATTAATAACTCACTTATCATTAATATTCTTGTGTGATGTTTGTGCAGTTAACCTACAAATAATTGTATAGATATGCTGGAAATTTGTAACTAAAGTGTGTTTACCAATTTCCCCTGATATGTCTAGCTTAAACAGGTTTTTCCAGACAAAGGAAAGGCAACAACATCCCAGGCACTGTGTGGCCAAGGACAGTGGGCTATTCATTTGTATCAGAGATTGTGGGAAGAACATTGGCACTGTAAAAATCACAAGTCAGGGAGAACCCAATGTGGTGTCTACACCAGACAGCTTGGTATCTACACTGAGCAGGGGAAACACTTCAGAAGAATACATTTCAGAGATTTACTGGACTATAAAGAAAGGGGGCAAGAATCCCTAAATTATCCTTCACCTGAGGAGACAAAGGAAATTAACCACTTTGCTGTCTGTGATAGGATCCTGGCAAAGAACTAGGCTTCCAGGCTGGAAGAATGATTAAAAAAAAGAATGGTGAAAAAACTTTGAACAAAAGACTCTAGTGTGTTAAGCTGAGATTCAATCTTAGTAGCAGATTTTCAATGTTGTTTGTTCATTACCACTTCTATCCTTATTCCTTCTATTTGGTATCACTTAAACCAGTGGTTCTCAACCAAGGGTACGTGGGGGTACTCAGAGGTCTTCCAGGGGGTACATCAACTCATCCATATATTTGCCTAGTTTTACAACAGGCTACATAAAAAGCACTAGCAAAGTTGGTACAAACTAAAATTTCATAGACAATGATTTGTTTATACTGCTCTATATGCTATATACTGAAATGTAAGTACAATATTTATATTCCAATTGATTTATTTTATAATTATATGGTAAAAATGAGAAAGTCAGCAATTTTTCAGTAATCATGTGCTGTGACACTTTTGCATTTTTATGTCTGGTTTTGTACGTTTTTAAGTGAGGTGAAACTTGGGGGTACACAAGACAAATCAGACTCTTGAAAGGGGTACAGTAGTCTGGAAAGGTTGAGAGTCACTGACTTAAACCTATGTCCTTTTTAAAATAAACTTATTTTACGTTTACTATAAACCAACTCAGTGCTGTGATTGACGGGCAGGGACTATTAGCCCCCAGTTAAACGAACAGGCTGCTTTGTACTGTCTCTTTAAAGGAGCAGCAAACTTGGTAACATTTTGAGAGTGTTCCAGTGAGGGCAACTGGGCACAACAGTAAGACATTATGGAGGGAGAACCTGGGGCTGGAAGGGTTGTTGAGGTCCCTGTGCAAAGAGTAACTGGGCAGTGGAAGCCTGAGTGAGACTTCCATGTTTGTAGATTGACTGTTGGTGTCAGGGCTGTGGGACACAGCAAGATAGCATTCTAGACATCCAGAGTTTTTCAAAGCAGGTGGTGACTGAACTCCTTACTGGTCTGGGTGTACTCAAAGGCATCACAATATTCAAGAGCAAGTAGTGATCTTTGGGTGCCCAACGTGAGACATCTTTAGAAGAAAATGCTAAACGCCTTGCCCTTCTGCAAGTCCAGTTCTTTTAAGAAGTCTCAAATTGGGCATCCCAAAATTGAGGCACTCAGAATTGCTCATCAGTTTTGAAAGTGTTGCCCTGTATATCCAGAAGCAAATTGGGTGAGTTAAGATCTTTCATTGTACCAACTTCTTACATAGAACTCCTCTTCAGTACCTTTCCCAGATCTGAAGAAGGGCTCTTTGTAATCTAGAAAGCTTGTCTCTTTCACCAGCCAAAGTTGGTGCAATACAAGATATTACCTCACCCACCTTATCTCTGTATATCATGGGACCATTGTGGCTTCCAACAGCCCTGTATATACAAAGTACATGTAATAATTGCCTTCTTCCCTCAGTTTAACTAACATCCCCTCCCCACTACCATTCATTGGGATGTCACAATTTCACTATTCTTTAATGAGATGTCATAGTGCAGCAACAAAGGGAGGAAAAAAGAAGCACCTATCAAATCTGTGGGGTGGGTGGGGGTGGAGGAGGATTCCTGGGCACCAGCTAATTAGACAGAACTGGGGACTCTGCACAAGAGATGCTTAGAACTGAAGGTGTCTAAATGATCTCATAAACAAAGAAGCAGAATTCACCAAGCGTTGGATTGTTCACCCACTAATAAGGAACGTGAGCTGGGATTAGACCGTCGTGAGACAGGTTAGTTTTACTGGCTCCTCTGGCTGATGGCTCCTAATTTACACTGTAGCAGATGGATGGTACTGAAGCTTACAAGTACAGTTTGAACTATTTATGTAATAGGTGTCTCATTTATACTAGTCTGCTTGTGCTGAAACCCCTTTGCCTTCTTTTGAATGTCCAGTTCATGCTGCTAAATTGCATCATTGGGATAAAACAAAATCAGATTGTTTCACGATATATTCCATTCCATTGAATCTGGAGCTCCCTAATTAGACTGAAGAGTTTTCTTGTCATCAAAGAACTGGGTTGTTTTTTTTTTTGTTTCTTGCTTGTTTTTGAAAGATCTGAACTGTGAACATATTAGACATACAACAACAAAAATGGAATATAATTGCTTATTTAAATAATGGATTAAAGACCTGCATTTCCTTTAGAGATGCAGGGAGAAAATTTGGTTATTCTCTTTAAAGTTGAAAGTATATGAGGGTAAAATTTTCAAAAGCTCCTAAGTCCCACTTAAAAAAGTGATTAAGAAGTCTAAGGGCTTGTCTTCACTGCAACAATTAGAAGCATAGCTGCAGCAGCATGATGGGCTAGCCACCCTAAGTATGTGTTTAGAGTTCCAGACAAAATCACAGTCAGGCAGCTATTTCCTCCTGCCATTCATGCTGCCACAGCTGTGTGTCTCTTTCTTAGCATGCTAGCTCAACTAGTGTGTCTACCCAAGCTAGAAATTGCACTTCCAATTCCAGTGTAGACATACCCTTACAGGCCAGCTAGCTCAAGCTTGAAGCACCACTTAAATCAAGTTAGAGATATTTCTGTGTGAATGGGAGTCAGGTTCAGACCAAAACTTGAATTATAGCTTGAGCTAACCATGCAGTGAAGACAAGGCCTAAGTCTTGTTGAAAGTCAATGGAAACTAGTGCCTATGTCACTTTTGAAAGTGGGATTTAGACTCCTAAATCACAGCACTTTTGAAATTTTTATCCCTAGTTTGAAACTTCAGGATTGATTTCAGACTGGTCTGAATATTTCTTATAGATATTCATTGTAAGTGTCACTAATGAGGTACTGGATGGCTCAGGAAATTGGGAAATGAGCTATATAAATTTTCATTATGCTGTTTCAAATCCAGTCTGGGTATTAATAATAGTTGAAATTGTTACCATCTGATGAGTGTTCATTGGTTTCTGTGAAATGAGATCATGATTTTAGTTCACTTCCCAGCACATATTTGTCCACATCATTGTCCATACTAGTCTAAAGAGTTTGAAATCCAAAATTCTTCCTGAACCTTCATCACTCTTAGGGCTAGTCTACACTTACCTGCCAGTTCGACGCGGAGAGTTCAACTTTTCGGAGTTCGAACTATCGCGTCTAATATAGACGCGATAGTCCGTACTCCAGAAGCGCTCCGTTCGACTCCGGTACTCCACCACTGCAAACGGCGGTGGCGGAGTTGACCTTGGAGCCGCGGAGTTCGGTTCCGCGGCGTCTGGACAGGTGAGTACTTTGAACTAGGGTACTTCGAATTCATCTACGCTATTCACGTAGCTGAATTTGCGTACCCTAGTTCGACCCCCGTTTTTAGTGTAGACCAGGCCTTACTTGCAGCCTCTGGTTTTGTCATTTCTGCTGAGCTATCTACTCTCTTGAAATCTAGTGAATTCTAAAGTACCGGAGGTGAGGCAATGCAAACTAGGGCACCCCTAAGAAAGAAAAGCAAAGTCTAAGGCTACGTCTTCACTACCCGCCGTGTCGGCGGGTAGCAATTGATTTCTCGGGGATCGATATATCGCGTCTCATCTAGACGCGATATATCGATCCCCGAATGAGCTCCTGTCGACTCTGGAACTCCACCAACCCAAATGGCGGTAGCGGAGTCAACATGGGGAGCCGCGGACGTCGATCCCGTGCCGTGAGGATGGTAGGTAATTCGATCTAAGATACTTCGACTTCAGCTACGTTATTCAGCTGCGTATCTTAGATCGATTTCCCCCCGTAGGGTAGACCAGCCCTAAGACTAGACTCAATGAGCTACCTAGAGCCCAGCAAGTGAGATCTAGACCTAGGAACTCACGAGAGACCTTTTACAAAGGCAAGAGGGACTGAAGTGCTTGTTGAAGATTTGTTTGGGTCAGTGAAAGAGTTGGAGAGATGGGGAATCAAAAGGATCTAACTGGATGGAAAGAAAAAGGGAGAGTGTGGGGAATCCTGAAAAAAGATTTGTGTGAGTTTTTCAGATAAGCATCTGAACTGACAAACCTCTAGGGTCTGGCTGTCATCGTAAACCTGAAACAACGTGACTGGGAAAATATACTGCATATCATTGCATGTTTAGTGACATTATTGCTTTGTATTACTGGAAAAATCATACATTGATATGTACAGTACCACACACTATAGTACATTGATATGTCATATTTTTCCCCCCAGAAACAATCATTCTTGAATTCTTTCAACCACAACATCTGAAAAGGGTACATTTGAAAAATCCTTTTGCTTCCCAGGCATCTTGAACTCAATAAGGGGCTATTAGACAAACTATTTTTCCAATCTTCCCTTTTCAATCTATAACTTTGTATTGCTTTGCTAAGTTTTTGCATTAGTTTAATAGATTTGCAGAAGTGACTATGCTGCAGTTATCAGCTGAATGATTACAGGCTGAATGTCTCACTTTGTGTACATGTGGAAAAATGAGACATGCAAGGAATGAGACTGGATATTTAAAGATACACATTACATTAGAAGAATATAGCACAGGATAATTGAAGACATTATTATTATTTTTTTGGATAATTGAAGACATTACTCATAAATATTACAGTATGATGCATTACACACAAAAACTTCATTTTACGTTTGATCTTTGTCTGGATGTAACATTAAAAAACATACAATATTTTATTATACTTTACCTGTGCACTGACCCACTAGCTATGCCCTCGTTTATGGGTGACATGGCCTTTTCTTCACCTTCTTTGCTCCCTGCTGGGATTCACTTTAAATCTCACTTTAGACCTGCAGTTTCCCCCGCTTGACTTCTCCACAGATCGCCCCTCTCCTGCAAAATAGCAAAAATGCATTATTTTGCTCTGTGTGGGCCTTGCATACACAGAAAGGGTACCTATAGATTTGACCCCTGTGCACAATAAGCACAATGAGATTCACTCAGACTGCTAATCAGAGCAGAGACTCTATATTATCAGGAGTTTTCTAATGCAATAATTCATGTTATTTGCTGTGACATCATTAGTGCTGTGTCCATCTGTGACAGCTATTTGCCGCCTATAATATAAGATGATGCCACTTCTGTTCTCTCACAAATGCACTGACAAATGAATTAACAAATGACTGAAGAATGCCAATGAAAATTTGGTTTAATTCATTAGTCCTTGTTTTTAATACGTCATGAAAAGATTAAATTTTAGTTCTTATATGCTGCAGTTGATCCCATACAAGTAGATTGTTTCTCTTTTGTGCGTGACTGATGATAAAGTACCACTTTTTAAAAGAAAATGTAAAAGAATATTAGCAGAGGGGAGCACTTTTTATAATCAAATGAGCTATGAAACAATATATGTTATAGTATGACTATAAGCGTATGTTGGGCTAAGATAGCACTGAGCATTGTTTTAGGGCTGCATATTTGGTCCTGTCATTTATTTTTTTTAAAGGCCAGTGGTGCTTGTGCAATTTGCATACGCATTGCATGAACTCCAACTGTAACTGCATTTGCAAATCAGATATTTGTGCACATAACTGATTCCTTAAGAGTCTAGCCATTTTGATGAGCAAATATTAGATTCATGCTTGTAGCTGTGATAATGGTCCAAGCAATTGTAGGCATATGAATGACAAAGGGCATGTGTAAATTGGCATCTAGTATCAGAACTTCTGTGTTCAAATATTGTACTTGTCACAACACAAACCATTTTCCTTGGATTTAAATGTACCCAAACTTGAGTGACAGATGCAGGTTTTATAAATATCCATACAAAGAATGCATATTGCATGTTTGTAATGAGCGTTAGAAATAATTTTGTAAGTCAGGGATAATCTGACATTTGAATGTTGGAGCTAGAAGTTTGGTTACAATCAGGGTTTTGTATATTCTGTGGCATCCAAGACCTAAATATTATGAAAAGACTGACCTGTCTTGTATTTTGTGGCACAAACAATATAGCATGCTGGCTGAAAGCCTACAACCATTCTACATCCAAAACTCTCATCAACTTCAGCGGCAGTCCAATACATGAAGTGGCCAAAGCACTCAACCCTCTGGGAGTAACTTCTGCAGCTATATAACATAATTGAAGAAACATCCATGGCAGAGTATTTTAATGAAATGAACCATAAAATGGATCACATTATCAATACATGGCTTTAAAACACTCAAATATATGCTTTGTGAAAGGAGTCAACAATAACATTTTGACACTTGTTGAAGAGAAACCCTCATAAAATCAAAATCCATTCCAACGGGTCATTTGGTCTGCATTGTAATACAAGAATAACACTCCATGTGAACTCTTTTCTGAAAGATTTTTGAAAAGCTGTTTGAAAAGCGTGATGATGTGCACACTGCAACTTCGTTCTGTATCAGCAAGTGTCATGATAATTAAAACATTACTGTGACAGTTCATCTAGTTTCAGTGTAAACTTGTGCAAATGTTTTGGTTTGCTGGCCGAACCAGACATTCGGGGGGGAATTCATTTTGGATAGACCCAAAATGAAACTTTTGAATGTTTTCAGCAAAACAAAAAAATAAAAAAACAATTGTTTTGAATCAAACATTTTTTGTTTTGATTATGAGCATTTTCAACTGCGTAAAGGCAAAGGCCATTTGGAAATGCCATTCACAAACTCAAAGGAGGAGGTGTTGGTGTCACTCCTGTTCCCCCTCTCCCCCAATATTCTATAGCCCTCTGGTTAGACCACTCACCTAGTATGCAAGAGACGTGGGTTTAAACACTCTGCTTTTTTCGCAGCAGGGATTTTATCTTGGCTCGTCCATGTAGCAGGTGAGTTCCCTAACCACTGGGCTTTAGAGTACAAAGCAGTGCGGTGAGCTCTAACTCCTACTCCAGCACTTTTGTGAATGGCATCTACATCTCAGGAGAGGGGAGAAAAGGAGAGAGTCAGGCCCAGTTCAGGCCTGATTGGAGAAGAGGCAGGAGCTAGCTGCCTCCCTACTTGAGGGGAAGGAGCACTAGCATGCCAGCCAAGGCAGCCACCAGGCAGTAAGCACTGTCTTCCCAACCAAGGGAGACTGGAAAGAGGACCTAGGAGCCTCCAGCACTGGAAGTAACTGAGTGAGTCAACCGCAGGGACAGTGTGGGTCTCGCCCTCACCAACTTGCGGCTGCCCCCACCAAAGGAACCTGAAACTGTGGCAAGATGCTGCCAGACCCAAGAGGGGACTCCAGGGAAAGCAAGCCACCTAGCAAATTGGACTAGAAAGGCCATTCCCCAGACTGAACAGACTGATAGGAAGCTCTCCTTCTGTTCATGGATTGACATACACAGGGCCCTGGACTTGGACCTGGTGGAGAGAGAGGGCCTGGGTCCTCCCCAAGCCTTAAAGACTGAGGCTCCTCAATGAAACGGGGCTGAGAGCCAAGCACTCAAACCGCTAGGCCACCTGACCCTCCAAGCCACCTGTTATATTGGGACTGACAGTGAGTGGCCATTCTACACACACACACACACACACAGATTTTGGTCCATCGGGGAGGGGAGAAGGAAAGAAAGAAGACCCTACATTCCTTAACCACGCACAGCTTTCACTGATCTTGGTCCTTACCTTTGGTCTAGCTATTTAAAGAAACAGGAGCCTAAATTATTGTGCTTAATAGAAGCTTGAACTTCTGTATGCCCGTACTTCTGGAAATCAGATCACTTATTTACAAGCCTGTCAGGAGTCTACCCTCACTTGAAACTGGGCGGTTTCAAAGTGAGGACCCGCATGTCTTCCCCCCACCCCAAAATCCTAGGGTAGGTCTCCCCTTCGGCTGCCACCACCCGGTCAATTCCGTGGGCCGGGACACCCCTGTTTCCCCCCTTGGGAACACAGATCAATTCACAGAGGAGGAACCTTCCCCCTCCCCCCTCTCTCCAGCTTGCTCTGAAGACAGAGATGCCTGGATTCAAACGCCTTGAATCTCTACACACAGGGAAGCAGCCCACTTCCCCCTCCCCTTCCCCTGAATTTCCCCAAGGGAAGAAATTAACCAAGTCCAAAGAAAAGAAAAGAATTTATTAAAGAATAAAAAGAAAAATACAGAATCTCTATGAGCCCAAGCTGGACACTCATAGGGTATAACCTTATCAATCTCTGGAGAGAAATCCCCTCTCCCCCTTTTCTCAGTAAAAGCAATATCAGCAAACAGGAATAAAGCATTTCCTTTAGCAAACACACAATTGCAAATATAGAAATCAAATCATAAGACTAATTCGCCTTTCTAATTAATACTCACTATTAATTAGTAGAAACTACTCCAGGAGAACTTGGGGACATGACTGTCCTCTGTTAAATCCAAAAACAGTTCTCACACAGACAAAGGCTTCCCTCCACAGAGATTTGAAAAAATCTTATCTCTGATTGGTCCTCTGGTCAGGTGGTCACCAGGTACTACATGTTAACCCTTTACAGGTAAAACAGACCTTAACCCTTAACTATCTGTTTATGACAAAGCCTAAATAAGGATTTAGTAGCTTAACTTTAGCCTCTTAGTTTTGAAGATCTTGGACTTAACGATTTGGGTGCAGGATACCTAAGAGGTTTTCTCATGCTCTTGGACCATCCTCATCACCTCTGCTCCACTTAGGGTTGCCAGGCATCCGTTTTTTGACCAAAATGCCTGGTCAAAAAGATGACCCTGGTGGCTCCGGTCAGTGGCACAGCAGGGGCCTGGGGTTAAGGCAGGCTCCCTGCCTGCCCTAGCTCCTGGAATCCCCTAGACACATGGGAAGCCAGGGAGGCTCCACGTGCTGCTCCCGCCCGGAGGGCTGGCTCCGCAGCTCCCATTGGTCAGCCTCCCTGGCTGCTCATGCATCTAGGGACAGCAGGGACCTGGTGGCCACTTCCCAGGAGCCGCAGTAGGTGCTGTCGGGGGTGGGGAGGGACACAATACAAATACTCTCCAGACACAATTTTTGCCACCTGGGAAAAAGGAACCACACATGCCAGATCATCCCAGATGCTAGTTACATTGTGTGGTGCCCCATGGAAGGATGCTCTAAATACCATGGTGATGGGCATGGGATAACATCCTGAGCAGGATAAAATAGGAGTTTGGGATGAGCATGACAGATGCTGAACCATTTCCAGTATTCACTGTGATAAAGATCTTTGACCAAAATCTGTTCAGAAGAGTTGCACAGAGTTATGAGTAGTTTTCACATTTCTCGACAAACTGCCCTTAAAAAACAAGTTCCCTTTAAAAGGAGGGTGTGGAAGTTAAGTGTGTTCACACTTTTTTTGCGGGGGGGATCTTTTATCTATTTATGACTTGCTATTCATTTTTCAAATAAAGGATCCTTTATGCAAAACCCTCACAAAGAGCTCATTAACATAATGTGTCCTTTTATTTTGTTTTGCATCTTTCAGGGAAGCTTCAACCTGAGAAGCTTTACAGAGTTAAATAATAAATAACAGAGGGAGAGATAAAAATGAAGCATAAGCAAGGGAAAAAAGAGAGATTTGCACAGAGATGGAGGGTCAATGAAGCAGAGAGATACAGGAATGCCGTTCCAGATGGCAGAAGCTGCAGTGGGAAAGGCTCTGGCACCAACAGTGGCAAGATTGCGTGCAGGGACAGAGAGGAATCAGATACTGCAGAGAACAAGGAGAGACAGAGAGAAATACAAGGTCAGGGAGCCAGGCTGGGTCAATTACATGGTGGATTATTGAAAAAACAACAACACAGGGCTAATTCTCTATAACCCTGCACCTTGTGCAGTCCATTTACACCACTACAAAATAGGTGTAAAATGCTAGTAAGTCAGAAAAGGTAGCATTTACTCCCCCCTTGGCAGATGCTTTACACAGGCAACAGACATTCGAGTCTGAGGAGTGTAACTAGAACTTGACCCTGAAATGAACTGGGCCCAAGAAGCAAGACAAGGTGGGTGAGGTAATATCTTTATTGTACCAACTTCTGTTGGTGAGAGAGACAAGCTTTCCAGCCACACAGAGCTCTTTTCAGGTTTGGGAAATGTACTCAGAATGTCACAGCTAAATATAAGGTGGAACAAATTCTTTAACATAAGTAGTTAACATTCATTTCAAGGTGAAGTGGCCCGTTAATATCCCTCCAATCATGGGTGGAGGGAGAAAGGGGGGAATTGTTGGTGGGTTGTAGATTGTTCTACTAAGCCATAAATCCAATGTGTCTAGTCCATGATTTTTAGTGTCTAGCCAAGAAATAAATTTAAGCTCCCAGGTTAGTCTTTTGAAAGTGTATTGTGCAGGTTTCCTTTGAGGATGAGGTCTGAGATGTCAGTTATAAATTGTTCGCTTTGTGAAAAGTGTTCACTCACAGGTGATATGGTGTTTTTGCCTTTTATCATTTTCCTGTGTGAGTATCTGGTTTCAGTCACGTTGTTATTGGGACATTCAGTGCACTGGATGAGGTTCATCACATGTTGTGATAGGCATGTATTTGTGGGGAGTGTTGATCATTATAGCAGTGGAGATACATTGGCAGGTTTTGCATCTGTTGTTCTGGCAGGGTTTGGTGCCACTTTCAGTTGGTGTGTCCTTGTCTGCTAGAAGCTTGCATCTGATGACGAGCTTAGAGACGTTGACAGGGGGAGGTTGTTTGAAGGCCAAAAGATGGGGTTCAGGAAAGATTTCTTTCAAGATGGGTTTTCATTACATATGGGTTGTAGTTGTTTGATGTTACCCCACAAATCACCACACCTACATTTAAAGATCCAGTAACCACCCCAAAAAATCTGTTAACTACAGCCAAGCACTCAGATACCACAGAATATGCTCTGAGGAGAAAGTCAGGGATATATGCCTTAAAAAACACTCTTAACTGCTTCACCAAACAAGTACACTCCACTACTTATGCTATAAAATCTGCTCCACGTTATATTTAGCTGTGACACTCTGAGTACGTTTCCCAGACATGAAGAAGAGCTCAATGTAAACTCGAAAGCTTGTTTCTCTCAGCAACAGAAGTCAGTCCAATAAAACACATTACCTCACCCATCTTGTCTCTCTAATATCCTGGGACCGACTCGCCTACAATAACACTGCTTAGGGACCAAGAAGTTTGAGGGTGGGAGATGATATAGTCTCTTTGGCATTATGTAATGATGCTTATTGTGTCTTCAATCTTCGTTTCAGCTAATCATTTTTTTCAAATTTGCTCTTTGATAAACAGCTACCACAGGAACTCTGTAGTTTTGAGTAGGTGGTATTGTGGCCCTTTTGACAAGGTCACTTCCTCTCAAATACCATGCCTATCATTCAGCTGATAAAGAAATCTGCTTTTTAAACAGTTTCTCTATGGTCATGGTAATTGTGAAAGGCTTTTCAAATGTAACCACAACAAGGCCCATTATGTGAATTAAACAAGTAATGTACTGTGTGTGAAATATGGAAACACAACCCCTTTGAAACGTCTGTAAAGGTCTTATTGATATAAGCTCCATTGTCAATAGCAAAAATGAGGATCACTTCATCAACTTTGTATACTGTCAGAGATATTTGAATGGAATTTGAGTTCAAACCATGCCCTTGATATCTGCGTTGAACTCCCACTGACTTCAATAGAAGTTGTGTCCCCACATCTGAGGTCAGAATTTGGTTCTTCGTATCCAGCACGTACAAACACATCCACTCTGCTGCATCCTTCTCTATCATAGAAGTTGATATCAAGTGATAAAATCTGACATACTTAGTGGTAAAGGGTTTAAATTTAAACATAGGAACTGAGTAACTGCCATATGGTATTGGACCAGTATCCTCTCTCTGACAATCGCTGGTGCCAGATACCTAAGAGGAAAGTGCAAGAAGCCAGCACCAGTTAAGGAATAACTAATACACAGGAAAAGTTTTTCCTAACTTCCATTAGTTAGAGGTTGGATTATTCCTTAAAACAATGAGTGTTTCTGTCCCTTCCAAAACCTTGCTTACTTGGGGGGTGAAGGGGCCTTCATCCTGCAACATTCAGTCGGAGTTTTTCCATTAACTTGAATGGGAGCAAGATTCAAGCCCTTAATCTTTTGTGATATAATTGGAATATTCTTGTTTGCATATAAATGTTGAATACTCTTTTGATTACAATGGATGGCCACACAAAAAAAGGGGAAACGTTTATATAGAAAAGAGAAGAATTTTGAAAATGTTGATATTAAATGTATTTAAATGTATTTAAACACCCAGAAAGTCTTTATTTTTCATTATGAAGTTAGTTCTATGTCCACTCAAAATATAATTAAACCCCAACACCTAAGATTGGCTATAGCTTACTCTCCATTTTAAATATGTTTCTTTCAGGCTAATTGACAACGGGAGTAGCATGTTTAAGCCTAAAACTTTTGGCCCATATTGTGATTTCACTTTTGCTCTTTAAAGAAAGCGTGGAGAGAAACTCTAGTTACAGATAGTTCATGGTCCAACTAACTTAAAGCACTCACATGAGTTTCTGCCGTTGATTACTATTTTAAAAAATTAATGGTGAGGTTTTAGATAATAACAAATGAAAGGTGTTTCATGTTATGTTTTTAAATTGTGGCCCTATATAGGCTTGAGATATGAGCCTATTTGACTATATATACATACAGTGAGGGAAAATCTACAAAATATCAAGCCCAAAACTTTTGAATGAAAATAACTAAAATTAGGTACCTAAATAAGGGTCTGATTTTCAAAGCTCCCACAGTTCTCACTGACTTCAAGTTTGGCCGAAATAGTCATCAAATAATTTTCTTTTTAAAATATATAGTAAATAGAGCCAACTTTTCACTTGCAGTTAGAGAAGTTGCCTGGGGAACAATTCAGCACAAAATTTGACCAAAAACGTCTAGTATGTACCACCATCAAATCTTGACTTAATTCCTTTTTCCACTATTATTTAATTAATTTCACTTGGTCTTAGTAATCTTGAGATAACATCTTTGTGCATATGAATATATAGCTTCAATGCCTACAAATGATTTGTTGTAAGCTGGTTTTTGCTAATAGTTTTTTCTTTCTTGCCCTGAGTGGAAACTATTTGAACAAAGGATGTTGATGCCTCTAAATTCATAACTATTAATGTTATGCCTATAATATTATCTTGTGGGAAAAATGCATTTACCTTACTTGAAAATATGATGCAAAATCTAATCTTGCTAGTACTCTAGTTTTGAAGATGACTTTATCGTTATCCAGGGGGTTCTGCTGCTGGCTGCAGACACTGTTTTAAATGCCTTTTTCTCTACAAAGAGAGTTTCTCTAACACTGTCTAATAGCTCCCTCTGCTGATGGCATAGAGTAGTACTTCACTTTGTTCAAACCATTTAATCTTCGTACTTTTCTGTAAGCTCTTTAATTTCTTTCAGAAAACTATACCAGGGATGAGTAGATCAATTTTGATAAAATAAAAACTAACTTCAACTTTCACTCAGATTTTAAAGGGAACTTTTTGTTTGTTTGTTTTAGGTTTCACGCTTGTTTAACATTATTTTTCCCAGGTACATTTTATTTCATGTAGGTCATACCTTCTTGATTCTGGCAGTGGAAGGCTGGAAAGTGATCTGTTCCAAGATAATTTTTCACATTCAAGAGGTTCAGACAGTTCAGATTAGTATCTGCACTTTATCTGATATGAATTGAACGTACAGAGGTTCTTCTTTCACTATATACTACTTGCTGAATCCTATAATTTTTACTCATGCAAAGCCCCACATCAGAGTATATTTCAGACCCACACCACATTCATCAAAAGTTAGGTACTGTATCCAACTAGCAAAGTAATGTATCATACCGTGCACAAATATATACCCACCAAGAGCTATTGAGGCAAACGACTGAACTATCTTTTCAGCCCTAATTCCACTGTCCTTTCTCTCAGAATTCATTGAGAGCTTCACTTCTGCAGCGGGTTCAAGATTAGGGTTTTAGTGTGGATTCGTGTAATCTACTATAAGATTAATTGGAAAAAAAATCCATGCAATCAAAGATCATTGTTACATTATACCTCTTTCTTTTAAGTGCATGAAACAGTCAGCCCAGAACCTGGCTATATACAGAGAAAGGAGCAGATATGAGGTCTCCGGAAAATCTGATTAGTGCACCTGATAGTCCCTCTTTGCACACCTATAAAAAGTGGATATTAGTCTGGACATGGTTAGGAAATGGAATGCTTCCAAAGTAGAAAGAGACTTGGATAGCTACATGTAACAGATAATACATCCACACAACTACAACAGAGCATGGAGATGTACAAGGGCATAGAGAGCTGCAATAGGGCAGGGAGGGATCAGCTGGTGATTATGGGAACCTAGGCACCATCCACAGAGAAGGCAAGGGCCACTAGAATGATCCGAGGAATGGAAAGCCTGTCGTATGAAAGGAGACTTGAGGAGCTCGGTTTGTTTTCCTTAACCAAAAGAAGGATAAGGGGAGATATGATTGCACTCTTTAAATATATCAGAGGGATAAATATCAGGGAAGGAGAGGAATTATTTCAGCTCAGTGCTAATGTAGACACGAGGACAAACGGATATAAATTGTCAGTCAGGAAATTTAGGCTTGAAATTAGACGAAGGTTTCTAACCATCAGGGGAGTGCAATACTGGAACAGCCTACCGAGGGAAACAGTAGGGGCGAAGGACCTCCATGACTTTAAGATTAAGCTAGATAAGTTTATGGAGGAGATGGTATAATAGGATAACGGGCTTAGTCAATAGGTCAATTAAGTGCCACACTGGTAAATAGTACAATGGGTCAATGATATGATATTCTTAACCTTTTTCCAGAGGGTATGGCTGGAGAGTCTTGCCCGCATGCTCGGGGTTCAGCTGACCGCCATATTTGGGGTCGGGAAGGAATTTTCCTCCAGGGCAGATTGGCAGTGGCCCTGGAGGTTTTTCGCCTTCCTCCGAAGCATGGGGCAGGGGTCGCTTGCTAAAGGAGTGGGTAGATCGGCTTATGTGGCCTGCATCTTGCAGGAGGTCGGACTAGATGATCATAATGGTCCCTTCTGATCTTGAATTCTATGATTCTATGATTCTAAGTGGAATACTCTGAGTCACTGGTATAGCAAAAGCATATTACAGAACACAGCTACAGCATGCAACTGCCTGTGCCTTGTTGTGACCTGTCACATGTCATAGTTCTGCCAATATACTGAAAAGCACAGAATAACACAGACCCATTTTCATCATAGCCATGGACCTCATCATGTGTTAGCAATGGAATTCTTTTCCCTGTACAGATCGCCAGGATGGAACTGAATCATAGTTTTAGGTGCCTCTGTAAGCTGCTGTATGGTCTGTCTTATGAGCACTATACTAGGACAGAGGAGACCTTGGTTCAATTCCCAACTCTGCAACAGACTTACCATATGACCTTACGCAAGTTGCTTAATCTCTATTCCCCTTTTACTAAAGTGAGGATACTCCCCTAACTCATACGGGTGTGGTGAGCATAAACTCAGTGACTGAGTAGTGTTCAGATAGGCAATAATAGGAGGACCACAGAAAGACCTGGGGATCTGCAGCCACCCAGAGCTAGTATTACTTTCAGTGGGAACCAGGGTTGCTTTTTCTCTGATATTATATACATCTCCTATAGGGCAACACAGGCAGACCCGTGTATATTTCTTGGAACATTCCTTTTTTCCCCCCCAAGGTCCTTTCTCTGTTCACCGCATCATGTGTATTCCCATGGCTGATCTGTTGTTTCCAATGTCCACTCTTTGTGCTATATTCCATCCATTTCATTTGATATTGTGCCTTTCCCTTTGACATCCACTCGTACCCAGAGCATCCACCTTTTATTACATTTTACATGTAAATAACTTGGCACTATGCATACACAGTAATGTAAGTAGTAATAGTCAGTCTTATTTCTGTGCAACTAGGAGTCTTAATGTCTGATTAGGGAATGAAAAAATATGTAACTTTACAGCATTTCCTCTAAATGGCCTGAAACTGAGTGGAAGAAACAGCCCTATTTGCAGTATTGATGTTGTTTGAGGGTGTCTTATAATTATTACTTTGCTCTGATTTCAGTTGCTGTACATTGTTTCTGTATTTTAATCAATATAAAAAAAGAACAGATGGATCAGAATACCTTTCCTTAAGTAACAATCACAATTACTATGCTTCGTTGTACTGAGACTTCTCCTCCCTCCTTCATTCCCCTTTTAGCAGTGAATTTGGGTCTCAAACTCACAAATTTGTTTGGTCCATTTGGAATTCATGTGACATTTTACATGAAAAAAGTGTGAAATGCTGCTTTCTCAGCTGCTGCTGCCATATAAATTATTCATCTTTGAGATTTATCAGACAGCTTTTACTTGTAGATAAGAAGTCACCTCCCGGTTGCTGTACACATCACACAGCCTTAACAATCAAAAATGATTTGAAGCCAGCTGAAAAAAGGGGGTGATCTGAGCATATACGCATTGTGTTCAGAGTACTAAAGAAAAACACCAAGGCACCAGACCTACTTGAGTTGATGATGTTGTTTATGATCATGGGTTATTTGGTGTGCAATGAAACACTGTGGTGGTGGGGGAGTGGATGTAGAATTTCCAATGGGGACAAAGAAAGGTATGGATTTAATGCAGAAATTTCTAAGGGAAATTCCATGGATCTGAGTTATGCAGGTCAGACTACATGAACATAATTATCCCTTATGGTCTTAATATCTATTATAAAGACACAGTATTGGTCAATAGGGAAAACCAAAGTATGTAACCACTCACAACAACTGTGATAACAGAGACCTTTATGGGATTTAAAAATATAACAGTTTTGTTTTATCTGGTAAAGCATTTTCAGAAGTTTTCTTGTCATGTTTTTGTTTTTTGACATTACTACAAAATGTAACTCTGAGCTTGCAAACAGAATCATACCTGCAAGAGTGGACTCTATGGACTTGAGTGTGATTCTATGCAAGAGTAAGTGTCCATGCTTGGAGATCCTTTGCAAGAGCAGTCCTGAGCTGTGACTGAAAGGATCTTTGCTTCTCATCTGCCAATTTTTAAAGGAAGTTTTATTGTCCCTTTTCTATTTGCTCCATAACCCAGATATAGCAATATTATCTACTGATGTCTAATTTCTCTCCCAGGACCGGTAGCTCCAGCAAGAGGTAAACCCAATAGACCTCTTAATGTGGATGAATGGCAACTGTGGGATATGGTTTAGCCTCAACAAAATGGAAGTGAGGCTAGTTGATTAAATATGCATTTAGAGGAACAAGTGGAGGAAGTATCTGCACCACTTACAGTATGAAGAATGTATGCCTGCCATTCAGTTTAAACGGAATGGTGTGATGAGGTGTATAAATAATACTAAAATGGTTCACAACCCCATGTTCTTAAACGGATCCATTATAACTCTGAGGTAGCAGCAGCAGTTCATAGCACCTCTTATCTATGGCTGCAGCCAAACCTTATTAGGTTGGTGCTTGCAATGGCTATCCATGTTTTTGCCAACTTCCATAGAAAGTTCTGACCGAAGGCTGTCCTGAAAACCACTCCTCATCAGAGTGGGGTGCAGGGAGCACGTAAACATGCAGTCTCCATCCTTTTGCTTCTAGGTGAAGTTCAAAGTGTTTGTGCGAAGGCATTTTCTTGTGAAATTATGTCTACAATAAATTACATTCCATTTGCACAGATTTTTCTGACCTCAGCATTTCATATTTTTGTAAATTTGGGAACAATGGAATTTTTTTTATATCAAATCTCAAAAACCTGAAAAGCTACTTTTTAACCTGATATACTATGCAACTACCTATGCCAGTGGCCCCCAAACTTTTCAGGGTCATGCCGCCACTTACCCTTGTTTGCTCCCACCCCCAGAGCCTGAACCGGGAGCTGGGGTGTGGCTTCCATGTTGGAGGGGGGTGCAGACAGGTGTAAGGGGCTGAGGCTGGGGTCACAGCTGGGGTAGGGTTGGGAGTGGGGCCGCAGCTGGGGCTGGGAATGGAGCTGCGGCCAGGGGCCGAAACTAGGGGTTGGGGTGAGGGTGTGAGTGGAGCCACAGCTGGGCCATGATGTAGGCCAACAGCCAGGCTCAGGGCTGGATGCGGCGCCACAGCTGGGCTGAGGCTGGGGACAAGGCCAGGCTCAGGGTCGGGAATGGGGCCATGGCTGGGGCCACAACGGAACTGGGGGTGGGGTGGAGCTGGGTGGTGCTCCCTTCCCACCCTCCCTGGGGGCTGTCCCAGGCCTGCAGCGCCCCCCCCAAATGTTCCTCTGTACCCCCTTAGGGGGGCGTGCGCCATAGTTTGGGGACCTCTGACCTAGGCCCACTCACTGCCTTCCCCCTAACCAGCCCTACAAGCCATCCTTTACTGAGAATTCTTATTCTCCCCCATCTTCTGTTGTCCTCTTCAGAGGAGGATTGGTGAGCTCTTAGCTGTCTAGTGTCCCTGTGGAGAACAGCCCTGCTGCCTTCTCGTACTTCTTTGGGAGGCATATGGCCTCCTTGCTTTTAAAACTCTCCAGGAACAGAGGGGCAGTTCACACCTCATAAGGCATATATATGGGACAAACCCATCTCAGCCTCACAGGAACAAAGGACGCTGGCCTAGACAGCAACAAAGGATCTGTTGGACTCAAGTGAATCACTCCCATTCCCTTGGTCAGTCAGGGACTACGATGAGGTAATGCTCACCTGACCCTGAAGTGGGGGCAAAGCCAAGAGGGAAGAAAGAACATGATAAAAGGGAGAGACGTTTGCCATGCTCTTCCTCTCTCTTCCATCTTCATCTATAGACACCACTACCAAGTGACTGAAGCACTAAGCAAAGGGGAGAGCCTGGCTGAAGGGCAACCAGCCGGCCTGTGGTGAGAAGCATCTAAGTTTGTAAGGGCATTGAAAATGTTAGAATGCATTTTGCTTTTATTTCATTTGACCAAATCCAACTTTTGTGTTTTGACTTATAATCACTTAAAATCTATCTTTTGTAGTTAATAAATGTGTTTGTTTATTCTACCTGAAACAGTGTGTTTGGTTTGAAGTGTGTCAGAGACTCCCCTGGGATAACAAGCCTGGTACATATCAATTTCTTTGTTAAATTGACGAACTCATATAAGCTTGTAGTGTCCAGCGGGCATAACTGGACACTGCAAGATGGAGGTTCCTAGGGTTGTGTCTGGGACCAGAGATATTGGCTAGTGTCATTCGGTTGCACAATCCAAACAGCTTACATGCTAGAGGCTGTGCATGAACAGCCCAGGATTGAGGGTTCTCAGAGCAGAGCAGGGTAAGGCTGGCTCCCAGAGTCAAGGATTGGAGTGACCTAGCAGATCATTGGTCCAAATAACACCAGGGGAACATCATAAAGTGCAATGTAAAAGCTAGGTAGTATTTGTATAAATAAAAAGTGGCTTTGGCTATCCTTCTCAGCAGATGGGACAAAGTCAGAGAATTTGGGGGCACTGATGAATGTGATTTCAGCCATGTGATTATACCCAGCCAACCCAGCTCAGTACTTGACAATGTATGACAAAAACATCCACTGGAGTTTTTGCTGATATCCAGGAAGTGAAAACAACTTTGCCACCAACTTGGACACAATTTTCATGAATGTAAACAATTGCATTTTCACATAGTTTTTGCAGCCTCTAAAAAGACTCAAATTTTGAGCATTTTAATTTTCCTAATGAATATTTTGCACAGCTGAAGTGATCATTGTGAAGCCCTGATCTGATCTGGGATTTGGTTACCCGAGAAACATCTTTGCACTTTATACCCCATTATGCAACTGCAATCAGCAAGAATTCTGTGTCTGCTTCACTATGCAGGGAACGGAGCAGGATTTTTCCCATTAGAAGAACCCCACCTTGTGACCTTACCCCTGTAGGAGTAGAATTTGATAGCTTTCAGGACATGATGCTAGGTGCATTTATTTGCTTTTGTTTTGTTTTGTTTTGTTTTGTTTTGTGTGTGTGTGTGTGTGTGTGTGTGTGTGTGTGTGTGTGTGTGTGTGTGTGTGTGTGTGTGTGTGTGTGTGTGTGTGTGTGTGTGTGTGTGTGTGTGTGTGGTTACTTTTCTTCCACATCTTGTTTGTCAGTTTTCTGCTATTTTATTCAATGCAATTTGTTTTTAATTTTTTTAACAGTACTTAGTAGCTAAAGTTATAAGTCTTGTATTTCACTAAATAAATAAATCCCACTTAAATGCCAGCCGATATGCAAGGATACTGTATTTCAAATGCCCATGCAAAAAAGATTTAAGATCATCACACCGACCACTTTAAAGGTAATTAACTAGACCTGTACTGATGGCTACTGAGTGTCTTTGTGTTCAGAGAAACTTGCTCTTGCCCAAACTTATTCTGCATTGTTGTTAGTTACAAACATGGATGAAATCAAGGACCTAACCTAAAAGAACTCACCATCTAAAGCCTTGATCCTGCTAGCTGCTCCTCATGGGTAAACCTTGCAGAACCACATTGACTTTAATGGGATTCTGCATGGCCATAAAGGTCAGTCTGAGCTGAGCAGCTTCCAAGATGGGACTTTACAGGAGTAGAAAGGGTCAAATTCATCTCTGACAACAGTAAGAACAACTGGCCCACTTATACTGCTACTAAATTTGGCCAAGCCCCACATGGTGAGGTCTAGATATGTATTATAGGTAGAGCTGGAAGCAATGCTTACAACATTGTTAAGGTTGCCTAACATTTCCTTTTCTATAACTTTGCAAAACTGTAATTGTTTGGTCTGAAACTTTCCAGGCCAGATGTCTGTCTTAGGCTTTTTTTTTTTAAAATCTCCCCACTCCATCCTGAAATAAAAACAGCAAAAATGGCTCAGCCATTTCTGAGAATGAGTATAGAGTAAAATATGTTGTTTTGCCTGTGGCAAAAGCTCTAACATCTCTATGCTTTGAAGCAGAGACTTAAATTTGGCAGGGGAGTTGCTAAGCATCCACTAATTGTTTTCCATGGGTGCTCAGCCCTGGAGCACCCATGGAGTCGGCACCTATGTGAGAAGGTGGGGGAGAATGGGTGAGGAACACAGAAGGGACTAGAGCCACTGGGGCAGGAATAGGAATGAAGGGCCACAGAATAGGAACAGACAGAGGAAACAAGCACGGAGGGGGAGATAAGAGCCTCAGGAGTACAGAGCCAGGAGCATGAAATGAATAGCAGCAGAACTGAGACAAGAGCTGGGGAGGCAAGTGATGGGATAGATAGGGGTTTGGGTGTATGGGAGCAGTAGGGCACAGAGAGGGAGAGATCATAGGCTGGATGGAGCAGAAGGGGAATAAGACAGGAGCCAGTGCGGGAGGTGATGAGATGAAGAGGACAGAGACAGGAGCAGGGGTAAGGAGGAGGTGATGGGGCAAATAAGAGCAGAAGGAAACAGGGGCAGCACTTTCTATAACAACTGGTGCACACTCCACTCCAGAACCTGGAATTTAGCCTGGATTCTGACGTCTTGATATTCCTCTGCTGTCAGCTAATATGTGCGAAACCCACTGGCAAAATGTGTGTCTCATCCCCCTCTAGTGGCTGCGCCATATAGAAGATAACATCCTACTACCGGTTACTCTGCGAGCTCAAGTGATAGAGGTCTGTGCATCTAAAGGGCCAAACCCTACAGATAACCCATCTGGGGGTGTAATATGGTTTCACATGATGGAATTTCTGGGGGGGGTCAGTTTTCTCTTTAAAAGCACGTAAAAAATTACATACTGAAGATACATTGAAAGTATGTCAACACTGAAACTCAAGTATTCAGATGTTAGGAAATGCCAGTTGTTTGCCTGTGCATGCAGTTCTGAAGGGGGTGGGGAGGGAGCCAGTACAAATTACCGTGGCCCGGCAATCCGGAAGGAGGCCCAGGGTCCGCCTTCCCCAGCTTCATCGGGCCTGTTTAGCCGGTCCACCTTTGCTAGGGTGCCCGAAAAAAAAATTTCACCGGGGCCCGAACCCGCTTTCGGCAGCCCTGTGTGCACCCATATTTTGGCCCGCTTGTGAGTATGCATTAAGAGACAGGCTTTAATTGCATGGTCACATACTTTTATTATCACAGGACTGTTGCTTCATTCTGTGCTCCAGATGAACAGTGGTCAGGGTTGTGTACTGAAAGAGAGAGTTTTCTGTAAGTCCCCTACCTCATCTGTTGCATAAATTAGGAGGTGTGTGGTGAATGAGGTAGAGGATTTCAAAAAGAGAAGTGATGGTCTCCAGGTTGAAAATGAATGCTGCACTGGAGAATTGGATTGTGTCCCTGCTTCACCCAGAAAGTTCTTATATGTTGCTTGACAAGTCACTTAAACCAAAGTTTTCACAGCTGGTAACTAACTGTTCCCATTTTCTGGTTGCCTAACTTTAGACACCAGGAATCAGATTTACCGAAGTGCCAGGAGCTCACAACTGTGACTGAAGCTAATGAAAACTATGCTTTGAACGGATAGCGTACTATAAAAATGACTGAAAAATTAGGTTCAGAGTGTTTCTTAGTGGTCCTCAGGCAGTGGCAGATTTGCAATTGGGCCAACAGGGGACCCTGGAAAAATGAGCACCCCATGCCCCAACCCGCTCCACTCGCCCACCCAATGCTCCTGCTGTGGAGCGGGGTCAGAGTGCGGAGGCTTTCCTCGCTCCCTAGCAGGAGAGCCGATTGGGCAGAGTGGGGCCAGCCTCCGTGCCTCAACCCCACTCCTCAGCAAGAGTGCCAGGCAGAGGCTGGGAGGACTGCAGGCAGAAGGGGTGGGTAGGGGACCCCACTTGCTCTGGCCCAGGGCTCCACAAACTGTAATCCGCCTCTGTCCTCAGGTCCCCAGCTGCAAAATTAGATAATGCCACCTTGCTTCACAGGACATTGTGAAGATAAATTTGTTAATGTTTGTGAAGCACTCAGAGGCTATAGCGATTAGCACCATAGAAAATGCCATGAGGAAATTCATAATTCTGTATTTAGATTAAGGTTTAGATGATGTGAAGTAAGTAAGGCCTATCGACCCATTCAGTGGTCACATCCAACCTGTGCACTGAATGAGGCAGGGCTCTTGTGGGAAAAAAATAGTTTGTGATCATGTAATTAAAGACAGTGTCATAATGCATACACTCAAGGGAGACTGATTAAGTTTGAACATGCAACCTAAATTTTGTATTTTCTAACTGTAGAAAGGCAAGTATTCAAAAATCTTAATATTTTTGTATTTTTTTATACAATTATGTATAGGCTGAAGGTGAAACCATTAAACAGGGAGGTGAAGGAGTTTTTTTTGTTGTTTTTAAATTAAATATTGTGGTAAATTGCCGGCACTATTATGATGGGTCTCGTGCTTTCTCTTCTTTGGGGGGGGGTTCAGGGCACCATTTCTTGCCCCTAAATTGGAATATTAATTGCCCCACTAGTGTCCTAGAGGAGTGGAGAGGGAGGGACCTGGGCCCACCCTCTACTCCAGGTGCCAGCCCAGGGGCCCTGAGGGTAGTGATGAACTACTTGAACTGACAGTTCCTTCCCCTGGGCTACTTCCCAATCCTACCCTTCAGCTTGTGGGGGGGGCTTCCTGCCCTCCCTCTGCACAAGCCAGGTGCCCCTTACCTAGTGTCTAGGACTTCTTAGCCCACCACAGCACTTCTCCAAACTGTCCTCTGCTTCCCTTCAAACTGTTCTGTGCTCCAACACCAATCCTCTCTACTCCAATTCCTTTAAACTGTTCTCTGCTCCAACTCCCACACTATCTGATTGAAGCGGGTGGTTTTATCATGTGACTGACTGCAGGTGCTCTAATTGGCTTCAGGTGCTCTAGTTAATCTATAGCAAACTTTCTTCCCCTTACAGGGAATAAGGCTCCCTTCTAACCCTCTCCTGCTGCCCTCTGGCCATGCTGTATCACAATATCTATTAAAGGCTGGTTTGGTTATCCATGAAATTCCTCATGGAAAAAGTATAGTCATTTCCAGAATACACTCTGGTAGTTTATAATAGTTAGGCAAAATGGCAGTTGCAAGATGATACAGGTCTTAGATTTTAATAAATATTTTAAGGCATTGCATCCATCTCAGCTCTTAACCTTTGATCAGTCATGGAAAATAGAATGTTCAGGGACAGGGAAGGGGCAGCAAAGCTTGAATGTTATAATAGGTAAATGCATCATCCTGGCTGTGTTTCAGTCTCTGAGTTATTACTCCAAAGGCTTACCATATCACCCTCTCCTCTCAGTGCATCATACATTTAGAAAGTGTCCTGCATGAGTGGTGGCCTTTTGTGTTAGTTTCTTAGTGCTAAAGTGGAGACCAAAATGGAAGCACCGGATAACCAATCATCACTAGATACCCACATGAGAGCAGGAAAATAAAACTGATTGTCACTCAAATTTCCTTAACTGCGCTATCTTAGGCCTTGTCTACACTACAGGGGAAATTCGAGCTAAGCTACGCAATTTGAGTTATGTTAATCATAGAATCATAGAATATCAGGGTTGGAAGGGACCTCAGGAAGTCATCTAGTCCAACCCCCTGCTCAAAGCAGGACCAATCCCCAACCAATCCTCATCCCAGCCAGGGCTTTGTCAAGCCTGACCTGAAAAACCTCTAAAGAAGGAGATTCCACCACCTCCCTAGGTAACCCATTCCAGTGCTTCACCACCCCCCTAGTGAAAAAGTTTTTCCTAATATCCAACCTAAATCTCCCCCACTGCAACTTGAGACCATTACTCCTTGTTCTGTCATCTGGTACCACTGAGAACACTCTAGATCCATCCTCTTTGGAACCCCCTTTCAGGTAGTTGAAAGAACCTATCAAATCCCCCCTCACTCTTCTCTTCTGCAGACTAAATAAGCCCAGTTCCCTCAGCCTCTCCTCATAAGTCATGTGCTCCAGCCCTCTAATCATTTTTGTTGCCCTCCACTGGACTCTTTCCTATTTTTCCACATCCTTCTTGTAGTGTGGGGCCCAAAACTGGACACAGTACTCCAGATGAGCTCCCAATGGGGTCCAAACCCCAAATAAATATGTTTTACGCTGTATACAGCTTATACAGGGTAAACTCATAAATTGTTCGCCCTCTATAACACTGATAGATATGCACAGCTGTTCCCCCGCCCCCCCAGGTATAAATACATACTCTGGGTTAATTAATAAGTAAAAAGTGATTTTATTAAATACAGAATGTGGTTCCAAGTAGTAACAGACAGAACAAAGTGAATTACCAAACAAAATAAAATAAAACACATAAGTCTATGCCTAATACAGTAAGAAACTGAATACAAATGAAATCTCACCCTCAGAGATATCCCAGTAAGCTTCTTTTATAGACTAGCCTTCTTCTAGTCTGGGTCCAGCAATCACTCACATCCCCGGTTACGGTCCTTTGTTCCAGTTTCTTTGGGAGTGGAGAGGCTATCTCTTGAGGCAGCTGAAGACCAAATGGAGGGGTCTCCCAGGGGCTTAAATAGCCTCTCTCTTGTAGGTGGAGACCCCCACATGTCTCTTATGCAAAATCCAGCTCCAAGATGGAGTTTTGGAGTCACATGGGCAAGTCACATGTCCATGCATGGCTCAGTTTTTACAGGCAGCAGCCATTACCCACATGCTATCTTGAATGTCTCCAGGAAGACTTTTTATGTGGATTGGAGTCTTCCAAGATCCATTGTCACTTAAGTGTTTCTTGATTGGGCATTTAATTTGCACATTCCTTTCTCAAGAAGCTGACCAAATGCTTTACTAAGGCTACTTAAACTCAAACAGGTACACAACCAATATTCATAACTTCAAATACAAAAACGATACATGCATACAAATAGGATGAATATGTTCAGTAGAACATAGCCTTTGCAGAGATATGTTAAATGGAATATGTAGCATAAAACATATTCCAGTTATGTCATATTTACATTCATAAGCATATTTTCATAAAGCATTATGGGGTGCAACGTCACAATGTGAATTTACTTACGTGTTTTACATGTTTCTGAACAAATGGATAAACAGATCTTACATGTAAGCCTGTATCCTACAGTTAAGGTTTTTGTAATATAATCATCACTATGAAGTTGTAAGCCTGATGACTTAATAGACACCTTGTTGTATTCTTGTTAATCTTTTTCCAGCATGACCTATTTGTACCATCTAATCTAGGTATTACAAAATCTGTTAAAATACTATCTTACTATGAAATCAGCAGCAAGATTTACTCGAGCATTTATCCAGGATTTCTCCTTTTGTTGTGTTATTGATTTATTATCAGAATAACAAGCCTGTTTCCAAAATATTAGGCGTACTCCAGTAAATGAAGCTTGAGATCAGAAGAAACTATTGCTCCACATGTTGATGAGATGGGCCAGTAGAAGATTATTCTGTGAATACTCCTGTGCAGGGGTTTCCCTGGTGTAGAGCTGTACATAAGGGCTGATCGAGGACCATGGGAACCAAAGGATAAAATAGAGCAGCAC
Organism: Mauremys mutica; assembly: GCF_020497125.1. Lineage (NCBI taxonomy): Eukaryota > Metazoa > Chordata > Testudines > Geoemydidae > Mauremys > Mauremys mutica. The sequence continues at coordinate 94,965,796 of NC_059073.1, read as the reverse complement.
TCAGGCTGCTCTAATTTACACCATGAGTTCAGGCAGATCCAGCTCCAGAATATGAGAAGCTCAACAGTGGCTTAAAGTCACCTTTGCTCCCCCTCTCTGTCTCTGTCCCAACTGCAGGAACAGCACAACTAAGAGTCAGATCCTTATAGGCCTTTTACATAAGGGTCCATGTCACACCATAAGAAAAAGTGGCATACCCACGCCCAGGCCAACTAACATGTTTGTTGTGGAAAGTAGTGCCTAATAACTGAGAAGAGGTGCCAGCAGCAAACTCCACTCCACTGTGTGTTTCCCGGAGCCTGCCACAGTGGAATTGCTATGTGCCTCATATAATTAAAAATGAGTTTTATTGTGCTGCTTAACACCTATGGGTTTTGGATTTTTTTCAAAATGGCAGTTTGTATTTATGGAAAGTATTGAACTGAGAACCATGGAGGCTAAAAAGTTTCCTTGCCCCTTCTCCACCATGTGCTGAAGGGACCATGCTTGTGGTGAGGCAGTAGCCAGTCTGCCATTCCATCTCTTGGTTGTCTACTGAGTTTACTAACACAAATGCCTTTTGTTTTTATGATACAGATACCTGTCACTAGGAATTCATTTCATACAGTCCTCCAAACAGCTGTTGGTATCAGAGGTATAATGGTTTTGAGACCACTAAAGTATCCCACCCTTACGTAGAGACTGCATAGTATTTATATAAATAGAGGCAAGCTTAAATTTTCAAAAGTGAACAGTGAATCAGTTTTTTGATGTTCTACTTGACACACTTTAAATAGACCTGATTTTCAAAGGCTGATTACTCAGTAGTTCAGAAAATCAGACCCCATTAAGGTATCGCAGGTTAGACACACAAGTCACTGGCCACTCTAGAAAATGTAGACTGTTTTTAAAGTTGAATGAAGTATGCATATTTTCTTCATATCCAAGTACAAATGCATATCTAGAGAAAGATGGATGGGACTGGAAATCATTACTGAGATTTTTATACACCTGAATGATGTGTGATGATTGTATGCTTGGAGATAGTGGGTAGATGTACACCAGATTATTAATTACTAACTAAATTAAATTTGCTATCCTTAAAGTGAACTTAAAGATTCTTTTGAAGATGAGAAATCACACCATGCATAATTTGATTTATTGTTTTATGAGGGGCTCTGATCGCTAAATAAACTGGTTATCACAAAGTAGAAACTTTTTTTCCTCTCTCTCTCTCTCTCTCTCAGTTGAAAGAAAACAAGACAGACTACTTTCCCATAAATAATATCCGGCACTGTTAACCTGTTTCTGCCCTCTCCTGCCAATACTGCTGGGACTAGCAGTCTACCACAGTTTATTCAACTAAGCTATTATTCCTTCAGATCAATTTCTCAGATTTGAAACACAGCCCTTTTCCAATCAAAATCTGTTCTGGAGGGAAAGAGAGCCTTTTTTAAAGGAGCTGAATTTTAAACCAGGCCATTTTTTTCTGTAGTAAAAATCTTCTGTTTAGTTAGTAGCTAAAAGAGGTGGTAGAAATGTTAAATCTTTAGGTCCTTGCATCTCTGACAGGTAAAAACAGGAGATGTTGATGTGTAATCATGATTTAACTGATCCCATATTTAAGGGAGCCTGGTGCATAATGAGTAGTAATGCATTGTTGTTAATTATTCCATTGCAAAGCTTGGATCCCCTAACAAGATAGGGGTTATTTTATTTTGCTTTTTTTAGCTGAAAGTGCTCCAAACTCTCCAGCCAAGGGAGATCTTAATTGTAGCCAGGGGGAATTTAAAAGTAGAGAGCTTTATGGCAAAAAGAAATGAGCTGTGAACACTTGAGGAAAAAAGAAAAAACAATCAAGCTCTTTCACTTTACTGAGGTTTTCTTTTTTAAGACCCAATCTGGCAGCCTTTACTCGCATTTTCTTCAAAGGGAGTTTTGCCCAAGTGAGTACTACAGATTTATGCCTTTAGACTGAAGACATTTTCCCATTGACCTACAGGGGCCAGTATTTCCCATTTGCCACACATTCTGATACTCTGTGCGATTCTTGTTTATCCTCACCCTATGTTCCCAGAACTGGAATTTGGGAAGGTGTTTCCAGTGATAAGGACACTTCATCCTATTGCTCCTATAAGTCTTCCCCTATTCTGAGGTTGACTCAGCTGCCATTTCCCAAACCGAGACTCTCTAGAGGGCCCATTGGGACTTTTACCAGTCATGACAATCCTCATCCTCTGACTTTAAAAACAAGAATTAGGAAGTTAGAAAATGCTGCACCAGAACAGATCTACTGTGATATCCTGATTCTTGGCAATGCTCAGTGATGAATGCTTTACAAGAAAACATGAACCTACATAATACAGTTGGCCCATTGTGCAAATTTATACGGGGAGGGGGGCTCTTGCTGCCTCCAGATGGTAATTATTTTATGCCTAGAAGCATGTGGATGGAGAGTCCTTGTTATCTATATCCTAGAATAGGTAAATACTGTTCTTATTCATATATACCATATTGCTAATCCTGTTTTGAATCACACTATGCTATTTCAATAACATCCTATGGCAATGAACTTGATAAGGTTAATTATGCTTTGCAAAATACATGTCCTCTTGCAAGGTTTTTTACATTTGTTGTCTTTTAATTTCATTGAGTGTGTTCTTGTTTTGTATTACAGGCAAAAGGAAATGGGGCGTATGAATGGCTTTCTCTATAGAGTTCCTTTTCTACATCTATCCTGGCTTCTCTTCTTTTCCAACTCACTATTCCTAGTCTTTATAATCCCTTATATATAGTTTATCACTTCTCCCACAAGTCTCTAATCATTGTCATTGCCTTTCCTTATACCTTATCGGTGTCCTTTCTAATATGAGGTGACCAAAACTGAACGGTGTTCAAGGTGAAGATGTGCCATACGTTTATATAGAGGCATTGTAATGCAATATATTTTATCCTCTTTCCTCTGATGGACTTTATATGAATTTATATTGTTCAGGGGAAGGCTGGACAGTATAAGATGCACATTTCTGGGACTGGGAATGTGCTGGTGTCAACCTGCACTGTAATTCAAGAATGCGGCTGGCTGCCGCACTCATACAATATAGCTGGGAGTGACTTAATTGCTGAAGGCTGTGTGTAAGCAGATCAGGAGTGATGGCTGCAGTAGCAAAAGAGTGTAAAAGGAAACCCAGGTCAGAGGGCTGAGGTGATACAGCTATTCATTAGTCTAGATTGTACCCTGGGTATGTCACAACCCTGATTTACAGAAATAAGATGGATGCCATCTGCATAAACAGTTCTGAAGGTTCCCATGCCAATTTGATGGCATGCCCTTCAGACAAATAGCCAGAAGACTGCTAGGTGTAGATAAGACCATGTGCATTTAGGTCCTGTTTCAAGAAAGCAGTTCAGCCTATGCTTTCATCCGTCCTCATTCAGCAGGACTTACAAACATGCTTAACGTTAAGTAAATACTTAGTGCTTTCCTGAATAGAGATGCTTCTGTTAAGTGCATCTTTGTGCATGACAACTTGAAGAAATATTATTCATTCTGAGCTGATAAGGCAATGTGAACTGATTATTCGCCCAATATAGAATAGTGAATAAAGGTTAATCGGTGTGGCAATAGTATTTTGTGGGGATGTTGTCTTGCATGTTTTATTATACTCTTCTGCTCGACTTCTAACTCAGCTGATCAGTATATAAAGAACCAAGTCATCATTTTTAATTTATTGGGCAAAAGTCCAGCTTCCGATGAAAGTTTCAACTTACTTTATCAGAAAAAGTTAAGGCATGTCCTGGAAATAAGCCACAAATACGGCCCAACTGTTTAGCTCAACCAAAACTGTTAGTAAAATAAGCTTGGAGGAGTGAAGCATAGAATTGTACATGTCAACACTGGCAGCAAATGAACCCTAGCAACACTTGCAGTGTGAATTGTTTGTTTGTCTTTAGGACATTTTTCACATAGTCGATGACATCACTGGCAATTGGTCCAAGTGGCAGTCAGAAATTGAGCTTGAAATCACCCCATCAGCAAAGCCCTTTCGTTTCAGTGCTTTTGCTCTGTTACTACAAATGTTAATGTTGTGTATTCATTCTGCTTCTGAGACAAGCTGATACAACATGTAGACAGACATTCTCTGACATTGTCTGTGTAATAAGTTTTTTCTCTTATAAACCATATCTTGAGCTCTTCCACCCCCAAATGTGATATACAAAACCCATGTGCTGAGAATTAAGTGCAACACCTGTTGACTCACTCACTCACTCACTCACTCACTGGAGTTGACTGGCAAAATGCTCACATAAATGAATTGCTGATCCTGAACATCATCAGCAATGCATAAATGTGTTGATGAGCTGAATGGGTGGGTAGGGTAATCGGTCCCCTTCACTTTGTGGCTGCAGATTAAGGCAGGACAAAAACTATTATTTTTTCAAGTAGGCAACAGGAACACTTTTACCACAGCATGAAGCTTTACTTGTCTGGCAACATCATGATATGCTAAAAGTAATGCCTCCAATCTAGCCATTTACAGTAGTATCACTGTGTAAAACAAAGGTGATGGGACTAAGGCTTTGAGAATACCTGAAACCACTTGGGCAGGAATTGGGGCCATCTCTTTTCAAGAGGAATTAGAAGTCTGTTAGTCAAACTAAGAACTGAATGAAGAGCAAACTTCTGAGGTATCTAACAGTTTGAATAGGTGCCCCCAATTACCACCCTCTTCCTGACAACAAGTCTCTTCCTGAAGTCCAATAAACCCTGCTCTTCCTTTCCCTCCTACCAGTCATCCTTAAGTTATCTGTTCCCTTGCTTCCTTGTGACCTTACTCTTCAGGCTTTTCCCATGTAGATCCACTCAACAGATAACTTGATCCAGAACTATGTCTGCTAATTCAATAAATGATGCTGAATTCATGTGTGTGTGCTCTGGAACTACAGCCTAGTTAGAGATAAAGACATAATTGCACTCTGGTGCACATCCTAATGGGACCAATGGAGAAAAGGAGGATTTTAAAGGTCCTTGAGGAAGGGCAAAAAGTGATATTCAGAGAAGGAAAAAGGCTTTTGAATGTCCTTGTAAGTTACAGAGGTGGGTGGAGAGATTCCAGTATTTTAGGATGAAATATTTTCCTTATCCACAGGAGCCGTTCTGGGGTTAAAGGGAACAGAATAATTCCAAGCACACACAATTGAAATTGGGTAGGGCAGCTATACTGCTCATTGGGGCATGTGCTGTTGCTGGTTTGGAATGGAAGAGTGTATGCCCCCTGTAAATGGGTACTGCATGTACGCTCACTACCTGTGGACCTAGCCACGTCTACCAGCAAGGTCCCCCTCTTGGAGCTGTACTGCACCAGCCAGCATGATAGCCAGGCTCAATCCTCCTGTCTTCAGATGAGCACATCTTCAACTGAAGTCTAGGGAAGCTTTGCATGCATTAAGGATGTATGACCAGCTCCCTAATAAAGGACCCATAATAAAATATGCAGCCCTTAAAATAATGTGATTTCATTTGCAGCATGTGCTGTTTTATGTTAGGGAAGCCAATGTGAATAAAAGAAGAAATGCTCTGAACCTTGAGCCAAACCAGAACTGAACTCCCTAAAGATTTCTGATAACATTTTTCCTTTTATTAGTATTTTTTGTATACTAGAGACCGAGAGTAAAAGTGCCAAATTGCTACCACAAAGGCTTTTTCTTGTGAGGCCTGATGTTTTGCTCCCTGTGTTGTCATTTGCAGCTGTGTGAAGTGAGTGTACAAAACTCCCAAAACAAAATGGTAGCGTTTCACAACCACTGTGAACACATGTGAAGGAGCTGTTGCTGCATAAGGATGTGGGGGATATGGCTTATTAGTATGCCTATACAACACTCTGAAGGAAGCCTTCCAGCCTTGGGGTAGCAGGGATTGCACTAGTGCTCTAAAAATAGCTATGTAGACAGCACTTTGAAGTTGTGGCTCAGGCTCTGAACCCCCATCCTCAGGCTCCAGAGTCCAAGCCCCAGCCTGAGCCAAAACTTAAAGCACTGTCTACACAGCTATTTTTAGAGCTCTAGTGTGATCCCTACTAGCCCAAGTCTGTCAGCCCAGGTTGGGAGGCTCGCTTCCACGGGTTGTGTAGACATATCCACGGAGGTCAAAATGTTACCCTGCATACTGGAAGCAGGGGTCCTGCACTGCAGGGACAGAGCATATATCTTCACTGCCGAGCTATCCTGAGGTACTCCTCTTGAGTAAGTGAACAAGTAAGAGTGGCCACATTGAGAAATAATGCTTGAGCTGGCACTGCATTCACTTGTGTATGACACTGAGACATCTGGGGGTACATCCCATGATTCTTTGTGCTGCAGTAAGTGAGCCACACTATAAATTCTTTCTCAGTGTATTGTGGGAGAACGTCTGTCCTTTCTGGACACATGAGGAAATTATGGGATGGCATTGGAGGATTAGTGGCACTTGAATGGAGCTAACCTGAGTCCAAACAGCGGAGTGGTCATGTTATCAGCTGATGAGCTGTGCTAATGTAACGCTGACAGATCCCAGGGTCATCAGCGGGCGGGATCAAACCTTGGACCTCTGGAGCTGAATGCATGAGCCTCTACCACATGAGGTAAAAACCAACTGGCTGTTAGCTAAGGCTGTAGAGCAGACTCATTTTATCTCTCTCTTTAAGTGGTCTCAGTACCACTAGATAGGACAGAACACCACACCCGGAAGGTGTGTGGGTTACACTAACTTGAGCTTTAGTTTATATCCTCTTATGGGCCAGCCTTCAGTTAAAAGGGCCACCACACTCAAGGGTTTTTATGACAGGACTTAAGTTAAGGGCAATACTTGAGTTATAACTCGAGCTAACTTTGCAGTGACGGCAAGCCCAAAGAGTGATTTTCATGCTGCCCTGAACAGCCAGCTCTGATTTCTGTCGTGTTAGTTATGCAGTTGTTAAATAAAATACTTTGGTTCTAATTACCACTTCCCATTGCTTTAACAAGAAGAAAAGCATATCACAGATGTGGTACAAAGAAATGGAGAATCAAACTCAATGGTATTTCTAGCCTGAATGGACGAAGCAAATAAAAATCTCAAGAGAGATCCTGTTTTCTCAAGGTATCTTCCCAATTCTTCATACACAATATACTTAGATAGTTGAGATAATAATCCAGCATTTGAGTTCTGAATACATCAGATCTCTTAAATCTGTTGGGCCAAATTTTCAAATTAATTACAACCCAGCCTATACTTGACAGTACAAACCACTGTAAGTGAATGTTATTGTCTACTGAGACATGCTCTCAAATGATAGACTATAAACAAGCAAAATTCATTTGGACACAATTTGTGCTTAATAAAGGTGTGTAAATAGGGTTTGTGTGTAAATTCTATCAATAGTGTGCAAAAATGATAGTGTGTGAAAGTTGTACAACAGTCTTTGCATGCAACAGAGACAATAAACCACATTCTCTTGTGTAAATCAGGAACTGCTCCATTAAGTCAATCAGGTTACTCTGGTGTAAAAATGGTATAAGTGAGGTGAGAATCTGCCCCCAGGTTTTGAAAATTTGGTCCTTCACAAATGTACATACTAATGTTGATAGTCCATAGCAAGCAAATATATTTACTGTGTAACTTAATATACTACAAGCTGGAGCTCTTCCTACTGTATGCACACTGGAAAGTGCTGGAAAGTCAGAAAGTCTGTTATCTAGGAAGTGAAGGAATGATGAACTTTATTTAAAATGAACTTCTTAAGAATTGGTTTTGGGATAACAAACGATTACTGCACATGTTAAAAAAACACCTGCCCTGCACTTAGTTAGAAGGGTATTCACATGGGTGAAGACTGTCATCCTTACAGTGCAAGTATTTCTCTGTGCACTTAGCAGCTGACACAAATGGGATAGGGAGATAAAATTTAATGTACTTTAGAACATTTACATCTTTGGATGTTATAAAATAGACTTTGTTTTCAGTAACCTTCACTATTACTTACATGTACTTTCCTACTCAGTGTTTTAAAAACCCTAAGGCTACCCAATAACATTGTGTAATGTTCTTCACTTCAGTCAATGAACTTTAACAGAAACCTATGCATTTTAACTGAATTTTTGTTTATCTCAAGCAGCACACTTTAATGAAATCAATACATTCTTGCTGAAAGCCACATGAATCCATTGGAAAGAAGACATTGTTACTGAAACCAATATACAGTGTTATAATGTCTGTATGTTTTAGGGAAAGCATGGCAATACATTTTAACTGAAACCAATATGTTTTTCCAGGGCTGATGGCAAAGAAACCTGATTTCATAGTGAAACCAATGCATTCTTACAGAAACTATTATTCCATATTCCTGAGCTCACCTTGTACAACTAAATGAAAACTATGTTTTATTTTTGCTGAAGAATTTACATACTTCCAAAATTATCATAAAACGGAGAGTTTTGTAAAGTATATATTTTATGATGAAGATAAAATAAGAAGTAGATCATAAGAAGTGATTCTCGGGTAGACCCATTTGCTAGGTTTTATATTTTATTTAGGACTGCAACAAATATGCACTTTGTCAAAGGGTAATGATAGAAATAGGAGTTTACTTTCATTCCAAATCAACATTCACTTCATCTTCTTTCTACTTTATGTGCAAACTGACCTAAAGTAAGTTGCATTATGGCTGATTTACTCTTCAGAGGAGAAGAACAGAACAGTGGTTAATGACTTTATTGTAGACTAGATGTGATTTATTATGCGAGATTTTTTTTTGTGCAAATTGTTTTCAGTACATCATTTCTGCTATTTTATCATGACATTTTGACTAAACATGCTGATCTGCATTACTTAGAAATATTTTGAGTTGTCTGGTTCATGTAGCTAATGATTTGTGATCCTTCTAAGTGTTTTAATCGATGCAATTAATGTGAATGAGAAGGCTCTGTCTGAATTTCATCAGATCTACAGAAAGGTGCAATCCCTTTTTAGTTTAGACAGAGCATTGTTTTGCATTACAACAGCATACAGCAATGTGTCAGGTAATATTATATATTACAACTAGCAACGGGGTGACATTCTAACAAACACTTGGGGAAACAGGACCCGTTTCAGTGTTATTGAAATGCATGTGATGCAACACAAACTCACAGATCTGTTGGGCAAGGAGGCACAATCTTTTACAATGTCACTTTTTTGACCATAGCCACTTTTAAACATATTATTACATGTGGAATGAATGATGTGCTGTTTATTTTCTACTGAACAGCCTAAGGTACAGGAGCATGGAAAACGAAGTTGTCACAGGAATTTTATTTTTGTATGCTAAAAGACAGGTTGATAGACAGCAACTAAATATGTGCTAGCAATTCAGATCCTAAATCTGATCATTTGTGAATCATACCTTAGGAAAAGTGTTCTAATTCAGGCCCTGATCCAATTCCCATTGAGGATCCACTGAAAGACTTCCATGGTAATTAGACCAGAACCTTCATTTTTTTCCCTTAGGGTGTCTCTTTGAAAGAGGAAACATTGGGGATCTTTCCATTTCAATGGCCATTTTTGAAGACCCACATCTATTGGGATCCTTAATCTGACTAGTAAATCAGCCCTGAGGACCACAAAACTCTCCCCATAGGTCTGAGCATGATGCTGTGTATTCATATGGAGGTCCTCCCAGCTCCATGATTGAGGAAAATATGTCAGGAATTTGAGTTCTGCTCTCCCACATGGCAATGCAGAACACTATTACGAAGCCAGGTTGTAAAAAAATGTTCACCTAGTTATAAACCTTATCAAAAGAAAATAGGCATTTTGTGTCCCAAAATATGTCTATTCATTTCTTTTAAAAAAATCTTTTCCAACTAATGGATTTTGTGAAATAATGAATAAAATGTAAATGCAATGGAAAGGCAGAAGGGATACTACAACTTTCAGGAAAATCTATAGTCCAATTGAAATGATTAGCATAGAAAAGGGTTGTCTGTATTCCTAATGCAGCCATTCTCAGAATGGTTTTCTTCATGTAAAATGAGTTGCCTTGGAGGTAACTGATCCAGTTCCAGAAAGCATAATGATTGGTTTCCAAGAAATCTAAAAGACAAAGTGTTACAAGACCATGCACTACACTAGTATCAGATTTTACCTCTCCTCATTATTTAGACCCCTCTAGCAATTTCCCCTTAACAAATGCATCCTATTGTGCCTTTCTGAATTCCTTTTTTTTAACGTTTTGTTCTTTCCAATGAATCTGGTCCACTTGTCTGGATGCTGACTTTATCACAGCTATTTCTAATTGCTGTTCTCTCTGCCATATCATTTCTGGCAGATTTGAAAGGTTAATCGTCATTCCTATTTTTAGTTTAGAATTTATGCTTTTTGTAATAATAACACTGCTCTACAGCCAAAATGCTTCTGAAATAAATGTAGTCAAACTTTACTAATTCTGGGTCACTGAGAATGAAAATGATGCTTAAAATTGTCGATTGGCTCTAGTTTTCAAGTTATGCTATTGGGTCAGTATATACGACCCTTGACTTGGGAATGGCAGAGGATAAGTGAGTTATAAAGGGAAGGGATCTCAATTTAAACCAGAAATGACTAAAATACATCTTTGACTGGATCTATAAATAAATCTATGACTGGGTTTGGACAGTACTTGCTTTTTAGGCAAAACAATGAATGATGCAATCTGAAGCTGGTATTGCGTCATACATGATATGAATTGCATCATGTTATTCCTAGAAGTCATGGATGATGCAATCATAACGAAGCTTACATCACTCTGCTGAACAAATCGCCCTATATCAGCTCTAGAAATCATACAGTGTCATGCTCTCTTATTTGTCAGTGTTGGATTTTGCAAAGGGACACATTTCTGTTTAGCCAAAGTAAGCAGAGATGCCTCGTACTTGTGTGAACAGTGCGGATAACTTCTGCTATGTTTGTGGTGAAGTGACTTTTGCATCACAAAAGCGCAGTATAACCACTATGGTTAAGAAAGCCTATCACCTTTATTTTGGCTGCAAAATTGGAGATCAGGACAAGAGGTGGGCCCCACACATATGCTGCAACACTTGTGCAACAAATCTTCACCAGTGGTTGAACAGGAAAAGGAAATCTATGCCTTTTGCAGTGCCAATGATTTGGAGAGAGCCAACAGATCATACCAGCAATTGTTACTTCTGCATGGTGCCTCCAGTTGGGAAAGGTGTGTCAAAGAAGAAAAAGTGGACTGTGCATTATCCAAACATTCCATCAGCTATACGCCCAGTACCCCACGGAGAAGGACTGCCAGTTCCTGATGCACCAGAATCATTCTCACTTGAGTCAGACGAGGAAGAGGAAGAGGATGAAATTTCTGGTCCTGAACCATCAATGTCACAGGACCCACATTTTCTCCCATCCTCCTCCTCTGAACCACACCTCATAACACAAGGTGAACTGAATGACCTTGTCAGGGATTTGGAACTACCCAAGAGTAAGGCAGAGCTGTTGGGCTCCAGACTACAGAAGTGGAATCTCCTGGCAGGTGATGTTAGGGTTTCCATGTTCCATGACCGTCAAAAGGATCTTGTCCCATTCTTCTTCATGGAAGGTGATCTTGTAGCCTGCAACAACATCGATGGTGTGATGGCAGCCCTCAACATCGTTCACGATCCAGATGAGTGGAGACTGTTCATTGATTCATCGAAGATGAGTCTTAAAGCTGTTTTACTGCATAATGGCAATGTTTTGCCATCAATTCCAGTTGGTCATGCAGTCCATATGAAGGAAACCTATGACAACATGAAACAACTTTTGAGGTGCATAAACTATGACCAACATCAGTGGCAGCTTTGTGGCGATTTGAAGGTTGTTGCTCTCTTGCTTGGTCTGCAGACTGGATACACAAAGTACTGCTGTTTTCTCTGTGAATGGGATAGTCGTGCAAGAGATTCCCACTACATCAAGAAAGATTGGCCACTCCGACAGTCATTGGAGCCTGGGAGGAAAAGTGTTCAGCATCCACCACTTGTTGAATCAGGGAAGATTTTGTTACCACCCTTACACATCAAGCTGGGTCTGATGAAGAACTTTGTCAAGGCCATTGACAAAACACAAGCAGCTTTCAAGTACCTCCGTGGAAAATTTCCAAGGTTAAGTGAAGCTAAGATAAAGGAAGGTGTCTTTGTTGGTCCTCAGATTCATGAACTTCTTCGAGATGATGCATTTGACCATGCACTGCGTGGCAAGGAAAAGACGGCATGGAAAGCCTTCCAGTTAGTGGCAATAAATTTTCTTGGAATCAACAAGGCAGACAAGTACAGGTTGTTGGTGGAAAACCTCCTCAAGGCATACAAAAGCCTTGGTTGCAACATGTCACTAAAGATACATTTTTTGCACTCTCATCTAGATTTTTTTCCACCAAACTGCGGAGCAGTGAGCGACGAGCACAGCGAGCGATTTCACCAGGACATTGCAACAATGGAGAAACGCGATCAGGGCAAATGGAGCCCATCAATGCTTGCAGACTATTGCTGAACAGTGACAAGAGATGCTCCATTTAATGAATACAAGAGACAAGCCAAGAAGCGCCGAGTAGACACTGAATAGGACTAAACTATGTACATAATAGTTTTTTGCCTTTTGTTTCATAATAAATTTTAGTTATATAACCCTTTTGCTGATTTTTAAAGTGTTACATAAACAGGACAGGTGAAATATTATCATGTAAAGCAACCATAAACACATGAAAAGACCTAGGTTTACAATTTATGATTAAAACTCTACTATCTACACAATATACATAGACATAAAATGTAAAAACTTAAATACCTTAGAAACAGTAGCCAATCAGTTGTTTTAATTGTCATATTTGAATTCAGCACATCAAAATACATAATAAATAGCACATTTTATCTCTGAAGCAGATGACTTCTCAAAAATTGTAGACCAGTGTAATAATAAAAATAATAATAATTAATAAAACAGTGTTTTCAGCTTTATCCACCTCTCTCATTGTTAGGAGATTTTAAATTTTAAAAGAAACTGAAGTTTAGGACTTTGAGCATAATCCTAGAGTAATATACTCATATACTACACTATGTCTCTTCATTCTTGAATAAAATAACTTGACTGGATTAAGGACTGAAGAAGCATAAGAGTAAAGCACCTAAGATTCATATTAAGCACATTTAGGTCCTGATTCTGAAACAGGTTCCCTTATGTCCACAAGGACTGACTGAGGGCTGGTCTACACTGGGGGGGGGGTATCGATCTAAGATACGCAACTTCAGCTACGTGAATAGCGTAGCTGAAGTCGAAGTATCTTAGATCGATTTACCTCGGGTCCTCACGGCGCGGGATCGACGTCCACGGCTCCCTGTGTCGACTCCGCTACCGCTGCTCGCTCTGGTGGTGTTTCAGAGTCGACGGGAGCGCGTTCGGGGATTGATATATCGCGTCTAGATGAGACGCGATATATCAATCCCCGAAAAATCGATCGCTACCCGCCGATACGGCGAGTAGTCTGGACATACCCTGAGTCATCTGAGATGACCTAAGGGGCATGTTAGCAGATTTCCCCTGCAGGATCAAGGCTTTAATTTAATTTAAAAAGACTTATGTGAGCAGATTTATGAATGTTTGAGGGAAATTCATTAATGTAGGAATTAGGACATTGTGTCAAATCCTAAATCTGTAATAAAGGGACACTGTCAACTTGAAAACTAGACATGGTTTAAAAAACAAGTTCAGAGTAGTTTCAGATACCGCCCCCATGCCTCAGTCCCTCTCCTATTTTTGTTTCTTTGGTCTTTATTTGTTTAAAAATACTTTTCTCCTGATGTGTGAAATCCCACGAAAACAGGAAAACTGACTATTAAGTAGAAATAGTGAAAATCACTATACACACAGTGCTGTCAAATGCATAATATAAGCAAACAAATGAAACAGAACCATTTCTTCTCTATTCCAGCAGCTACCAAACTTCATTGGTTCATGTACTACCACTTTAAACAATTGCTGTGAAGTGACTGGATGGAATATCAAGCTCACATACCATTTGGAACACTGCCTAATCCATTTCAGTTAGAGTAATTGAAAATAACAATAGTAGTTTTTAAAAAATCAGATAAAAATATGAATTCTTAGTTAATTGTATCACTTTAATAAAAATTTTGTGTACATTGTAATACTGATGGCCACACTAAAAAAAATTGCACTTAGAGTGTGAGTGACTGTATTTTTGGAAAGTAGTGGCTCTGACAGAGTCTTAGCCATCATGGTATATAACCAAATGAGCATAAGCTTGCAATGGAATGCAGTGGTTAATGTCTGGTCTTCACTATGGGGAGATTGACGCCGCTGCAATCAATGCAACAGGGGTCGATTTAACAGGTCTAAGACCCACTAAATCGACCGCAGAGTGCATCTGATCAACCCCAGTACTCCAGTTTCCCAAGAAGATTATGGTCAGTTAACAGGAGAGCGTCTCCCGTCAATGCAGTGCAGTGAAGACACCGGGGTAAGTTGATCTAAGCTACATCAACTCCAGCTACATTATTCACATACCTGTAGTAGTGTAATATAGATTGACTTACCCTGGTAGTGAAGGCAAACCTTAAGAGAGCAAACATGCAGAATTAGGGAGCTGATATTTACTATTGTATGCTTTTACTAGTATACCATGTCCAGTTCTGGGTGTCCATGGTTGTTGAAAGATTGGAAAGAGTTCAGAAAAAAGCTAAAAAAATGACATAAGGACTGAAAAAATTGCCTTCCGGTAAGAGACTAAATAAACTCAGTCTATTTTGCTTAACAAAGAAAAGAGTTAAGAGATGACTTGATTAGAGTCTATAAACTGCTACATAAGGAGAATATTACTGATAGCATAGGGCTTTTTTAATCCAGCAAACAAAGGCATAACAAGATCCAGTGACTAGAAGCTGAAATAGGGCTAGAAATAAGATGTAATTTGTTTTTTCAGTGAGGAGAGAGAAACCACTGGAACAATATACCTAGGATGTGGTAGATACTTCTTCACATGGAGTCTTTAAATCAAGACTACAGATGTATTTCTAACAAATTCTGCTCTAGCTCAATGAGAAGTTAAGGGCTTGATTCAAAAATTATTGGGTGAGGTTCTATGACCCATGTTCTGTAGACGGGTCAGATGAGATGATCATAGTGGTCCCTTCTGGTCTTCAAATCTATGGAATTCCATGAAATATGCCTGTTAAAGTGTAAAGTCAAAGTAAACAGAGATTCAGTAAGGGGAACAGCACAGTATATCATTAAAGAAACAGCAGAATACATGGCAGAAAGCCCTCGTCAGCAAACTCGACCATACAGGTGGTCTACCTTGCCCTTCACAAAAATGAAGTTAATCTTTGTTGGGCTTTTCAATATTTATATATGTTAGTTGACTTTATTTTTTTTAAAGTATAATTGCTCATCATTGGGATGGTATTTCTGAAGTTAAGAAATAAAAAAAGAAATGGAGAGAGATGCTGAAAAGTTTCTTCTAGAGACTTCATATGGTAGATCTCACTGTACATGGAAGTAGTCTTGATTTTTCTAATTGCTAATAGCGTCCTCAATTCTGCAACTACACATTTCTTTTAGATGCACCTCAACACCAGATTTCTCTGCCTATTTTTTTCCCTACTAGATGATACCATCCTGAAGACCATTTTTCCTTAGGATACAAAATTCATCCCTCATCAATTAGTGTTCCAGCCCAAACAAAAGAGAAGAATGCCACCAGTGCAATATGACCATAACACTTATGGCAAGATCTGAAGAGGCATTAATAAGAGAGCCTCCAATAGCTCCTAGCCATGTTGGGTTCTTGCCTCCACTAAAAAAGAACATGCCATGCATTTTATCTCTCTCTTTCTCTCTCTCTCTCTCTCTCTCTCTCTCTCTCTCTCTCTCTCTCTCTCTTCCCTTCTAGTCCAACTAATTTCACAGTGACAAAACCCACCCCCATTCTTCAATATCCACATAATGCCACTTAACTCCTCAACCCCTTTTAGTCCCATGCCCTCGGGGCTCACCCCCATGAAGATTGTCCTGGCTGGTGACCAAGCAGGGCAAGAGCTTTCTTCAAGTAGCAGTTCCCACACCTTAGGTGGTGAGTTAACATAACATAATGTGATAATGTTGCTGTTAAGTGACTTTCAATTGAGACTCAGACTTATAGGCTATAAGGCCAGAAGGGACTAACATGATCATCTACTCTGACCTTCAGCACATTGCAGGCCACAATACCTCACTCACCCATTCCTGTAGTAGACCCTTAACCTCTGGATGAGTAGCAGAAGTCCTCAAATAATGTTTTAATGACTTCAAGGTACAGACAAGCCACCATTTACATTAATTTAAACCTGCAAGTGACCCGTGCCCCATGTTGCAGAGGAAGGCGCACACCCCACCCCAAGGTCACTGCCAATCTGACGCATGGGGAAATTCCTTCCTGACCCCAGATATGATGATCAGTTAGACCTTGAGCATGTGGGCAAGAGCCACCAGCCAGATGCCTGGGAAAGAATTCTCTGTAGTAACTCAGAGCCCTTCTCATCTAGCGGCCCATCACTGGCTGATGGAGATACTTGCTGTTAGCTCTTGCAGATCAGCTACATGCCATTGTAGGCAGTCTCATCATACCATATCCTCCATGAATTTATCAAGCTCAGTCTTGAAGCCAGATAGGTTTTTTGCCCCCACTTCTCCCCTTGGAAGGCTGTTCCAGAGCTTCACTCCTCTGATTGTTAGAAACTTATGTCTAATTTCAAGCCTAAACTTGTTGATGAACAGTTTATATCCATTTGTTCTTGTGTCCACATTGGTTCTTTATTTAAATAACTTCTCTCCCTCCCTGGTATTTATCCCTCTAATGTATTTATAGAGAGCAGTCATATCTCCCCTCAGCCTTCTTTTGGTTAGGCGAAACAAGTCAAGGTCTTTGAGTCTCTTCTCATAAGGTAGGTTCTCTATTCCTCTGATCACTCTAGTAGCCCTCCTCTGCACCTGTTCCGGTTTGAGGTCATCATTCTTAAACATGGCAGACCTCCACCCCATCTTCAGTGCTTAATGGTCCCACTTTTTCATTCCTTGTTTTCTTTTTTACTTATATGGCTAAAGAACCTTTTACTGTTGGTTTTAATTTCCTTTGCAAGGTCCAATTCTGCTTGGCTTTTGGCAAAGACAGCAAATCCAAGACACAAGATATGTGAAGCAAAATTCAAAACAGTTATCCAAAGTAAAAGGAATGGTGCTAGCTCTGGTGTAAGCAAGAGGAATAGGTGATAGCTTCTTCCAGTTGCTTCCCACAAACAAGTTTTTCCAGTCTAGTCTTGACTTGTATTGGGTGTACCAATTTGCCTCTCCCCCATCGCCACAGGACTTGGGTGGTATGATGATGTCTGATGATTTGCACAGGACCTGTACGTGAAAGCTTTTTAAGTGGTAGAGCCGTTGCACGGGAGCAATCGCACTCTCTTGACCTTAGAAGCCAAACACCAATGGTACGAAAAATCGTCACGACTGGTAACTTCTTTGGTTGCAGTGGATGGCCTTGACGTCTTTTGTGCCTCGTCAAGCCCTTCGCTTTCCACAAAGCATTGCAGAACCACCTTCTTGGCTGTTAGATCATAGTGATCTCTTTCGCCCAGTCCGCTGGAGCTGACATCGCATGCGGGTTGGCATATCCCTAATTCACTGAGGGTTTGAGTCCCATCAGTTACACTCACCTGGTTTGGCCGTCCTGTCGAAGCCGTTGCCCAGGGTGTGGCCACTACACATGCTGCAACTACTTGGAGCCACAGGTGAGAGCTGAGTGACAGGTGGGGACCAAAGTGGACGGACTACTCCTGAAGGGGTACGACAAGTCCCCTCATCAGAGGTACTACCCCTCCCTGGGCACCCCATACACCCCACCAATTTAATAGTGATGATATTAATAACACGATATATCAGATAATCAGCCTAATTGGAATTATTTAATTAGAGATCATTAGTCAAAAATTAATACAGCACAATAAAGAATACAGAAAATAAAAACATATTTTACCAAATGCTCTGTAACTGGTGAAGCAATAGAAGCGTGTCCATTTCCACTTCCAAATTAGCTTCCAAAACTCTTCCTTTTTATCGGGTATGCAACAAAGAAATTCTTTTGTGGAGAAGAGAAGCTATGTTCCCATAACTAATCCCACTGTGTTCTGGTTTTGATAACTTAATTTACCTGATACCATAAATGAAGTTCCATAAATTATCTCCATTTACATGATTGATAAGCTAAAGAGATTTCTAACCCAGTCATTATTACTAAGAACATCTGTGGCAACAAGTAATTCCTAATAAATTAAAAACATTTTTCAGTGAGTCATTATTTCATAAGCCACAGAAAAACATCTGCAATAACAAATATCCCTTATCAATCACAGAACATATCTGGATTATAAGTACCCCTTATTTAGCACACCATCTTGTTCATTACAACGCATCTGTAGAAGTAGGCATCCTTTGTTAGTGGCCTCTGTGAACACATGGACACAATGTTCCACAGGGTCAGAGTAAAAGATTATATATATTCCATTACTGACTACAAACATTTCTTCATTTGGACACCCACTGTGGTTCAACCTAAGTACAAAGAACTTTTCAGTTTGATAGATACAGAGCACTAGATTTTATAGACACAATACACTTTTGGTTCAGACACAGAAAGGAGTTTGGTTAACATATATATATTTAAAATAAGAATTGTAGGTGCTTTAATATCTAATAACACTGGGTATATGATTATGGTTATGTTGTGTGGTTATGAGTGATTGAACTCTGGTACAGGAAACCAACACCAGATTTATAAGGCACTCCCAAAGGATGTCTGCAAACTTGGCAATGGGACAATTATGTGGTAGATGCATATAAAATAGGTAAATATAAAGGTAATTCCCATCAGAAGAACCACTTTAAATTTTGCCTACAGTTTGTTCTAAATTAGTTACCACCTCTCTAGTGGTGCTGGTCCAACTTTTATAAGAAAATGCATATAGTGCCATATGCCCTGGGGTCCAACATTTAAACTGTAGCACTGCAAACACCACTTTTTCCCAAAAAGTTGGAGGATCATTTCATTTAAAGAAATATACTCACATATTGAAGCTTTACTCCAATACCAAGAATCCTTTGAAATGAATGGAATATCTGGAGATGACAGGTGTGTCTTCCTATCCTGGGTAATTATATGAATTGGATATTTCTTGGGGCCCAATTTTGAGAGATGCTGAGTATCTGTATTTCCCATTTAACTTAAGTTGAAGTTAATATGCTCAGCTTTTCTCAAAAGCAAACAAATGTTGCTGCTGTTTCAGTCAGAATACATGAGTCTCAGATGTCACATTCTTCTTAGGCTGAATATATTGATCAAGTCTGTCCAGGGCTTTTAAAGTCTTCCCTTGAGTTTTGAAGTATATCAAAAATGTCTTGATGTTCAGGGCTCCCTGATTTCTGCTTATCATTAGTGATCCTAGTGACAACTACTTAGTAATCAGATCTTATTTTCCACTTCAGCCAACTTCCATCAAATGTCCTTATTCATGCCCATATATGTTAAAGGGATCTACGTGTGGTCACTCAACTGTTCTGAACATGTTGACTATAGTTACTATTGTTGATTACCCTTTTAGGGACTTTCTGTTGCTATCCAGCTACTAAGAACATGGAAAGCAATCTTGTTCTGGTGCTTTGTTCTCTGGAGGATTTCATATTTTTGTCTCTGGAGAACAACCTCTGGAACGACTGAATCTGTGTTAAGTTTATGTAACCAAAGCTATGTCATCGTTTTAGGAATCTGATGAGGCATAAACGTAGCAGCCTAGGCCACATCCGACAAAATAGCACTATACTTTATATTTTACTTGCTTGGCTCACCTTTACACAAAATGATCTAAGTTTACAGTAGCCAGCTTATAGTTATGGCATGTGCTTAACAGTAGGATGCTGAAAAAGCAATTGATACCTTATGTTCCTGGGTGTGGTAAGATATTTGCCTGGTTAATTTAATTGTATCTTTTTCAAGGTACTGTGAGGCGCTTGTGGACCACTGTCTCCCCAATGTGCTGAGAATGTCCCATTCCCATGTGAAATATATTATATGCACTTCATGTATCGGTCTGTAACTTTTTGTCATCATCGCAATCTTCAAAATGCAGTCGTGTCTGTGCTATGAAAAGTGTGGTCAAGTCCTTGTCTAACTTGTTTTACTGCTCACTTGCCAAGGCTGCAGTGCATATAACTAACAAAATTGTTCCAATTCTTAACCATGCTCATTTGCCTGTGTGTTCACATCCCCTGCCTTTTGTCGGTTTATGTGTTTAGACTGTAAGCCCTTCAGGGCAAAGCTTGTCTCTTTTCTACATTCAGACAACATCCCGCACAAGGTGGTCTAATCCCAGCGGGGGGCTTTGGGTACTACCATCATATAAATATGTTATATGGTAAGAATATAGAAATGTTAAAAACTTGCTTGGCTCCATGGCAGCCTCTGGTTGGCTGCTGAGGAGCTTGGGTTTCCGGGGTCCACAGCCCCAGGGCAGCCAGCAAGGCGGACTTCCCCAAACTCAGGGACCCCAGCACTTCCATGGTCCACAGCTCTAGGGCAACCAGACAGGTGAAGCGTTTGAGTCAGGAACCTGCAGGCTTTCCCTTTCACAGAGAATTTCAAATTTTGGGAGAAAGGGGGTTGTTCTGAATCAGAACATAACCAAATTTTAAACTATCAAACTTCTCTGTGAAACAATCACTTTTCTCCTCACAGCTCTAGAAATAATATTTGCTTTCTCCAAGTATTCATGAGAATAAAGTATAGTTATTTGACTGTTCATGACAAGTAAATACAAAGGCAGCATGACCAAAGCAGAATCACTTTTAGATTTAAGTGAATACTTATAGAAAGTTTCTGTGCCGTTCACCTAGTTTCACTCTTCATTGCAACTATTCCCAACAATGGTTTCTTCACTCGGGGGTGGAAATACTATTTCAACTGCTTGAAAAAGAATAAAATAATCTGAATTAGCAACTGGCACCTTAATAACCCTTATTTTATGAGCCCAGTCCTCCTTCCATTGAAGCTAATGGGAGTTCAGCCATTGTTTTCAATCAGGACAGGTACATTTGTAATCCATTTTGAAATGTTTGTAAGTAATTGGTATATCTTTTTTCATTACTCTTACACTTAATATCCTAACAGAATATTGAAAGAAGTAAATTACTACTTCTCTTTATATATACTAACTTGCCAATGAGAATTTCACAGATACTAATAGACTTAGGTTTCACTCCAGGAAAGGCATTGATTTCTGAGGCCTTCACTGCTAGTATCCTGATTCAAGCCAGTAATTATCCAATCCAAAATAACACTGCTGAAGTAGCTTGATAATGGAAGGCCTAGTTTCCTTCATTCCTTATAGTTACTATAAACAATTTTTTTTCTGAGAACCACAAACTCCCAAATAGAAGTTCCCCATTGAAAAACTTTGTTGCATAGACAAAGGCACAGTTGTGTTACATATAACTCTCCCAGTTTATCTCACCAAAAAACTGGCCACTAAATGGAAGAGCTATTTAGAGACAGAAAAGTCAAAAACAGGGTTTCTCAAACTGGGGTTGCCGCTTGTGTAGAAAAAGCCCCTGGCGGGCCAGGCTGGTTTGTTTACCTGCCCTGTCTGCTGGTCCAGCTGATGGTTTGCCACGGCAGGCCAATGGGAGCTGCTGGAAGCGGCGGCCAGTACGTCCCTTGGCCTGTGCCGCTTCCAGCAACTCCCATTGGCCCGGAGCAGCGAACCACGGCCAGTGGGAGCCGTGATCGGCTGGACCTGCAGAAGGGGCAGGTAAACAAACCAGCCTGGCCCGCAAGGGGCTTCCCCTACACAAGTGGCGGCCCCAGTTTGAGAAACACTGGTCAAAAACAAGGTGACTTTGCTTCCTCTGTTTAGTGGGAAAAAATCTCCTATGTTTGAAGGCTACAGACCTGTATCTCACTTATAGAAAGACCCCTTTACATTGTTCACAGTAATGTAAATGAGAATCAGGTCCCTAGCTGTCAATCACAGGAGAAATTTTACATTGTAAAAGGGCCTTTGTGTACATGAGAATCAGGCCTTAAGCATATTTTCTGCTACCTCGCCCCAAAGTCCTAGTATTTTCTAACTTTTTGTATTTCAGTTACTAGCTCTGTTCTTCCAGTCTCTGCATTCATAACAGATTTATTCCAGGCACTGAAAATGAAGAAAATACATGGGTTTGTTGGAAACTGTAAGAGCTGTCTACTTCCTCAGCCATTCCATGATTCAGGGCCACTTAAATTCAGATAATTTAAAAAAGTTTCTGAGACCTATTAATTTTGTGTTGAGTGAACTTGATAGATTCAGAGCCAGAATCCACTGATATATGTTGAGGAAAATGATGAACTGAGCCCTTAGTAATATCAATATCAGAAGAACACCTGACTTGGAAGAAGCGAGATATGGCAATCAAGCCCCTGTGGCAATAGACCAAGTCTTTAATATCTAATTTGAGTGCATAATGGAAAAGGAAAACTTCTATTGATGCCACTTTTGTATATGCCTCTGTTCTACCTTGTCTTAGTTTATTCTGACACTTGCTGACACCTGCTTAGTTTATTCTAACACTTTGATGTATTGTATCTCTGGGAGACATGATTTTTTAGATCTATCCCTGTGACTTTGGGGAGGTGCCTTAGTTGTTTTGCATCTGTTAAATGGAGGTAATGATCATTACCCATCTCACATGGTTTTTGTGAAGTTTAATTAGTAAATGTAAGGCACGCTGAAAATGAAAAATGATTATAGATGTCCAGGATGTGTGAATGTGCGGTGTTTGGTTATTTACAAATACGCTGTTTGTTTTGAGTTCACAATACTATTTGATTTTATTACTTTTATACTGTTAATTTGTATGTGATTTTTTAAGGGGGGTTTCAGTTGTTCAAAGGAACCATTTTTTTTCTAGTTAAAGGGAAGCCTGGTTATGAAATATTGATATAAATTAAGGATGAAACCCATCTATATAATTTCCCCAAAGCTGGGCTGTGCATGTCTGTATGCCATATGATGTATATACTGCACTTATCTTTCATTAGAATTTTTCTCCTTTAATAATCTTTGTAGTTTAATTTATTATTTTTTGTAAGGGCCAGATCTACCCCTGCTGGTTGCTTGCAGATTCCCCAGTAAAGAGATGACTGTGAGTATGTTGCATTTCTACAAACCACCACTTCACTGGACTCTGTGAATCCTGCTCTCTGATGTGTTGTGTAGCACCCACATACCCATGATAGGATAAAACCTGCTCACTGAAATTTCATGTATATTTCCTGTAAAACAACTTTCTAAATAAATATTACAATTGAACTTTTTAATTCTTCCATGATCTTCATAAAGATTTCTGGAACAGCTGTGCATAGGCAGAGCAATGGTGACATCAAGTGGTAGTTTAGATTTATTCCCCATGACTATTTTTAGGACATTATTTGAACACAAGTTCAGAATAATTGGAATAAAGAACTTCAGAACACCAGTTAAAATTACTGCCACTTGCATTTGGTTATTGTGTTATAGTTTTTCTCTTTGTACTTTCATCTTTAGCTGCAATGGGAGCTGCCATTCTGCATCACTCAGCCAAGGCCCCCAGATGCTCACCAGCCACAAAGCTGACTACATGTCACCGGAGGTCACCTCAAACAGGTGAAATGTGTTTGCAATCATCACTGTCAGACTGTCATAGGTATGTAGGTATTTGATGGGGAGCCAATCAGAGTGGGCAGGGGTCTGCATGTCAGTCTTTACACCACAGACCACGAATTAGAAGGCTGGAAACTTGTCTGTCTCTCTCGTGTGTTGATAGGCACTCTACATAGGTGCCATTGTCTATAGGCCATACACTCTTGAATTCCTTCTGCACTTTACTTTATATCCTCTGAGTGCAATGATTCTTCATAACTGGCCATAGAATTTGACCCATTAAAACATCAAAGAGAATCAAACTATTTCCAATCTAATCAGAACTGCATGTCCCACTGAACAATTAGACTTAAAACCAGCATACGCTAGGTTCAAACATTTGCACCAATAAGAACAATCTTTGGAATCTAACATACAGACAAATGATCACTACACGCAGTGATCATTAAAATCAAACTCCACTGCAACTGTTCTGTTCCATTCAGTTTCTTAACCAGTGGAATCTCACTTGCTGTAAAAATGTATATAGGTGAAATGTACACATGGTATATTCTCTTTTTTTAGTTTGTACTGCCAAGCAGTGACCTGCCTTCAATAATACAGCACAGATTATTTGGGATTTGGTCACTTACACCAAACAAAAATATGTGGCAGGAGAAAATTGACCTTTGCCTCCCTAACAAAAAACACAATGAGCACTCCCAATGTTAATGTTTAGCTCCAAAAATGAACAATAGATCCAATTTTGCCTGGAAGGGCTGCCACAGCCCCTGTGTATTCTGCCCATTGGCATCTAATACTACTGTTGATTCTGTGCAGCACTGGATTTTACACTTTCTTTTTCTCTCCACTCTCTGTTTATTATTAATAAAAATGTGAGATATCTCCAGTAGCCGGAAAACAGCCTAGCTGTAAATAAATGTGATTTAAGCTGATTACTGCCCAGAGGAAAGCTAGGGCCTGGTTCACAATACTTAGGATATACTCTGGGGAATGGGTGAATACAACTCCTAGCCAGCAAGGTAAATGTTCCAATCCCTACCGCCAAAGGGCAGGTGAAGTCATTCCTGGGATTAGCAGGGTACTATAGGAGCTTTATGCCTCGATTTTGCACAGTAACCACCGCTGTAATGGACCTCCTGAAGAACAGGGCCCTGAGAAAGGGCCAGTGGACACTAAACCTGTGCCAATGGATTTGGCACAGTCAAGCACATCCTGTGCAGTGAACCAGAGTTGCTGAGCCCAGGCTTTATGAAAGAATTCAGACTACAAACTTGCACCAGTGAGGTGGGACTTGGGGTGGTTTTATCACCTGTGGAGGAAGGTGGAGAACACCACAGCCTATATCTCAGTAGGAAGTTTCTCCCAGAGGGAAAAAACAATTCTGTGATAGAAAAAAGAGAATCTTGCAGTAAAGTGGCCATGGAGTCATTACAGTACTACTTCCTGGGAGTGCCCTTCACTCTGGTCATGAACCACACACCCATAAATGGCTGCAGCCTATAAAAGATAACCATTCCAGATGCTCACACTGGTATGGAGCCCTGCCACCATTCCCTTTTGTAGCGTGCCATAGGCCTTTTTCCCCCCTGGAATGGGCAAGTGTAGATGGCACAGTGTGTGCCCTCTGCCACACTCTCGGGGTTGGAGGAGTGGAGACAAGGTACAAGGTTACTTCTTAGCCCAGATCCTAAAGGGTTAATGTGGCAGCCAATTAACCTTGACCTACAAAAGCCAGGGAAATATAAAGGGCTGCCTGGGTGGTAGCAACGGGGAAACAGCTGGGTGTGTTGCCTTGAGGTCTGTATGTGGAAACTGAGGGATTCAGTTGTTTGCGTTTTGTTACTGCTGGTTTTATTTTGTTTGGTCTCTTTTTACGTTCTCACAAAAGTGTCCCTGGGAAGAAGGGACCATAACTAACTGAAGGCTGTCTGACTGTTTTATTTCATGGGATGGGAAATCAGTGCACTAGCCAACACAGCCTCTCTGCCAGTCCCGTCTCTGGCTTCCCTTCTTCTCCACTATTACATTCTAGCTCCTCAGCCTTAGCTATAAAGGCTCATGATAACTCTACCCCAACTACATCACTGTTCTCATTTTTTTCTGGGCACCTCCTTGATCCCCAAATTCTTTTATGCACTCTCCAAACTACCATTTTGTTTTGTTCTCCCATTCTTCCTTTCATGCCAATCCTTAACCTACAAACAGGCTTCTTCTGTCTGTATGCCAAGCACATTCTGTCCACTGCTTTATATGTTTTACTTCTAATTCTTTGGTAGCTTAGATTCATAAATTTTTAAGTCCAGAAGGAACCATTGTGACCATCTAATGTGACCTCCTGCATAAC
This sequence comes from Mauremys mutica, assembly GCF_020497125.1. Classification (NCBI taxonomy): domain Eukaryota; kingdom Metazoa; phylum Chordata; order Testudines; family Geoemydidae; genus Mauremys; species Mauremys mutica. The sequence continues at coordinate 94,939,725 of NC_059073.1, read as the reverse complement.
ACAGGCCATAAAACCTGACCCAGTCATTTCTGCATCAACTCCATAATTTCTGTTTGCTGTATGGCATATTTTTTTAAAAGAGATCCAGACCTGAAGTAAAGATTTAAAGTGAGGGAGAATCCACACCATCCCCACGTCAGTTGTTCTAGTAGCTAAGTACCCTCACTGTTAGACATTAGTACCTTATTTCTAGTTTGAATTTGTGTAGCTTCAGCTTCCAACTATAGGATCTTGTTACACATTTGTCTCCTAGATTCTAGGTACTTGAATATGGTAATCAAATCACCTCTAGTCTTAAACTTCTTTTGCATAATTAAATAGATTGAGCTCTTTTACGATAAGGCAGGTTTTCCAGACCAAATCATTCTTGTCAAGCTTTCCAAATTAATGTTTCATCAGCATTGTCTATGTCTACTTGCGCTGAGCTATTCGCATTCATATTTGTCTGAGAGAGGTTGTAAGTCCTATATAGTTTCAATAAAGTGTGTGTATACTGGTAGTACTTTATAAATAATAAAAATCAACCTGGGAAAATTGGGTAACAGTAACCAAAACAACTTAGCATTAAGTTTGCTACATTAATAGAAGATGACTCTGCAGGGTTCAACAGAAGTCTTCAAAACCATGTTTATTGCATAGTTAAAAGCAGGCTGAAATGCAAAAAGTGTCAAAAAAGTGTCAATCTCATTGGCTTTAAAAATGGATGAAATATTTGGGCAATCTATGTAAAATGTAGTTCTAGTCTGCAAAATGACAGCATGTGGTTCAATTTTTAATGTCTGTCAATTACTCTTGCATATCAAATGTGCTCAGTTTAGAAGTAAAGAGGCTGCAGGCTGAATTCTGCCTCAATGACACCTATGCAGCCCCCACTGTCTGCAGATTATACCCATGATGACAGCTGTTCATCTTTGTGCCCGTCGGTGGGTTTGCACAGGTGTAACATTGGTTCTGTAACTTGAATTTAGTAAACAGGTTTGTGTGATACACAAGAGAGAAGAGAATCCAGCTTACTCTTCATTGCAAAAAAAATGGTATTCTTAACTCGGGTTAGCTGTTACCGTTATTATAATTGTTTAATTCAGTAGTGCATTAAGGCCCAGCCAAGAATGGGGCCCCATTGTGCTAGGCGCTGTACAGAATAGGAGATGGTCCATGTCCCAAATAGATTATAATCCAAATTAGACAAGTCAGACACAGGGTTGAGTGAATGGGTAGAACTCACCAGCAGAGCAAACAATGTGATGGCAGCAAACATTATCCTTGTGCCATGATTTTTTTGGTTGGAGGTGGTACGGGGGAAGTGGAATACTGTTTACTTGGGAGGAGATCAGCTAAATGGAAAGGGAAAGGAAGAGGACAGGGCAGAGGAGAAGAGGGTATGGAATGAAGCTTCGGTGAAGAAACTAAGAGGAATGGTGGGTTCAAATAATCAGCCCAGGGCAGAGAAAGTCAGAAAACACTACAGTTTTGCCTGGGATGCTGAAAGGTGAAAAAGGTCCCTGCTTCGGCTGTTCCTACTGGTTGGACCCTCTGGTTGGCTCCTTTCTGAAGTTTTTCCCCAACGCCACATCCAGGGGAGGCACCGCCTGAATCATAGTACCCCCAGAGCAAGTGTGTAGGGGGTCTCCCCAGCATAGTCTGAGGTGACTGGATGGAAAGGGGCCTCGGCTGGGCCCCATTTTATCTCCTTCTCTCCTACTGCAGCAGTCCCTACTTTGGCTGCTTCTGTTCTTCCCAGCTGGAGTCTAACCCAAGCTCCAGCCTATATAGGGTGACCAAATAGCAAGTGTGAACAATAGGGATGGGAGTGGGGGGTAATAGGAGCCTATATAAGAAAAAGACCCAAAAATCGGGACTGTCCCTATAAAATCAGGACATCTGGTCACCCTAAGCCTATAGAGGAGGCTGGGGTTGAAGTTGAACTGCTAACCTGAATTAAAACCAGAGTTGCCTTTTCTTTACTGCTATTTTAATCCAAGTTAGCTACCCTGGGTTAGCTAACCAGAGTTAAGAACAAACTTTTTTTTTCCAGTGAAGACATACCCATGCCCTAAATTGTGCTGGCTCTTCTGGGCTAACAGGAGTAAGATGCAATATAAACTTTTTATCCACTAAACTCAGCAGCTATGACTCGACATACAGTTGGGAAGCAGATCTGAAAACACCAAGGTGGTGCTTTTTTATCCTAGTACTCTTTCACAACAGGCCTGTAATTTGAGCCAATACATATCTGATATCATCCAGTAACAGTCAAAAATAAACTACCATGATTCTATCGAACATATTGCAGCATGCTTGGTGGGGTGAAACATTCATTGGCACATGGTAGTTGCACAAATTAACTCTGTATTGCTGTTACTACTAACTGTCTTTAACTCTTGCTTTAATCATGTCATTGAGTCATTCATATGGAATAGTAGAAAGCAGAGACTAGCATTAACAACAATATAGAAGCACTTCTTGATGGTGGCGGTTTCAAGCTTCCTGATTTTGCAAACTGCCATCTAACAGCAATATTATGGAAGAATACACAGTAGTGCCAGTAAGACAGAGGGAAACAGAAGCAAGACAGCTCAGCCATTCCCAGTACTCTCACTAATTAAAGTCCTCGCAGATGGATAAAGTTACTTGGATTAAAATATTCTTTGAATATCATTTCTTCGAGGAAAATGATTCTCCTCAATTTGAACAGCTCTCTTGATAGAGTGAAAACTGTCTTCTGCCTCCTATACCTGATTGGCGCTCTTAGCTATGTCCCATACCAAGCAGCATAACAGCTATTATACTAACATCCTGCTGTAAATAGCTTGCAATACAGGGAAAATGCAATGACACACTCAGCTTCTGGTTCTGCCTCCTCTTCCAATATGCAGAAGGTTGCATATTGGATTACTTTCACCCCTGTGCAGAGGGTCATCACATTTCAGTCCCGTTTTGAAGGTTAAGGGTGGGATTTTCATGCATAAGCCTCTTTGCACATGGGAGAATTTTGACCCTTGTGAAGAATTCACAACATAGAGGTGACGGTTCTAGAAAAGACTGATGAATTAATTGTGTGGACTGGGGGGGGAAAGAGGCCTTGACCTTGGTGAAAGTAGTAGTAAAGTTTAGGACAAACCAATGGGACTATTTGCATGAATAAGTGCTACTCAGTGTGAGTAAGTAGTGGTTGTAGCCTATGGAAGGAAGGATCACATGAAATACCGTAGTGAATAGTGACATGTAGACATGTGCAGACTGGAGATATTAGGCTGAAGTGTACTTTTAGCCCAGGAGATAGTTTCACCGAAGCACTTCACCTCTTGATTTCCTGGCTAGAACAGCACTTTTAAAAACTTCATATGTGCTGAAAAAAGGCACGATGATAAAATGTGTCCTGGAGATATGCCTGATTTGTAGATGACACTGTCATGTTTGAACAACCCTTCAAATGATGGTGAGAGAATAGAATGTAAAAGTAAGGAAAATTCATATCACTACTTTAATATTTTAAATATTTTTAGAAAAAAATGTAGATATTTTTGTACACTCTATAGACAACATATAGCACAGTGTATGAAACTACGGTATGAAGAAATCCTGATTTTGTAGTATAAACATACATGCTGCCATAACTAGATTGAATCAATTTATGGGAGACATAAAATGTTTTTATATGTGGTTATATGACTCACTATTTTTATTGCCTTTATGTTTTCCAATAACCCTGTGTCCTCTTCCCTTGTTGAATGCCAGCTGTAGACATTATTAATATGTCATAGCAGCAGAAGGAGTTATTGGAAAAAAATGTTCTTCAGTCAGTAAATCCCTAGAGTCTATTAAATTGTTGCCTGAGACAGAAAATCTTGCAAGCTGCCTTATGTGCCGAAAAGTTTAATAGTGCAGAATCCAGTTACACAGGAGATTGCTTAAGGTATGTTAACCATAGTAGTACACTGAGAGTAGAAATAATAACTTGGGACCAGATTCTGATTCCTGTACTCATGCTGAATATATTCCAGATAAAGCCCTATTAAAGTCAATGAGACTACTTGTGAAGTAAGGTGCTACTCAACGCATGTGACAATTTCAGAATCTGGCCCTACATGAAAATTTTTATTATTTTATACTGTATACTTGTACAAGTTCTTATCTATTTATTCCCACAAGGGGGCATCAGCGAACTGTAAATATATGTACTTTTGCCTGAGCATTTAACACAAAGACATTGAGTTACAGAAGTTACAGAACTGCTGTAACTCCTGATTATTCAGTGAAATTAACAAAATTTGCTAAAAGAAGAGTGGCTGATCAGTAAAGTGTTGTATGTACAAAGAAAAGATTTCCGGTCCTAATGAACTGAAAATGAAAATATTTCGGTTTTAGTGTTAGGGACCCAGACGTGGTCAGAGCAGGAGTCCAGGTCAGGGAATAAGAGTCAACTAGCAGTTATAAAAGGCAGGGGTCGAGTCAGCATCAGAGTTATGAATCAAAGCTAAGAGTCGGAGCCAGAGTCAGATACCACATGTCAGAACTATAGATCAAGCCAGAATTGGAGTCAGAGGTACGGGCCATGGTCAGAGCCAGGACTGATAATCAGTGGTTGGAAGCAAGGTGTAAGGGCAGGAACAGGCGGAGAGGCAAGGATCCGGAGCACAGTGGGATCTAGTGGTGAAGTCAGTGTCAAGGCATGAGCCAGGAGCAGGTCAGGAGTGGAGCAAGAATCAAGAACAGGATTGGGTAAGGAATACAGGGACCTGGGTCCGATGCAGCAGCAACAGGGAATCACCTAGTTCCTCAGACAATTTCCTGTGCCTCCAGGGCCAGCTCTGGCTTTTTTGCCACCCCAAGCCAAAAAAAAACAACAAAAAAACCTGCAACGCGGCCGGAGCGGCAAAGCAGGGGGAAAAAAAATCCTGCGGTGTGGCCAGAGCGGCAAAGCAAGGGGGAAAAACAAACAAACAAACCTGCGGCGCACCTGGAGCGGCAAAGCAGGAAAAAAAAGAAAAAAAAATCTGTGGGGCAGCCAGAGTGAGGGTGCAGGGGGACTCCCTGCACTGCAGACGTGCCCCAGCTAGCGGAGGGGAGGGAGAGGGAGTGGGGGGGGGAGAGAGAAGGGGGGAAGCCAGGGTTCAGCAGAGCACTCGCCACGCGGTCCTGACCACCACGCTGCCTGCCGGGCAGGCTCCACGCCGCTCCGGTCAGCAGGGAGGGAAGGACGCGGGCTGCCGGGCTTGCTGCAGACCTGGCACCAGCTGGGGCAGATGGAGCGCGCAGCCCACTCCCAGCAGGGTACTCCCCTCCTCGGCACCACCGCCCCCTACAGGGCGGCTGGATCAGCGAACCAAAAAGAAAAAGCAGCCGTGCCGCCCTAGGATTGGGTGAAATGCCGCCCTGTAGATTCTGCCGCCCCAAGCACGAGCTTGCTCGGCTGGTGCCTGGAGCCAGCCCTGTGTGCCTCCTTCTGACTTAAATAGCATGGCTGGATCTAATGGCAGAGCCAGGCAATCCTCCAGTCAGGACTCCGGCGAGCCTCATCTTGACAAAGGCTGTAGTCCTGCCAGCTCCTCGGCCCACCCCGTTTCAGCAGACATTGGGTGTTGGCCAGAATGCAAGGGCTTTCTGGGAATGCACAGACCTGGCATCAAGACCTGGGGACATCAACGTTCAGTGAGATTGGGCCAGAATCTGGCCCAAATTGACACTTCTCCATTGAGTTCTGTAGAACTAACCCAATTTACGTTACTTGAGGATCTAGCCATCATTTTATTTTTCCTGTGTTAGTCCACAATGGGGGTTTGTAGTTTCATATTCTCCATGTGATGTTCAGGGGTTTTCTCATTGTAATATTTTAATTTATCAGTTATTTTTATTTGATTTGTGTTTACAGTCTCAGTTTCTACTCTTTGTATAATTGCCTGCCTCAAAATGGGTGAGAGGTTAACCATCCTTGTTTCTATATTCTAGATCTTATGGCTTTCTTGAGACAATTGACTTTTACATTGCAACATGTGTCACAAATATAGCTGAGTGAAATTTTTTAGCTGAAACTTTTTATAGCAGAAAATACAGTCAAGTCAACTGAAACATTTTGTGAATGTGTCAATTTTGGCAAATTGACTTGGTTAAAAAAAACCATAAAAAACAATTCCAAAAGAGTCAAAATATTTCATTTTGAAATGTTTCAACTTTTCAATTTCAAACAGCATTTTATGTTGGAATTTCCTTCAGTTTTATCTTTGTAAAATGCAAAAACAGGTGTGGGAGGGAAGTGCTCAACATCAAAATGAAAGTTCAATTTCAGGTCAAAAAACTATTTATTTCAATCTGAAATAAATTTGTTTTGACTTCTCAGTTCACTGAAAAAAAAATCAAAAAATTATCAACTCAATCCAAAATGAATTTTTTATTTTATTTTTCAGAACTGCCAGCAAGCCGGAAGAATCTGTTATTCACACAGCCCTAGTCACAAATACAGGGGAAGGTGACTACATAACTGCTTACAGCTAACTGCAACATTTATTCTAATTATATGCAATGCCATTTTGATTTTTTGTCCCTCTTAGTCTTACAGAGCTAAAATTCTAAGTCATTGTTTCCCCTTAGCAGCCATGTAATGAGAAGGGCATTTTAGTATCTCTTTTGTGCCACTGCCCTGTAGTTCAACATTTCTGTGGAAAAGTGAATGACTTAATAAAACAAAGGACAGCACTCTCCCTTCCATTAGATCCAAAGACCTGTGTGTTTAGCATGTGTCCATGTATCTCATTGATTTCCTATAATGAGTGGTTCTGCTCCTACTTTATATTAGCAGATGAAAGGATATGAATCAGCAAATGAATGCTTTATTGTTTACAACCTTCCTTTTCAGGCAAGAGTGACCTCAAAACAGTGGAAATTATCCGTAATGTAGTTTTAGATATTCAGCCTTGGATTTTCAAAGCTGCCCAAGAGTTTTAAACACCCAATTCCCTTAGGCAGATTTAAAAACCCCAGCCTCTGGTCATGTGTCCATAAGATCTGCATTCTATGAATACAAGAAGAGTGAGAGTCCTGTACCTCTGCACTGAGACCACACCATCTAGACTACCTGTATGTGTAAATGATTCATCATAGTCTACTGTGCTTTCCCCATGTACCAGACTACCCAATGCTTAATGAGTGTGTAACTGGAAAAGGACAAGGTACTTAAGGATACACCTCGTAATTAATTTATTACCAAGTTGTTGGGTTTGGTTCTCTGCTGTACGGATGATCTCACCAAATTGGCATAGGTGTGCTGCAACTGCTGCTTATTACATTCAGTCATAATCATTTTTTGTTACTTTGCGTTCCTCCATTTGTTTGCTGCATCCGTCTTATAGACTGGAAAGTCTTCAGTGCAGGGACTGTCCTTTGCGGTCTGTATGTTTATAAAGGGACTCCAATACTAAAACATGGCTTCAAAATGCAATAATAATAATAATAATAATAGTTTAAAAATAACTAATAATGTAAGTAAGCTCAACCCAGTGTACAGATTCAAGGTTTTTAGTTTGAATGCATCTGCTAAAAGCCCTAGATACCCACCGAGCAACAGGTATCCCCTGGGTGGTCACTGTTTGTGGAAACTGTTAGTAGGAAAGAAACAGTGTTGTAGCTTATGTAGCTTCAAAGGTCTTAAGCCCAGAAGGAACCATGATGATACTCTAGTTTGACCTCTTGCATAACACAAACCATAGAATTTCATCAAATGATTCCTGCATCAAGCCCATAATTTCTGGCTGAGCTAGATCATATCTTTAAAAAGACACCCAGTCTTGATTTAGAGACTCCACCAGAGCCCTAGGTAAGTTGTTCCATTAGTTAACTACCTTCACTGTTAAAAATGTATACCTTATTTCTAGTCTATATTTACCTAGCTTCAGCTTCCAGTTTTCTACACCTCACAGCATTCTTATAGCTCTTTTCTGAAAATGAAAATTCTTAATGCTCTATTGTAGTAGCAAAGAGAAGGAGATTAAGAAATTCCACTTATGCAATCAATGAGTCATTATTGTTGAGTTTGACATAGAATCATAGACTTTAAGGTCAGAAGGGACCATTATGATCATCTAGTCTGACCTTCTGCACAATGCAGGCCACAGAATCTCACCCACCCACTCCTGTATCAAACCTGCATCTGAGCCATTGAAGTCCTCAAATCACAGTTTAAAGACTTCAAGGTGCAGAGAACCTTCCAGCAAGTGACCTGTGCCCCACGCTGCGGAGGAAGAACCCCAGGGCTTCTGCCAATGTGCCCTGGAGGAAAATTCCTTCCCGACCCAAAATATGGTGATCACCTAAACCCTGAGCATGTGGACAAGACTCACCAGCCAGACATCCAGGAAAGAATTCTCTGTAGTAACTCAGATATGCTCCTTTGGACTTTGGTTGGTTTTAGTTACCACACTTAAAGCCTTAGTATTATGCAGTACCCTACAAAGAAATCCCTGAAAATTCATCTCTGATCATGCTTCCACAATATAAAAGCCTAATTAAAAATAGATCAAAAACAAGTTTAAAAGCTGACACCCTTTTTTCTTTCTCCCTGCCCTTTCACATCAAGCAAATCACTTCGTTGCATACACAGCCTGTTCCTTTTGGACATTTTTCTTGATAATGAGAATTAGAGAATGATAATTTTCCATCCAAAAAACATTAGCAACTTTGGGCAGCAACCCCAGTCCAACTTTGTAGCCTTACTTTCTCACTTTGTTTTTTTTTTCCTGCAGTTAGGATAACTGAGAGGAAGATTGTGATCCCAAAGATCAAAAATGTAATTCTTGGTTGAGTAGAATAAGTAACAGGATTGCAAGAGCAATATTTTTTTCATATATTGTTCCAGAATGTTTTAACCTTCGAACATGGGTGTACTAAAGTGAGACAGGTTTATAGAATATCAGCTGGACTGGCATTTTCATCCTTTTTTTTTTAATCCATAGTAAGACCACCTTTGTACATTATCTGAGGCATATCTTATCATACTAGGACTGTCATATCAACCTCATCATTGGAAGGTCTATTACTGCCTACAGTAAACTGTGCATAACTCTGATCTGCTATTATGCAGTAGCAGAAGCAGTAGAAGAGGAAGAGAAGGATGGATTTTATCAACTGTAGATGAGATTCCTGATCATGATATAATTTTGATAATGGGAGACATGAACGCAAAGGTATGATAAACAAATGAACAGTACTGAACCGTGTGGCATTGGGATGGCAAACAGTAATGGGGAAAGGTTAAGAACTTGCTATGAAATACACAATCTGATTATTGGTGGTATTTGTTTTCCTCACAAAGAAATGCACTGGGTTACATGGAATTCACCAGATGGTCAAACCAATAACCAGATTGACCACATTATTACAGAAAAAGCCATAGAAGGTCATGGTTGGCACTTCTATAGACTTTAGCATCCAAGTGTGGCAGTGATCATGAACTACTAATGGGCAGGATTAAGATTAATTTAAAGTCCTAGAGTATGTCTACACTATGAAATTAGGTCAATTTTATAGAAGTCGATTTTTAGAAATCGATTTTATAAAGGCAACTGCGTATGTCCACACTAAGCGCATCAAGTTGGCGGAGTGCGTCCTCACTACCATGGCTAGCATCGACTTATGGAGCGGTGCACTGTGAGTAGCTATCCCAGGGTTCCCGCAGTCTCCGTCGCCCATTGGAATTCTGGGTTAAGCTCCCAGTGCCTGATGGGGCAAAAACATTGTGGCGGGTGGTTTTGGGTACATGTCGTCAGTCGTCCCTCCCTCCATGAAAGCAACGGCAGACAATCATTTTGCGCCTTTTTTCTGCGCAGACGCCATACCACGGCAAGCGTAAAGCCCGCTCAGTTCAGCTGACCGACACCGCTGCTGTTGTGTCCTGGGTGCTTCCTGGGTGCTGCTGGCAGCAGACCGTGCAATAGGACTGCAAACTATCATCATTGTCATACACCGCTTCCACTGCAACTCTGCTCTGCTGATATTGCCTCGACAGCGAATTTCTCCATGTTGTCTGTCATGGGCTCCTGGGTCCTCAGGAAATGTTCACGGTGCTAACTGTTGTATGCTACCGCTTCCGCTGCAACTCTGCTCTCCTGCTTTCCTGGTGCCATGAATCCACCTCGCAGGTCCTCTCGTCATTCGATATAAGTATCTATTCTCGTGGCATCCATCGTCATCCACCGATTCCGCTCCAACTCTGCTTTCCTGCTCTTCCTCAGATGCCATACCACGGCAAGCATGGCCCCTACTCAGCTCAGCACTGCTGTAAACACCTTGCGCATTATCCTGCAGTATGTGCAGAACCTGCAAAAGTAGGCGAGGAGGTGACGACAGCGCGATCATGATAGTGACGAGGACATGGACACAGACTTCTCTCAAAGCACGGACCCTGGCAATTTGGACATCATGGTGGTAATGGGGCAGGTTCATGCCTTGGAACACCGATTCTGGGCCTGGGAAACAAGCACAGACTGGTGGGACCGGATAGTGTTGCAGGTCTGGGATGATTCCCAGTGGCTGAGAAACTTTCGCATGCATAAAGGCACTTTCATGGAACTTTGTGATTTGCTTTCTCCTGCCCTGAAGCACAAGAATACCAAGATGAAAGCAGCCCTCACAGTTGAGAAGGAGCCCTCTGGAAGCTTGCAACGCCAGACAGCTACCGGTCAGTCGGTAATCAATTTAGAGTGGGTAAATCTACTGTGGGGGCTGCTGTGATTCAAGTAACCAACGCAATCACTGAGCTGCTGCTATCAAGGATAGTGACTCTGGGAAATGTGCAGGTCATAGTGGATGGCTTTGCTGCAATGGGATTCCCTAACTGTGGTGGGGCAATAGACGGAACGCATATCCCATCTTGGGACTGGACCACCTTGGCAGCCAGTACATAAACCATAAGGGGTACTTTTCAATGGTGGTGCAAGCACTGGTGGATCACAAGGGACATTTCACCGACATCACCATGAGATGGCCGGGAAAGGTACATGACGCTCGCATCTTCAGGAACTCTGGTCTGTCTGAACAGCTGCAGGAAGGGACTTACTTCCCAGACCAGAAAATAACTGCTGGGGACATTGAAATGCCTATAGTTATCCTTGGGGACCCAGACTACCCTTTAATGCCATGGCTCATGAAGCCATACACAGGCACCCTGGACAGTAGTCAGGAGCTGTTCAACTATAGGCTGAGCAAGTGCAGAATGGTGGTAGAATGTGCATTTGGACGTTTAAAAGCACGCGGATGCAGTTTACTGACTCAGTTAGACCTCAGCAAAACCAATATTCCAATTGTAATTGCCGCTGGCTGTGTGCTCCACAATATCTGTGAGAGTAAGGGGGAGACGTTTATGGCGGGGTGCGAGGTTCAGGCAAATCGCCTGGCTGCTGATTACGCATAGCCAGACACCAAGGCGATTAGAAGAGTGCAGCAGGGCGCGCTGCACATCAGAGAAGCTTTGAAAACCAGTTTCATGACTGGCCAGGCTTCGGTGTGACAGTTCTGTTTATTTCTCCTTGATGAAAACCCACCCCCTTGATTCACTCTACTTCCTTGTAAGCAACTGCCCTTCCCTCTTTGATCACCTCTTGCAGAGGCAATAAAGTCATTATTGTTTCAAAATCATGCATTCTTTATTAATTCATCACACAAATAGGGGGATAACTGCCAAGGTAGCCCGGGAGGGGTGGGTGAGGAGGGAAGCACCAGGTGGGGTGGTGGATGAGGGTAGGAGGGAAGGACAAGGCCACACTGCACTTTAAAACTTATTGAATGCCAGCCCTCTGTTGCTTGGGCAGTCCTCTGGGGTGGAGAGGTTGGGTGGCTGGAGGGCCCTCCCTGACCCCCATGTTCTTGGGCATCTGGGTGAGGAGGCTATGGAACTTGGGGAGGAGGGCAGGCAGTTACACAGGGGCTGCAGTGGGGTCTGTGCTCCTGCTGCATTTCCTGCAGCTCCACCAGATGACAGAGCATATCGGTTTGATCCCGCAGTAGCCTCAGCATCACTATAGACTGTATGACAAATATTCAAGGAAGCAATACAAAATGCAGAGAAGTTATTGGAAGGCACAAACAAATAGGGAAAAGCTAGACAAGCTTTCATTGACTTCACAAAGGCATTTGATTCGGTTTGGAGGGAAAACTTATGTAAAGAAGCAAAATCATATGGAGTACCAGATAAGATCATTGTACGTAACTTTTATAATTGAAAAGACTCCAATAGTGCCATAAGAACTGGTGGAAAATTAAGCAACTGGTTCAAGTCAAAGTCTGATGTAAGACAAGGGGGCATGGAATCACCATAGCTTTTCCTTATGTTATTAAACATAATATTAAGACTGTTAGATGAGTCAGAGGATGTGACACTGGGTGATCTAGAGTTAAGCTGTTTAGGTTATCTAGACCTATTTGAATTAATGGTGACACTCTTCACTAATTTGGAAAAATGTTTTAGTTGACTTGGGTTTACAATAAATGCCAAGAAGATGAAGTGAATCATAGAATCATAGTGGTTGTATCTTGGAAAAGGGACAATAAATGAAATGTGGCAGCAGTGAAGTTGTAGAACAGGTAAAATCTTATGTATAACCAAGAAGCTTGGTTAGTGTCAATGATTCCACCAAGGATGAGGTTGAAAGGAGATGTGCTTTAGTTACAAGCACTGCACAGAAGTTGATGAAATTATGGACTGATTAAAAACATTATGCTTGGAACCAAACTGAAAATATATCAAACCAGTGTACTAATAGCATTACTTTATTGTCTGGAATCAGCTCCATTAAATGAATCAGAGGTCAGAAGGCTGGAGGCAGTAGGGGGGAGATTTTTTTTCAGAAGATGGCAAATGTAAAGTGGAATGACTTTAAGACAAATGACGAAGTTAGGAGAGTAGGATGTGAAGTCAGGGATTGGCTGCCATAGAAAAGATTACAGTGGTGGAGACACTATAGAAGATGAACAGATGATAGGATGCCAAAAAAAAGAATGCAAACACAATCAAGGTCAGTCATACCTAGAGACTGACCAAGTGGATTGTGGGACATCATATGCAGGAACATGAGTAGGCTAGGCTTAATGGAGGAACAAATCATGGACAGAAATGGATGGCAATGTACTGCTCTCATGTCTGTAAACATTCTTTGGGATGAGAAGAATCATCTTATGAGAAAATTATTTTGCTAAAAACATTAAAAGCTTGGAGCTATTTTCTTCACTAATAAATGATTAGGTCTTTTCCTGGTTCTGTTCAGACAGATAAAATGAAGTGAATTCTCCCATTTGATCCTAATTTCAGTAATTAATGAAAATACAGGAGTATTTAGCATTTTTCTGCTGTGTTTTTCTAACGTTAATTTAAATACAGCATCTTTTATGGTTTTTAGGCAAATCTGGCCTTCATGAAAGTGTCAGGATTAACAGCACCTGAAGTCATGCAGGCAGGTGATGTTTAAGTTTCCCCATAAATATCTGACATGCACTTCAGTTTCAGCATTTCTCAGTTTAACCTTAGGCTTTCCTGAGCAAGATTGGCAACTGTCTTGAATTTTGGAATGTGAAAGATGTCCACCAGACTTTTTCATTTGGAACCAAATATTACATTTGAAACCACTTCTTCACATGTGAAAAACAATGACATTATCCACTAATCCGATATAGGTTCCATAAATTGTCTTCCATCTCCTTGGTTTAACTTTCTTTTACTTTCTTCCAGACATTGACCGTAGAGTAGATGTGTCAAATTTTAATTGAATTCCAAGTTGGGTGAGGCCCCAGAAAGAGTGTGAGAGATGCACTGACAGGGAGCACCAGGAATGTACAACTAAAGAAAAGTCCATCTAAACCTTTTAAAGTTAATTTCAGGAGTTTAATTTTAGGATTTAAACTTTAAAACAGATTTAAATAAAAAATGGTTAGCTAATTATAATGTCTGTAACTGCAGGAAGAGTAGCTATTAAAACTAAACTCTTGAATGTAGTCTCTTTGAAAGGAAAAAACTAAACTCTTTGAACTACATTTTTGAAAAATATAAAACTGTCTTTTGAACTCACATCTGAGTTTCCAGTATCTCTTTCAATTCCAGACTGGGCTTCTCACTATCTAGCACTAGAAGTTTACCCCTGCTGCTTGCTCAAATGCAATCAATCATGTGGATTTACCCATGACTCATGCATTTCAAACAGAGTGTAAGCGCGAACTGATACAGTGATGAGCACAGGGAAGACTGGACTGAGTGGGAGTTTGGCACTGAGGGGGTGTAGGCTTTTAATTACTTGTCAGTTGACTGATGTAAATAAAATTGTTCAAACTAAAAAAACTTTAACTTGTAACTTTAAAACAAAATGTATTTCTACCTAGTACCCAGTCACAGAGGAAAAGCCCCCATCTGATTATTCCAGTAGATAACTGTCCAAAATATATGTAGGCCCACCTCAGAAGTGGCTGTCTGGTGTTCCAGTTGAGGAAGCCAGTCTCATGATGAGAGAGAAGCAAGGTGGACTGGAGGGACATGCTTCCTAGAGGGGACCCAGAGGTGGAAGAAGCTGATCATTCCTCATGTACAAAGGAGGTCACTCCAGGATGAGGCTAGAGTTGTGAGATGTAGTCAGCCAGTGTTGATAGACAATTCATTTGATTATGAGTAGTATTAGTTGGTGGCCATTAAAACTGTTCAGTGATTTGCTTGAGGCAAAAAAGAGGTAAAGATGACAAGTCTCATGAAATTTCTAAACAAATTTCTAGGGAGTGCTGGGGAGGAACGCCATCCTTTTGGTACATAGTGGTATTAATGACAAAAGGAGGTGCAGAAGAGCAGGATAGCTGCAAATATCCAATAAGCAGACCAACTGGTGGCATCTCTCAGCAGGATGCTGCAGGGTAGCTGGTGCCACATAGGACCTATGATGATGACATCAAGGCATCAAATAAAGACTGCCTTGAAATAAGTCATGTCAGGGCAGGTGAGGTTTGGTAGGCAGCTCACCTAAGAGAAGGGAAAAGAGGTGTAGAAAGAAAATTAGAAGGACAGGAAATGTCATAATTGTCAGCTGTTGGGTTTCTTGCATATTCCTCTGAAGCATCTGTACTGACCACCGTCAGAGACAGGATATCAGACTAGATGGATGATCAGTGTGGTTTGGTATGATAATTCCTATGTTTCCAATCATTACAATTAGAGATAGGTCAGCTAGTCCATCCTTGTGCTAGTGCAGGATCAGTGTCTAATACTATCCTGATCTTAAATTCAAACTGGAGATACAGACATTTGTTATAGTATTGTAGGTTGTATATTTCTCATTCCAGAACATTTTTCTGTGGTGTGGTTGAAGCTATCTAAAAAACATAGCACATGCAGTGATCAGTAGGTTAATAAAGATTCTAAATGTATGTGGAAATATTGACAAAGATTAATATGTGATTCTGTATTTCATTCACCCTAATCATGGTGTCTTAAAATTTATTATCAACCAGAATCCTAACAGACAATGATTTAGTAACTTAATTATCCTAATCAAAAATATTATCATGTGGCTGCAATCTCATTTGATTTTGAATCAGTGTTTGCCAAAGAAGATATTGCTACTCTTTTTATTACCATTGAGACAACCTGAAGTAGTGTGAACATTCAGTAATTGGATTGATAGTCACAGAACAATTCAAGGAACACTATTAATAGAGGACCAAACTCAATGAAAAATCATAATAAACTGCTGGGCACATTGTAGACAGCTATATGACTTGGCATTTCTATAATGAAACACCACCACATAACGATTATAATTAAATGATTTGTCCAAAGTAAGTTTATAGATTTTTTTGTAGGCAGGGCTAGAAGCACTCCTATTATTAAATTTGCCCTACGCTTCCCATTATAAGGCCCTGTTTTTAGTTGCTTATAACTGTACCGTACTTTAAGTCTTTGAAATTAAATTTCTCATGCTGGATATCTGTTTCAGGCTAAATATGTTTTAAAAGTATCATTCAAAACAGTCTGGCCATTTCTGAGAAAGAGGCTAAGAAAAAATATGTTGGTTTGCCTCTTGTGACCGTTCCTTTGAAATGCTCTAGCACCCATGCTTTAGAGAAGGGACGTGAAATTTCATGGAGGATGACCTTTGTGTTGGGATGTGTATTTGCCATCCCTGTGAAAATCTGCCCAATTTGGCCAAGTTACAAGCCTTTGAAAACTTGCAGTTCACATGTGCTCAGTAGAGACTCCGAAGATTTAAGCGGCTAAATTCCCAGATTTCCTTCACACTTTGCACACTCCAGCCCAGGGCTGAGCAGAACTTTCTCTGCAATTACAGCTCTGGGATTCTGTGAACTGTGCTATGTCCAGGTCCCTGAAATGAAAGCAGGGAGCCTGTCTCTCCTGTGACCTCAATGATCCCAAGCAGTATGGAGGTGGAAACTGGCTCATTAGAATGCAGAGAAGGCAAGAGTCAGACTGGAGTGGGAGAGAGCTGGGGGAATTGGGACAAGGAGTGAAGGAGGGAGTGGAAACTGGGACTGGATTCTGGTAGGTGGCAAGGGAAACTTAGACTGGGAGCTGGGGTGGAGCTTTGTGACAGGTTGGTCAAAGAGACTGGGCCTGCGGGCTGGGGGACTAAGACCAAATGTGGAGCCAGTGGAGGGGCCTGGCTGGGCAAGGGGACCGGGACTGAGAACCAGTGGGGCAGGGGGAAAGAAATGAGTGGGGAGCGGAGTCAGCTCTGATGAGGACCCATGAAGCAAAGGAGAACTGGGATTTGTTGGGCAAAGAGACTGGGCCTAGGAGATGGGGCAGGGCAGGAGGGGAGTTAAGTGGACAAGGAGCTCATAGAGTGAGATTGGGACTGGGAGCCAGTAAAGATGGGCAGTGTCGGCGTGGGTGGGAAGCGACTGGAGGCCCGAGTCGGTGAGTGAAATAGGATGAGGAGCTGGGAGGGGGAGAACTGGGACTGACTAGGCAAGAAGATTGGAGACAAGGACTGGAGATGTGGAGAATTTGGAATGACTGGGCAATTAGACTGGGAGTGTGCAGAAGAGACTGGGATGGAGAGTCCAGATTCTCTAGATTAGGTCTTAGAAGAAGCAGATTCTCCCAAAAAATTGAGAAGTATGGTAGTGTGGACCATCTAAAGCTAGATGAAATATTCATTGTAAAACAAAGTTGTAATTGAAATTTGCCTTTTGTCTAGTTTATGAAACTTCTGTGAAATTCCAGCCAATGTTTGTCAATTAAGTCACACATCGAAGGGTTTCACTATTAGGTTCCCTGAGAAAATTTCATTACAAATATTCTTATTACATTTTCAAATTGGTTTTGTTGGTTGTTGTTGTTTATTGGCTCCAGAGGGTTAGCAGAAGTCATCTTGACTGTTTCTTTGAATGTAAGGATGGTGGTTGGCCCTGTCTTGCAAACATTTAAACATACGTGTAACTTCACCCATGTGCTTAGTTCTGTTGAAGCCAATGAGGCCTAGTTGGAAGTCCTCATGCAGTATTTTAGACTATAAATAGTGGGAATTCATTCACAATCCTATTCTGTTGTGCTGCACTTGTATTGAAGTCAATAGGACTACTCACGAGTACACTTATGCGTGTACTTAAGGGTTTGCGGAATCAGGGTCTACGGTTTTTGTAAAAATAAAACAGTGGATAATGTTATAACTTGTGAAACAGATCAGTTGTTTCTTCATTTCATTTGCATAATACACCTGCTATGTGTCATCCTTCCTGGGCCATTATCACAGGCTTGCTTATTTTACTGAACAAAAAAAATGTTATTTTGAGAGGCAGATGGATTATAGTAACTGTTGCTTTCATACTTCAAAATTACAATACTTGCTGCCAATTTCCATCTTAGCCAGCAAAATATAGTTGTGTGATCTGTACCTAAGACCAATTCGTATTAATGGCAGCTGCACTTCCACTGAAGGGAAGACCTTGCATTTGCAAAGGCATTTCGAGAGAGAGACAGAATGAAAGAAGTGGAATGGAAATGGAAACTGCATACAATTCTGGTCACCCCATCACAAAAAAGATATATTAGAATTGGAAAAGGTACAGAGAAGAGCAACAAAAATTAGTATTATCAAACATTTCTCATGGAAAAACCTGTGCCCAATATAACAGTGGTTAGACTACTCTCCTGAGATATGAGAGACCGAGGTTCAGGTTACTGCTCCACATTAGGCAGAGTAGGGATTCAAACCTGAGTCTCCCACATCCAGGGGAGTGCCCTAGCCACTGGGCTATTAGCATGCATGCATGCCAGCCTGCCAATCCCAAATATTCCTGACTTGCTCACCATAGCTGAGCATAACTACCAGATCAGTTGTGATAGGTGGAGGGACTCCTAGCTTGAGAATCCTGCTGGGCTCAGGTGTGAGGTAGGGCATCAAGCAACTCAGAGACATCAGGACTTGGGCAGTTTTTTTCATGGCAGAAGTTATATCAGAGTGGGCAAACCTTTTGGCCTGAGGGCCACATCTGGGTATAGAAATTATATGGTGGTCCATGAATGTTCACGAAATTGGGGTTGGGGTACAGGAGGGGGTGAGGGCTCTGGCGGGGGGTGCAGGCTCCGGGGTGGGGCCATAAATGAGTTCAGGGTGCCGGAGGAGGCTCTGGGCTGGAGTAGGGGGAGTGTGGTGCGGGGGGCGTGAGGGCTCTGGCTGGGGGTGCCGCTGCTTCCGGGAGCTACACAAAGCCGCCTCTGACCCTGGTCCCTAGATGGAGTGCCGGAGTGAGGCAAGCTCCAGACCCCGCTCCCCAGCGGGAGCTCAACAGCCAGATTAAAACATCTGTAGTTTGCCCACCCCTGAATTATATGGTGGCAGGGTTAGGGTTAAGTGGTTTTGAAAATGTCAGTAACACCTAAATGTTGGACTTTGCCACCTAAAGAGGCAGTTTCGTACATAAGTCCTTTTGTGGATCTAGCCCTAGGCATTTTGTGAGCAAAATTCAAAGAACCGAACCAAAAAAAAAAAAATCAAATGACCAGCTTTTAAAATTCTTGCCAGATCCCCAGGTGTTGTGTATATGTATAGGTTCATTGACTGTAGTGCAGCTTCGCCAGTTTACACCAGTTAAGGATCCATCCTTTTTTATACTATTACATGTCCTTTCTCAAGCTGCTGACCTTATTAGAGCTGCCACCAACCCAGGTTGCCCTTAACTGAGGGAGTCAATATGTAGCCATACGAAGATAGTAGATGGCCTTGTGATGGGGCCTGGCTCAGCTACGGTTAACTGCACCCTGTGGGCTGAAGAGGCCATGCCCCTTGCCCTTGCTGGGCATGCTCCAACTGGAGAACGAATATACAAGGAAGCAGCTCAGTTCAGTCTGAGCTGACTGAGGAGGAGAGCAGATGCATGTTGCAGGCTCCTACCAGGAAGTTGCTGTAGCCTCTGGCTACAGAGGCCAACTGCACTGAGGACCGTGCAAACACTCAGTAGACCAGAGAATGGCAGAGAAGAGGCCACTGATGCTGAGAAACCACCAGTGCTGAAAGTAAGGGTAGGAAGTGAGTCAGGGAACAGGAGCATTGAAGTGAGAGAGACCAAGCCTGAACACAGGAGTATTGGTTCCTCAGGGTCCTGGGTCAGGACCCGGTGGAGTAGGGTGGGCCTGGATCCCCCTATCCCGCACTGCACTCACCACTGGGTCCAGTCACTGCCCATTGAAGTGGAAGTCACTACTTAGGCCATGCTGCCCTGAGGGCAAGGGTGGCTCTATGCACTCTGGCCCCAGAGGCCAAGTCACTGACCAGGAGATGGATTTCTGCCCCCCAAACCCTTCTTTCTTCCTTATACAGCCCCGTGACGTGGTGTACCAACCCTGAGACAGGCCTCGAAAGTTCAGATTGATCCAAAGGATGGAAAGCAAAATACCACCACATGTGCACAAAATTACTGATTTCTTGTAAGTGGCTCATAACTTTAAAGTGATTTGATTTTCTTCAAAGTTGAATCTTAGTGTGATCTACACAACAAATCAAGCTTAAACTTTCTAGATTCAGCCATTTTTTAGTAATCCATGCAAACATTTTATGAGCTGGAGCATATGGGGAAGTGTGCATCTTTCCAGGCATAAATAACTTAAATTTTGCTTAGCCAATTTTTCAAAACATTCACCACTAGGTTGAGAAGAAGCAAGGAAAATTTCACTGAGGAATTTGAGAAATTCTTGAAAAACTGAAAAATGGGTGGTTAGAATTGAAGATGGAACTCTGAAGTGTAGTGTGCAGCACCCACAACTACTTTCATATCCTTGAGATCCATTACAGCACATGAATATATTAAAGCTATTATTATGTATGTGATGCCTCAATCTTTAATTATGGTAATTTTACTCAATGCTAGGTCACAAGATACTGTGTAAATGTTAAGTGTGCTTCCTTTTCAAGTGCGTGTAGCAGAGAGGAGGTGTCACATTTAGCAGACTTTTCCCAGACTTCTTGTTTCCTTGACATTAAGGGTGTCAGAGGTCAAGAGTGAGATGCTAAGCAGAAAGAAAAGGTCCAGTGAAGAAGCCTAGGCTGGGAATATATAGGAAGAGGCCGTGGCACAGAGAAAACAGGGCAGTTTTGGATTGTGAGCAGTCAGGCCAGTTATATAGGCTTGGGAGCCCACAATAGAGGGTAGGTCAGAATTATTCTTATACTGTGCCATTCTATGAAAGGAAACTACCACCCCCTGAAAACAAGTGAAAGAATGGACTGATTAAAGCCCAGGAGAAGGGCTAATGCCAAAGTGAACGAGAACAGACCTTCAGAAGAAGTCCTGTGCCTAATTGAAGGGGAAAATAGAGATGCCAGGTTTGGGAAAGCCTGCTGCATATAAAACTGCTCAAAGGAGCCCATCTTGCATCAAGGATTGCCAGTAAGAATGGCGAGTACCAAGTAAATTTCTTTGTCTATACCATGGGCGGGGGGGGGGGGGAATGAGGGAAATACTGATATGAGTCCTAATGCTATACAAGAAAATTCTCAAGTAAACTAAATCCGTTGGGGAAAAATGTCTATTTCCTCCAAAAGCCATTTTTGTCTGAAAAAGTTTCAGTGAAAATTTTTTCAACTAGTTCTAATAAGAAACTCCCATAAAAACTAAGGAGAAACTGGAGGGTGCTATTTTCTGTGCAATGAGGCTTAACTAAAAAAGCACCAAAAAAGCCACAATACAGAATTTGAATGTCATGGGGTGTGTACCGCATACTAGCATGAAAAGGGGTAGCTAGAGAGTTCAGTTAAGGTAATTGGCCACACCTGGTGGGTGGGCCAGCCCCAATTATTGAGGAATTTCTGCTAGGAGAGGAGCTACTGAACATTTGTAGCAAGTAGGGGCCTGTGAGGCAAGAAGCAGGAATTCTGCAGTCACGCTCTGGGATCACTAAGTAGAAAGAGCCTAAGGTGTGTAGAAGGGTGTTCAAGCTTGTACTAATATCCTGGGATTGATTGGAAATGTAAAGGTACCCCCCCACACTCTGAACTCTGGGGTACAGATGTGGGGACCTGCATGAAAGACCCCCTAAGCTTATATTCTACCAGCTTAGATTAAAACATCTCCAAGGCACAAATTTCTTTCCTTGTCCTTGGACGGTATATTGCTGCCACCACCAAGTGATTTACACAAAAATTCAGGGAATCCCTATCATCCCAATATATCCCCCAAAGCCCCTTCACCCCCTTTCCTGGGGAGGCTTGAGACTAAAATACCAACCAGTTGTCTTAGCAACATGCGCGTAACCAGACCCTTTGCCTTTAAGACACTGAAATCAATCAGGTTCTTAAAAGAAGAACTTTTATTATAAAGAAAATAGTAAAAGAATGTCACCTGCAAAATCAGGATGGAAGGTAACTTTACAGGGTAATAAAGATTTAAAACACAGAGGATTCCCCTCTGGGCTCAGCTTCACAGTTACAAAAACAGGAATAAACTACCTCTGTAGCTTAGGGAAATTCACAAGCCAAAACAGGAAATAATCTAATGCATTTCCTTGCCCTACTCACAGTTTCTATGGTTTTAGATGGATTATTCCAGGTATATGTTTCAGGAGATATTGTACCTGCTTGGTTTCTCCCTCTGTCCAGAGAGGGAACAACATACAGAACAAACAAATCCTTCCCCCCCAGATTTGAAAGTATCTTCTTTCCTCATTTGTCCTTCTGGTCAGGTGCCAACTAGGTTATTTGAACTGCTTAACCCTTTACAGGTAAGGCAATCCAGTACAGCTTCCAATGAGGGATTTTATGCTACCCTTCCCCTTATATTCATGACAGGGGAATTCCAGGGGAGAGCCCTTAGCCCTGCAGGAAGGGTAAGCTTATAGAGGCCTGAGAGAGGCTGGGTAGGAAGAAGCCCAGAGAAGCACCAGCAAGGAGTTGGACTGAGCAGACGTGGGCTGTTGTTTATAGGGTCCCTGGGCTGGATCCTGGGAGGCCCCAGGCTCCCCTGCTAGCCCCTGGCAAAGTTGCATGAATCTAGAGAAGGGGTCAAGGATGATAGAGCCTTGAAAGAAGGGTTTGAGGACAACAGTGCCGCTGAAGACCTTGCTGTAAGGGCATTGGACTATTTATTTGTGGGACTTTGATACCCTGGAAGGGAGAAACTTGGTAGTGATCTGACCGAAGGCCAAGTGATGAGAAGGGAGACCCCCACAGGGCCACAGCAGCTGTCTGCATGAGGTGCTAGATGACAAACTAGCCATTTTGCCAAATCCAGGACAAAGGATGTGCCTGCAGTGAATGCACTTTTCTACACTGGACAACTGATAGCAAAACTGTGCCAGAACTACAGGTGGTGGGAACTGGCATAGCTCTATTTAAGTCAATGAAATGACACTGATTTAAACCAGCTGATGATATGCCATGTAGTTTTTCCTTCTCTGTTACTGACCAAAGGAGCCTGGAACAATTCATCTGAAAAATCCTAAAAATACTGAGAATTTATGGCATATAAAAACAAAGTTAGCCCATTAGTTGGATACAAATTATTTTTTTCTCCCACTCTGAATCTGAAAAATTCCAGCTCTTTGAAGAGTTTGCAGCCTGTTACCCTGATGAGAAATTGGAATAAACTTCTCACAGGAACCCTGAGCTACAGGATGTGATAGATAAAGACATCCATTTAAATTAAAGAAACCTAAGTCAACTGATAAGAGAAGGAAAAGGCCAAGCTTAAAGTCAGGGAAAAGAAAAAGCACAGAGCAGGAATAGTGAGCTAGCAGAATGAGGCAGAATAATTCCCTCAGCAGGCTTGGAGGTTCAGGTAGTCTATCCTCTTTCAGGTCAACATTAGACTGTGCTGACTTTTTGATAGTAATAGGCATTAGAGGCTAAGAATGTAGATAAACATAAGTGGTCATCATCCAGGAAGGATGTATCTGATCTAAGAGGTGAAGTGTTACCATCACTCATAATAAAACTATGGGTCTCACTAGGCCTAGATATGATGCTTCTTAGTCCCTTGCACTTTGTCTGCCTCTGTTGTTATGACGGTGCCTCTCTCTGCTCCCTCCTCCTACCTGCACCACACCATTACATGATGTATCATCAGTTAATAGCTTTCAGTAATTAGTCTGAGTAACTGGTATCAATATGACTCTTTTCATGCCATCAGCCGCAGTCCTGCTGTGAGATTATCTTAAAGATGTTGGCATTTCAGTGACAGGCACTTATGTTTTCCTTCTATAGATCATCCCTTCAGAATGTATCCTGGCGCAAAGATTAATTTCAGCCTGACTTTAAGAACTCTATTTTTCCAAATCTCTAGATTGCTAGACAAGAATGTTATTATTTATGTCTTAAATGTTTATGGGTACACTACAACAGAAAAAATACACAAAATAAGGACATGGAATGAAATGAAGATCTTGCAGTTGAGAGGCAAATAGGTATAGTACAGATAACAGACAAGTAGTGGCATGTGATTATTGATCCTAGTAAGCAGCATGGAAGTGTGGGATGATTTTTAGAAGTGACTTTTATGGAGGAATGTGAGATCACTTGGTGAGGATATATCTTTAAAGGACTGGCATTAGAGATTGATTTCTTAGGGTACGTCTACACTACAAGACTATTTCGATTCATCTTAATTCGAATTTCTGGAATCGACCTAATGAAGTCGAAGTTGTGTATCCACAATAAATACACTAATTCGACTGTGTGAGTCCACAGTAACGGGCGAAGCGTCGACTTTGGAAGCGGTGCACTGTGGGAAGCTATCCCACAGTTCCCGCACTCCCCGCCGCCCATTGGAATGCTGGGATTTCCCACCAATGCATGCTGGGGGGGGGGGAAATTGTGTGGAGGGTGGTTGTGGGTAACTGTCATCATTGAACCATCAATCACGCCCAGCATCCCTCCCTGAAAGCACCAGCTGGCAATCTGTTCGTGCACTTTTCTTCTCAGTGACAGCGCGGGCACCACAGCACTGCGAGCACGGATCCCGCTGCAGTTGTGGCCGCTGTCAGCTCCTCGCAACTTATCATCCACCTCTTCTGCAGTCAGCTGCTGAGAAATTTGGCTAATTTTCAATGGTGCTGCGAGCAGTGGTGGACCATGGGGGACGTTTTACCAACATCAACGTCGGGTGGCCAGGCAAAGTTCATGACGCGCGTGTTTTCAGGAACTCTGGTCTGCTTAGACGCCTGCAGGAAGGTAGTTTCTTCCCGGACCACAAAATAACGCTTGGGATGTGCAGCTGCCCATACTGATCTTAGGGGACCCAGCCTACCCGCTAATGCCCTGGCTCGTCACGCCCTATGCAGGCACCTTGCACAGCGACAAGGAACTCTTCAAGTACCAGCGAGCAGCGAGCAGCGTGAACTGTGACTGTTCAGTTTCTTCACAGAGAAGCTGAACCTGCCCCTGTTTCTTTACCAAGTTACTGTTGACTAGCCTCTGCAGTTACATACCCCGTCCACCCCGCTTCCCCAACTTCTAACACACATTTAAAAATTAAAGTACGTGCTCCACTGTAGCTTTACAACGGTGTCTTTATTGATGACTTTGCGTTAAAGGGTTGAAACTGGGACACACACTAAAGTCGAGGTTTGACATGCTCCCGCTCCCAGACCGGTTGTTTCAACGGATCCTGCCATCCCTCCTTTTTTGGACTCTGTGTGCGGGGGCTATGTGGCCTTGTTGCGGGGGAGGACGGATACAGATTCCTCTGCTGCGTGGCTCTGCGGTCCATTACAGGGACCGTTGCATGACATCTGTAACCCCCCTCCCCCGCTACAAATGCACGTACCACCCCCAACGACAGAAAACCTGCAAACCACCTCCCATACCAGCTAACCGCCTACTGACTGCACTGTGTGTGTGACATGCTGCTGATCCAGCCCCCGTCTCTGTACCCTGCTAAAGGTGACTGTCCTATGCATTACACTACCCCCTCAACCACCCAACGACCCACCCAAGACATCTAACACAGCGTTGTGTAAAAAACCATGATGGAAAAAGTAAGTAACAGAAAACTACTTTTAATAATCAACAACACAGTAAGGGAAGGACTTTTCAAAATGTAGTGACTGATAGCTTTTGGGTAATTTAACACTGTCCTGTGGTGCAGTGACAGTTTTCACAGCCCCTGGTGACCCTCCTTCTTGTTATTTTTGATGAGGGGGGGATTGGAGTTTGAGGCGGGGGTGGGCGGTTGCAGATACAGTGCAGGGGGGCTCTGTTTTCCTGCCTGCGGTCCTGCAGAACATCGACAAGGCGCCTGAGGGTGTCCGTTTGCTCCCTCATTAGTCCAAGCAGCGTTTGAGTCATCTGCTGGTCCTCGTGACGCCACCTGTCCTCCCGTTCGCAGAGTGAGCGGTGCTGCTGACTGAGTTTCTCCCTCCACTGGCTCTGCTGGTCCGCCTCAGCTCTGGAGCAGCCCATAAGTTCAGCAAACATCTCGTCCCTTGTATTTTTCTTACGCCTTCTAGTTTGCGCCATCATCTGTGAGGGGCATGGTGCATCAGGTCGTGATACAGTTGCACCTGTGTCATGTCAAAAAGATAGTGAATTTCTTACAATGATACATTTTTTAAACAAAGAAACATAGTCTACTCGTTGTCTGTGAACAAGAGTATGCACAGCACCTGTCTCATGCGCACTCACTAACGGAAAGTTCGATTTCTCTGAATGCGCTTTCATTGCCTGGGGTATGGGGCTGCAGATCAGAGAACCTTTGCAGGAAAGAAGAATTCATGTAGCAGCAAGGCATGGTAAGCCAAACACTTTTGGATTCATAGAAGTGAATGTACAGCTCTGTCCTCTTGATGCAGGCAATCCTGAAAGCATAAACTCGGCCCCTGTTGCACCCCCTCGCGGCTGTTCACTGGGAAAGATCCCTGTATGCTGCCACTCTGTAGACTGCAGCACGTGGCTGTTAAGTGAGGCTTCTTGTTATGCAAAGGAACAGTTAAGCGCTCCCATTACTAATAGTACCCCAATTACTCTAATTTCATGCAGGAGTGTGCGAGAGAGATCACCCTGAGGAGAGTCTCACGGGCAGAGAGAGCGCGCATGCTGGAAGAAAGCCACCACAACCCAGGGGCCTACTCTGCCATGCTCGTGAGGGCAATGGTCCCAGAGTTCCAGCTTATAGCATGGAAAGGCAAAGTGTGCTACCTCGGGGCACACGATAAGCTAGCTCTGCCAAGGAACCTCCTGCATAGACTTTCAGATTACCTCCAGGAGAGTTTCCTGGAGATATCTTATGAAGATAAAAGTTCCATCCCCCTGTATGTAGACCTTCTGTTCTCCTAATGTCTATCCCTGTTTAATTACTAAAAAAATGTTAACTCGTTGTTCTTAGCTGCTTTTAATAAATAAATGTTAACTTGTTTAAAGCACTTACGGACTGATCCTTCTCCCGATTCAGGGTCCGTGGTAACGGCTGGGGAGGGTTGATAGGGGATCTCAGTGAGGGTGAGGAAGAGATCCTGGCTGTCGGGGAAAGTGCCGTCGACTGCCTCGTCCTCCTCATCTTCCCCGTCCGCGAACATCTCCGAGGAACAGTCCGTCGACACTATCCCATCCTCAGAGTCCACGCACACTGGTGGGGCAGTGGTGGCAGACCCACTGAGAATGGCATGCAGTGCCTCGTAGAAGTGGCATGTCTGGGGCTGGGCTCTGGAGCGTCCGTTTGCCGCTCTGAGTTTCTGGTAGCCTTGTCTCAGCTCCTTGACTTTCACGCGGCACTGCATTGCATCCCGGCTGTATCCTCTGTCTCTCATGGCTTTGGAGACCTTCTTGAAGGTCTTTGCATTCCGTTTGCTGGAGCGCAGCTCCGAAAGCACAGACACATCGCCCCACACAGCAATCAGATCCGAGACTTCCCGGTCAGTCCATGCTGGGGACCTCTTTCTAGTCTGGGATTGCCTGGACTCCTCTGCTGGAGAGCTCTGCATCGTTGCTGGTGCTTCTGAGCTCGCCCTGATGAGCAACCAGGAAATGTGATTCAAACTGTCCATACAGGAAAAGGAATTCAAATTTTCCCGGGGCATTTCCTGTGTGGCTGGTCAGAGCATCCAAGGTCCGACTGGCGTCCAGAGCGTCAACAGAGTGTTGCACTGTGGGATAGCTCCCGGAGCTACTAAGATCGATTAGCATCCACACCTAGCCTAATTCGACATAGCCATGTCGAATTTAGTGCTACTCCCCTTGTCGAGGTGGAGTACCGAAGTCGAACTAAGGAGCCCTCTATGTCGAATTAAATGGCTTCCTGGTGTGGACGGGTGCACGCTTAATTCGATTTAACGCTGCTAAATTCGATTTAAAGAGCTAGTGTGGACCAGCCCTTAGAGAAATTGTAAAGAACTGGCAGTATCTAGCAAGTGCATGTACACTCAGTGATACTGGAAAAAGATATATCCATAAATATCCATATAAGAGATGGACACTGGCATCAGAAATGGGATGAGGAGATGAATGAAATACAAAAGTAATAAATAAATATTCTCTTCAGAACTGCAACCTAAAAATAAGTATTTACTGATCAGAGGTGGGCGAATAACAATTTGTTGGCTAGAAGTTTTCAGTATTCAAATTTCCACTCAAAAATGTAATCTGCCTCAGAAAATCTAGATGAAAACAACTTATTTTCATTTTTGTCAATTTTCCACAGGAAAAATAAACATTTTTGCAACTATCTCTACCCAAAAGGGGAAAACTGTAGGTCCGTTTTGAAGCTCTTAGCATCAATGATGTCTTACAGAAGCAAGTTTCACAGACTTAGGCCTGGTCTACACTACGCGTTTAAACCGATTTTAGGAACGTTAAACCGATTTAGCGCCGCACCCGTCCACACTAAGAGGCCCTTTATATCGATATAAAGGGCTCTTTAAACTGGTTTCTGTACTCCTCCCCAATGAGAGGAGTAGCGCTAATATTGGTATTACCATATCGGATTAGGGTTAGTGTGGCCACAAATCGACGGTATTGGCCTCCGGGCGGTATCCCACAGTGCACCAGTGACCGCTCTGGACAGCATTCTGAACTCGGATGCACTGGCCAGGTAGACAGGAAAAGCCCCGCGAACTTTTGAATATAATTTCCTGTTTGCCCAGCGTGGAGCTCCGATCAGCACGGGTGGCGATGCAGTTCCAAATCCAAAAAGAGCTCCAGCATGGACCGTACGGATGTGATCACTGTATGGGCAGACAAATCTGTTCTATCAGAGCTCCATTACAGAAGACGAAATTCCAAAGCATTTTAAAAAAATCTCCAGACAGAGGCCACAGCAGGGACTCAGCACACTGCTGCGTGACAAGCGTAACGGAAAGCCAAAGAATCAAATGGACGCTCATGGAGGGAGGGAGGGGGGACTGAGGACTCAAGCTATCCCACAGTTACTGCAGTCTCAGAAAAGCATTTGCATTCTTGGACGAGCTCCCAATGCCTGTAGGGTCAAACACATTGTACGGGGTGGTTCAGGGCATAGCTCGTCAATTTACCCCCCACCCACCCACCCACCCCCAGAAGGAAAAGGGAAAAAAATCGTTTCTTGACTTTTTTAAATGTCACCCTATGTCTACTGAATGCTGCTGGTAGACGCGATGCTGCGGCAGTGAACTGCAGCATCCTCTCCCCCCCTCTCTGGTTGCAGATGGTACAATATGACTGCTATCCATCGTCATCATCAGCCTGGTGGCAGACGGTACAGTGCAGAAGGACTGGTATCCGTCCTCGTCATCAGCCCGTGAGTGCTCCTGGCTGGCCTCAGGTGAGGTCGGCCGGGGGCGCCTGGGTAAAAATAGGAATGACTCCCGGTCATTCCCAGTAGATGGTACAGAATGGCTGGTAACCGTCTTCATCATAGCAACTGGGGGCTGAGCTCCATCAGCCCCCACCCTTCATGTGTAAAGAAAAGATTCTGTACTGCCTGGACTATCATAGCAGCGGGATGCTGGGCTCCTCTCCCCCACACTGCTTAATGTCCTGTCTGGACTATCATAGCAGCTGGAGGCTGCCTTCCCCTCATTTTATCTCACTAACAAGTCACTGTTTCTTATTCCTGCATTCTTTATTACTTCATCACACAAATGGGGGGACACTGCAACGGTAGCCCAGGAAGGCTGGGGGAGGAGGGAAGCAACAGGTGGGGTTGTTGCAGGGGCACTCCCTGTGAATGGCATGCAGCTCATCATTTCTGCGGAATCTGACACGGAGCGGCTGTGCTCTCTGGTTCTCTGATACACTGGTTCTCTAGTACACTTGCCCCATATTCTAGGCAGGACTGATTCTATTTTTAGATACCATAAAGGAGGGATTGACTCAGGGAGTCATTCCCATTTTTGTCTTTTGCGCCCCCGGCCGACCTCAGCCAGGAGCACCCATGACAGCAGCAGACAGTACAGTACAGAAGGACTGATAACCGTCATCTCATTGCCAATTTACAATGGCAGCAGACGGTACAGAACAACTGATAACCATCTCTGCTATCATGCAAAAGCAAATGAATGCTGCTGTGTAGTGCTGCTGTATCGCCTCTGTCAGCGGCATCCAGTACACATACAGTGACAGTGACAAAAGGCAAAACAGGCTCCATGGTTGCCATGCTATGGCATCTGCCAGGGCAATCCAGGGAAAAAGGGCGCAAAATGATTGTCTGCTGTTGCTTTCCCAGAGGAAGGAAGGAATGACGACATTTACCCAGAACCACCCGCGACAATGATTTTTGCCCCATCAGGCACTGTGATCTCAACCCAGAATTCCAAGGGGCGGGGGAGACTACGGGAACTATGGGATAGCTACGGAATAGCTACCCACAGTGCAACGCTCCAGAAATTGATGCTAGCCTCGGACCATGGACACATACCACCGAATTAATGTGCTTAGTGTGGCCGTGTGCACTCGACTTCATACAATCTGTTTTACTAAACCGGTTTATGTAAAATCGGAATAATCCCATAGAGTAGACATACCCTAAGCATTGTGTAAAATTTTTCTTCTTTTCTATTTGTTTTTAAACTTGTTACCTGTCGGTTATATTTGATATTGCCTTGTTTCTTATATTATGGCTGGAAAAATATGGTGGACTACATTACTTGCTTCAGCTATACCATTTGTCCTTCAATAGACAACAGTCATGCTCCACATTGTTTGCCCTTAAAGACTATAGTTAATGTAGAACCAGCATTGTGTGTGAGCAGTACAAACTATTTCTTCCAACATGAATTACCTTGCACTTGTTAACATATTAATTCATCTGCCATCATGCTGCCTAGCCTTATTAGTTCCCTCAGTCTTCTCTGGTCTTGACTAACCTCAGTACTTCTATATCACTTAAGTCTTGCTACCTAACTGGTCACTTCTTTCCCAGATAGTTACTAAATGTTTAATATCAGCCCTAGTATGGATCCTTGGGGTACCACATTGTTAACCCTTTGTAAGAATGAAACCTTTGTGGTCCTTGATTGCCACAGCTGTTGATTAGCTCTGTTCCCAGCACAAGCCAGAACATACTCTCAGGGCTATGCTAATGGTTTGAAGGGGCCATTGTGCTGATTGGGGGAATCACCAGAGCGCAGCAGTAGTCTGGCTATACCCCTTCTCTGTGGGCACTCTTTGTACTCCAAAGGATGCCATAGAGCTAGTGGGAGTAGATTTATGCCACATGGCGTTCTCCTTTTCCACTTACTGTCCGTTTAGGACAGCTTCACAGCTATTCTGTGCTGCTGGAGCATGGCCCCGAGATATGGCCCAATGTGTTTGGTGTCTTATTCTGATAATTGTGTCAATCAACTACTGCCTATAGATTGGTTGGTTTTAAATAGCTGCAGTTCCTCTTTTCTGCTCCCAACAATATTAACGAGCCTGTAAGTTGAATCTGGCTGAGCACAGTACAGTACAGACCCGTTTACGCGCAAATCCGCTTAAAGCACGGTAGTGCCATGCCTCCCAGTGCTACCTGTTTAACACGCGAGACTTGTTAACACGCGGTACAGGAACCTGCTATGTAGCGCTAAAGATTTGCTCACTAACTCACTGACATAGAAATCGACAGGACGTGCGGAGCAGAAACATGTTGTATGTCTTTACCAATATTGGTAAAGACGTATCACGCATGCTTATCATTGTCACGCTAGAGATATATATATAATATATAGTAGTTATATAGTAATATATATACTACATTAGAAAATTTTAACTGTAGGCCTAATATAATGGCAGAGGGCAAGCATCAGTGTTCCTACACTGTAGAAGAAAAGCTAGCTGCAATAGATCGAGTAAATAAAGGAGAAACCCAGGCCAAAGTTTCAAAAGATATTGGGATTGCCGAATCTACTCTCTGAGGATGGCTAAAGAACTAATTTAAACTGAATGGCTTTGTACAAAATATCAATTCTGCTGCAGGGATTAAGTGAAAATGTGTGCGCTATTCAGCAAAACCCACAATAGACAAAGCCATGTGTACGTGGTTTGCTCAGGAAAGGCTGAAAAGAATGCCGCTAAGTGGGCCAATTTTTCAAGCCCAAGTGACAAAATTTGGAAATTTAATGGGGGATGAATCATTCCAAGCCAGCAAGGGGTTTATAATTCGTTTTAAAAAGCATCATGGCATAGCACAGGTATCGATTTCTGGAGAAAGCCGATCAGCCGATGAATCAGCCACGAACGCATTTCCCACCGAGTTAAAATCTATTTTATAAAATGAAGACTACCATGAAGAACAACTTTATAATTGTGATGAAACAGCTTTATTTGCAAAACTGCTACCTGATAAGATTTTAGCCTTTAATTATGAGACACAGAAAACAGCTGGATTTAAAAAGATAAAAAATCGTGTGACTCTTCTTTTTTGTAGTAATAAGACGGGCAGCCATAAGCTTGCCCCTCTTCTCGTTGGCTGCTTTCATAACCCTCGCTGCTTTAATCACCTCAATACAGCCTGTCATAAACAGATAGTTAAGGGTTAAGGTCTGTTTTACCTGTAAAGGGTTAACATGTAGTACCTGGTGACCACCTGACCAAAGGACCAATCAGAGATGAGAGAATTTCAAATCTCTGTGGAGGGAAGCCTTTGTCTGTGTGAGAACTGTTTTTGGATCTAACAGAGGACAGTCATGTCTCCAAGTTCTCCTGGAGTAGTTTCTACTAATTAATAGTGAGTATTAATTAGAAAGGCGAATTAGTCTTATGATTTGATTTCTATATTTGCAATGGTGTGTTTGCTAAAGGAAATGCTTTATTCCTGTTTGCTGATATTGCTTTTACTGAGAAAAGGGGGAGGGGGAATTCTCTCCAGAGATTGATAAGGTTATACCCTATGAGTGTCCAGCTTGGGCTCATAGAGATTCTGTACTTTCTTTTTGTTCTCTTAATAAATTCTTTTCTTTTCTTTGGACTTGGTTAATTCCTTCCCTTGGGGAAATTCAGGGGAAGGGGAGGGGGAAGTGGGCTGCTTCCCTGTGTGTAGAGATTCAAGGCGTTTGAATCCAGGCACCTCTGTCTCCGGAGCAGGGGAGAGAGGGAAGAGGGGGGAGGTTCCTCCTCTGTGAATTGATCTGTGTTCCCAAGGGGGGAAACAGGGGTGTCCCGGCCCACGGAATTGACCGGGTGGTGGCAGCCGAAGGGAAGACCTACCCTCGGATTTTAGGGTGGGGGAATACATGCGGGTCCTCACTTTGAAACCGCCCAGTTTCAAGTGAGGGTAGACCATGACACAGCCAAACTGCCAGTAATATATATAATATATATGCTAACAGCAAAAATGCTTGGATGACGAGACACATTTTTGACAACTGGTTCCACAACAGCTTTGTTCCAGCTGTTTGTAAGTATCTGCGGTCAAAGAAACTCAAAGACAAAGCACTTTTGCTACTTGACAGTTGTCTAGCCCATTGTCCAGCCGAATCACTGGTATCAAGCAATGGAAAAATTTGAGTGCTATACCTACCATTCAACACAACAGCAAAAATTCAACCTTTAGACCACGGCATTATTCAGAATTTTAAAAACAATTATCGACGGGAGCTGATTTTGGCGATCGTGTCATATATGTCTTCAGGCATTTCTGAATTCTTGAAATAGTTAAAGATGAAGGAAATTATTTATTTAGTTAAAAAAGCTTGGGACGGAGTAAAACAAAAGTCCATTGAAAACTGCTGGATGAAGGCTCTCAGTGATGCCTTTTCTGACAAAGATGGCTCAGACTCAGAAAACTCCAGCAGTGCCAGACTTTGAAGGATTTTCGGAAGAAGACGTCCTACAAACACGCACGCAGACAAAAGAGGATAAAGGTAAACTTCTCTTTCAAATGATAAAAGATTTTAGTTTGGATGCGTCACCTGAAATCATTACGAGTGGCTGGAGATGGCTAAAGATTGCCCGACTTCAGAATTTCTGTCCGAGGAAGAAATATTAACAGGCTGTGAGGCTATGTTGGACCGCGAAAGTGATGGCGAGAATTCTAATAATGCAGGCCTAAGTGACAATGACGACGACAATGAGGATGTCGTTGAAAAGGTCAACATTTCGCCCACAGAAACCCTTAGTGTGGTAGAAAATGTTGTAAGATTTATGGAGAGGCAAAATGCGGAAAATATCAAAATCATTCATCTGCAGTGAATGACAGACTTCATAAGAAAGAAAAAAAATGCGGGCCAGAAAGAGCAGAAAATAACGGTGTTTTTTTCTAAGTGAATCATAGATACTTTTTCAAGCATGGCCTCTTAACCCGCGGTCCATTAACACGCGGTCGTGAAGGCTTGACTCCTGACATCTGCGCATGAACGAGTCTGTACTGTATCTAGCAGTGGGATGAGTTAATAAGGACGATAAACAAAACACAGAAACAATACAAGTGTAGCTGTGTTCAGTGGTATGTTAATTTAATTATAGGGATTCAGGAAATGGACATAAGGGAAAAAAGGAACAGAGCTAGTCAGAGCACTAAAGGCCTAATCCATAGCCCATTGAAATCACTGGATATCTTTCTAATGACTTAAATTGATCTTTCAGATAAGGCTCTCAAGTTAGTGACAGAAGCTGCAAATATGCCTTTATTGTCTTTACAAAATATTTGAGCCCAGTTTTGTGTATCCCAGGGTACAGAGCTCTGTTCATTTCTGAAGGTGTGACTGTTACCACTACTGAAACTGACGGAAAGCAAAAAGAACGAGGAGTACTTGTGGCACCTTAGAGATTAGCAAATTTGTTTGAGCATAAGCTTTCATGGGCTAAAGCCCACTTCATCAGATGCATACAGTGAAATATACAGATGCATACAGTGAAATATACAGAAAACATGAAAAAATGGGTGTTGCCAACTCTAATGAGAGTAATTGATTAATGTGGGCTATTATCAGCAGGAGAAAAAAAACTTTTGTAGTAATAATCAGGATGGCCCGTTGACAAGAAGATGAAAAATGTAGAGAGATGGGGTAGAATAGGAGAGCCGATTGGGGGAAGTGTCTCTTCTGGCAACAATTTCTTAATTTTTTTTCAGATTTCAGGCAAAAATTTTCTATTTTTAGCTGTCAGAGCCCACAATTTTTAGTCTTTAGACAAAACTCTGAAAAGGTTTGTTAAATAGACACTTCCTGCAGGAAATTAACTGCTTTTTTTAAAAAAACAGAATTTTTGAGTCAACCATTTTGAATGAAAAACTTTAAGCAGCTCTAAACAAGTAGGAGGCAATCACCAGCTGTGAAGTGCCCAACTCACTTATCCTGCACTCTCTATCAGTGTAGCTCTGGGATCATCACTACACGGGGTGTATTAAAAAGTATTCTCGCCAGAGCTGAAATAAGCCAGTTTGACAAAGCTACTGAAATCTCAACATAATTCTTTTCAATTATTTTTGCTTCAAAATGCACAAACTTCAAATAAGAAAACTGGTCTTGTGTTTGGGAGCTCGAATTTCTCTCTCCACATTGGCTATCATGTGGCTTCTCTCTTCAGTCATTTTTGATGCACAGCATGACTTGCAGAAACCCACTCAGCCGTTCTGAAATGGAGCATGAGAAGTTGGTGAGTCAATGAAAATTTAAAAGAAACAGAGTGCCTGAGCATGTCAGGGGAGTAAACAACACAGTGAAGTGAGACATGAAAGACTTGCTACATCTGATGTGAAGTACATCAGGTTTTTTCAGTCCATAGTATCTAAATTCACATTTGAAAAACCACCATACAACCAAGCTTCAGAAAGAAACGGTGGCTATTGTTTTGTATCAGGAATCAAGGCCTGCAACAGAGCCAGGCCCCAGGTGACCTAATGAGAACAGCAGGTCTGTAGTAGGCTCCCTGAATTAGCTACAACACCTGATTGGTTGGCAGAGTCAGCAGACTGTCTCTGAAACCCAGCAGCAGTTCAGAAGTCCCTCAAAGCATTCACCCATGGCTATAATAATCCCCTGTCCCTGCCTTGTTCCTAGCCCTGCTCATGCATTGCCTCCACATCCAGTTCTGACCCATGGCTTTGATTTCTGACGGCTGGTTCCTGTTCTAACCACTAGGTCTGACTACCCATCTCCCAGTCACTGATACTCTGACACAAGTCAATATTATTTGACTTAGGGCTGCCAGGCATCCAGTTTTTGAACGGAACACCTAGTCAAAAAGGGACCCTGGCGGTTCTGGTCGGCACCGTTGACCAGGCCGTTAAAAGTCCAGTTGGTGGCGCAGCGGGGGCACAGGGCTAAGGCAGGCTCCCTGCCTTACCTAGCTCCACATGGTTCCTGGAAGTGGCCACCAGGTCCCTGCAGCCCCTCCAGGCCTGCACAACATACAGCCCACAGGCCGCATGCGGCCCGCGGAGGCTTACTGTGCGTCCCGCGGGGGGATTCTAAATCCCGCGCACACGGCGCTCTGTGGGCAGCCCAGAGCCCTTTAAATCTCAGCTGCATCCGGGATTCATAGGGCTCTGGGCTCCCCGCCGCTGCAGGCAGCCCAGAGCCCTTTGAATCCCGGCCGCGGCTCCAGCGGATGGGCTGCGGCTGGGATTTAAAGGGCTCAGGCTCCCTTCAGCGGCAGGAGCTCTGAGCCCTTTTAATCCCTGCCCCCCCGCAAAGCTCCGGGCCCTTTAATTTGCCCCTGAGGGCTCCCAGCCATCTCTTCAGCTGGTAGCCCCTGACTGATTTAAAATCAAGTATTACCTCCCCACCCCCAACCTTCCTTTTTGGCCCACAGCTGTTTTGGTGAGGCGGCGCTGGGGAAGGAGGGTTTGTTTCTGCAGGGCTGGGCGGTGCTGGGGCGGGGTGTTTCTGCGGGGCCGGGAGGTGCTGGGGGGGTGTTTCCGCGGGGCCGGGGGGTTTCGGCCCTCAGCTGTTTCTTTGGAGTAATATGGCACTCGCCGCTTTATGAGTTGTGCAGGCCTGCCCTAGACACATGGGCGGCCAGAGAGGCTCAACCAATGGGAGCTGCAGGGGTGGTGTCTGCAGGCTCGAGGACAGCGCGTGGAGCCTCCCTGGCCGCCTATGCATCTAGGGGCTGTAGGGACCTGGTGGCCACTTCCTGGGATTGGAAACATCATGATAAAATCACTTTTAACACTACGGAAAATGATTATTTATATTTAATTCTTAGTGGTAACCACGGTTTGGGCCCTGTTGTATTTCCACTGAAGTCAAAGGGAGAACTCTTATTGATTTGTGATGTAGAACCTAGTCCTCTTTCTGCTCCACTGCTCCTTGTATTTATTTTATAAGATCTTATTTTTCAGAATTTTCTATGAGCTATCAAGTTATTTAACAGCAAACTAGAGACTTAATGTAAAGTGTCTTATATGCCTCTTGTAGCAATAGTTTTAATAATTATGGATGGGCAAATGGAGTAATACATATTAGAACTAGATACAGGGTTAGAGAAATCTCCATTCCCATATTTATGGGAAATGAATCCCTAAATATCTACCTTTAGCTTTGAATTGTTGCACATTCTTCCTTCGGGGGAAAGGGGGATAATCCATAATGCTCCACCTGAACTGCTGATGAAACCAAACAGTCAGAGCATATATTGCTAATGAAAATTCCAGACACCTTATTATTGTGATGGAGGAAAAGTGCTGGCCTTAGTATTCTTGGTTAGGCCTTGGGAACAGTCTAACTCCTGTCTACCATGATCATTCTATCATGCACGGGACAAGATGGAGGATTTTAAATGGCTTTTTTTGGAGCACCACCAAATTGTTCGCGCTTGTTTTATTTACGATCAGACAATCCCACCCTGGTACTATAGGAACCAGATCTAAAGTCTGTTAAAATCAATGGAAAGACTCCCATTGATTTCAAAGGACTTTGGGTCAGGCCATAGAAGAGAAAAACTATTAGCTTGTTTGGGTCTGTACATAGCTTCTAATTTTTCAAGGGACGATTCTTCAGATAAGCTGGGAGGGGGAAGTTGGAGGCCAAGTTAATTTGCATGTTTTCTTCTCCTTTATAGAAAAAAAAGTCATCCACAACATCTCAACTTGTGGGGGCACATATTGATAATAAATAGACCTACTCCAAAGCCCATTGTGGTCACTGAGAGATTTTTTCGTTGATTTCCATAGGTTTTGGATCAAGCTTGTTGCCCTTTCACCTTTGTGTTGAGTCCCCATTTTCCAGGACTTGTAGCCATAAAACCCTCATTCTTAGCAGAAATATGTCACACATTCTCAGCACAGGGGAAAATCTCTTTAGCCCTCACTGTTTCTGAAATAATGGCCCTAGAAATTCAACCTTCAAATGTAAACTCAGTTTTCACAGGTACAAACTCTTGAAATCAGATACAGTAGTTAAATGTCTAAACAGATCATATGCAAATATGTGAGTGCAAAATTACGGGCATACAATTTGGAGCTGGATAGTTTTTCTTGTTTGTTTGTTTGGTTTTTTTAATCAAAGCCCTGAAGCTGAGCTGTAAACAAAACATGAATAATTTGATGCTTTTTTTGGTGTGTGTGTGTGTGTGTGTGTGTGTTTGTTTTGTGGTATTGTCTTTAAATGAAATGTATGTACATCTTTAAAAGTTCCTGATAGCTTGTGGTGACAGTTTAAATGAGAAAGATATTAGATTGAGAAATAAAGTCTAACTTATATGATTTTTTTTAAATATATCAGCTCTCATCTAGAAGGATAACCACTTAAAATCCTGCTGTTATAGATGTTCCACACCCATATCAGAAACAAGATAAGACTGTGTTTCATGAAACAATGCAAAATTATTTTAGCACACTGCAATCACGATATGTTGGGTCAAAAAATCCGTGTGCTGGAGATATTCAGCCCTTTACAGAGATGGTCAGCACCTCACAAGACTGGGTCCAATGATACCATATGGTGGCTACGTGTCACTAGACACAAAGCTAACATGTCTTTATATACAAACCTCATACACAGACCATAAATTTGAATTTTTGCCTGAAAAAAGCATAACTGACTGTAGTGGCAAATCATATGTAGTATTAGAGACAAGTGTTATAACCTGCTTCTGGGGCCCCCTGTGGGGACCAGTCTGTAAACGGACCCAAATCCTGGGCCCACATTCTTCAAAAACCCCTGGGTCTGGATAATGGCTGTTCACGGTTCCTAGCTTTGGGTTTTTGAGGTGCATTCCCAGGTACAGTCTCTGACACTCTTCTTCAGCAATAGGATCTCACACTCCAGCAACCGTGGACCTTCAAGCCATACTACAGCCCTCTGTAGTATGGCTTGAAGGTCCACGGTTGCTGGAGTCACTTATGCACACTTCCCCAGAGTTCCGCCTAGCTGTTAGAGCTCTGATTTCTCTAACCCCTTCTGGGATAATATGACAGATAATCAACAGTTGCAGGCTTAGCACTAGAATTTATTAACCACACAGACTTTTATCCCTGGACCAGTACTAGTTTCCGAGACAGACCTCTTCCTCCTTTGCCACCTTCATTTGTCCAACTGAGTCATCTGGCAATTCATAGTGGACAAACTCCTTCTCAGAAAGCCCCCCTTCCCTTTAAATAGTCCTGGTTGGGCCAGGAGAAGAAACTGTAGCTGAGCTCTCCCAACCATGTACTTAGGCTAGGGAATTTCAGTCCCTTCCTCCCAGATAGGGTTTTGTGTGAAGTCTCCATTTAAAGTCACTGGCCATACCAGCAGCACATCCATTGTTCTGGTAGGCAAGTCACTCAGAGTTGATGGCTCACATCATCCTTCACCATGCACCCCTTCACACAAAAGGGATGCTCTAATACCAAAATGAAGGTGAGTGTGAAGGGTATAATCAAAACGGAGATTGAAATACAATCTGGCATTCACAATCTGACCCATACATCCCTCGATCTCCCATATGTACATGATGAAAAAAGCAGAAGCTAGTGGTGACAAATCATACTTGGTAGCAGAAATATATATGTATGAAACACTATTAAAATGTTCTGTGGGGCACACTTTCAATCCTCAATAAGTCAGGAAGAAAAGATGGTAGGCTGGCTTCTCTGCAGGAAAAGATTCCCCCTAGTGTGTCATGTCTGAGGAGTGCAACCTTAACTCTGAATGTCCTAGGTTTGTAGCATTTGAGGGATGTGTTTTCAATTCTAACATTCTCAGAAAGGTACTATGCACCCAATCCACTGATGTGCTTGAAACAGTAATTTCACCATAACAAAGACTTTGTGTGAGGAATATATATCATGGTCCTCTGTGGGATAGAGTATGTTGGAGCTGCTTAATTATTTATCTCATTGTAATTAATTATCTTACTAGGACAAAATGAGGATATAAGCCCTATCACTAGCTGAAAGAGGTGTCATTTAAGTCAAGCGGTATGGGTTAGTGCAACTGGAATAGAAAATCACATTTCATTTCCAGATCCAGGGTATCTCACACCTGGTATGTGATCATAACAATTCATTGGATACAAGACCCAAATGACATATACAGAAATGTCTTTTGGGAAGAAAGAAGAAAAAGGGAAATTAATTTAAAAAACATCAAGGTCTAAAAGAAAAGCATCAGAGCCACTTTCAGAAAAATAAGTACAATGTGATTTCCTAAAAATCATCATTCAGGATATAAACAATTATTTAATTACAATGGCAGATGTTTCATTGCATCTATAATTTTAAATAGCTCCCTTAAAATTCATCTAGCAAGCAACTTTTAAAGATCATTTCCTCCCTCTTGATTATAAATGGTATTCATGCCAATTATATCTGTACTTCTTGATCCAAGCTACTTGAAAAAGCAAAGATGCTGTTTTGAAAACAAAATAAAAGAATGAATGAACTAGGAAATGAATGGGAAAGGACATAAACAGAAGAGAAAAATAAATCTGAGTGAAATGTATGCTGTGGCATACATGACGCACATTGTGTGCCACCCTTGCAGTTAGAAGGGCTGACACCTATCAATTAATCTAAGGAGAATTTCTCCTACCTTACATTCTTGTATGTGATTTAGGCAGCAGACCATAATGAGCCAATTTGTGTAAGGCAAGCACAATTTGGCCCTGTAGTTGGATTACACAAACACCAAAGAGAAATACAAGGGTTTGATTGAGTTTGTACCTTTAAGTGGTCAATTGTGCATCTGAATGATTTTGTGTGTGTGTGTGTGTGTGTGACATTAGACCAGGGAAATTAGGTCACAGTTTTGGAAAGAATTTAAGCACATACATAAAATTAAGCACATGATAAAGTCCCATAGACATTTCTGACTTCATTCATTCAATGGCACTTTAGCACATGCTTAAGAGCTTTGCCTTACAGGTGCATTTCTGATTCAGGGCCTCAATGCCTAACCTCTAAAGCTGAAAGGAAGACAGACTTTGTAATATAGTGAAGATTCAATATTTTTGGCTATCTTTAAACTATTGGTGGTGACCTACTTACAAATTATTGAATTGTAAGGGCCAGATTTTTAGTCAGGTCTCTATCCAACCTCCTTTTGTGTTTGGCCCAAACTGCACAGGAATTTGAAGATGCAAGTACCTGCATACACTTGTTTTAAAATTCCCACTCCTGTGCTCACATGAGTGATATAATTTGCATCCAGAAAACCCTGTGAAAGTTTGCACGTGGAAAGTAGGGGCATATGTGCAATTTTGTATAGGAACGAGTGGAAGCTAGAGGCTGAAAATTAGGTCCTACTACCAAAAATTCAAATGTCTATGCCTATCATTTAAGCAACTGAATACACACTTACCACCTATAAATTGGTGGCAATTTCAATGATTTAGAGTTTCATCATCTTTGGAAAACAAAGCCGCTTATTAATTAATATGTACTTAAATGCCTCCAATAAAAGGTATTACCCACCACCTTGTCTCTCTGGCCCAAATATTAATGGTGAAGATCAATTATTGAAAAATAAAAGCCTTGGTTTGTGCTGAAAGCCACAAGCTTTTCTGACATCTTACTAATATAAAGCGGAGTAAACCCACTTTCTCTTTAGGTCCTGAAGTCTAGAATCTAGATCACTGGCTCACACTCAGTGTGATACCTCAACTTGCTTTCTGCTGTTGATGTCACACATACCACAGAGCCACTCTGGGGCCTGTCCTGCACCAACAAATTTTCTAAAATTTTTCAAATTTGTGTATTAGAAAATAAAATTTTTTTAACTGTAGAAAACAGCACAATACTGAGAACATATCTTATTACAGGTCAAATAACTCACTTTACCTCTAAATGTGATTATTACTTTCAGTCTCCTAATCAAACATCAATTATTGTAACTAACTATGACACTTCTAAACCCCTGGTAAAGTAGATATTGCTATCCAAATTTACAAGTGGGAAAACCAATGCAAGTTATATCCCAAAGCCAAAAGAAATACTATGTCAGAGCTGAAATAAAGAAATCAGGAGTACTTGGATCACAGTTCTGTGCTCACACCACTAAACCACACTTTTCTGAGCCAGTCTGAAGGTTTTGACAGTAGAGCTGGTGAGGAATTATTCGACAGTGTTTTGGATTTGATGGGGTGGGGAGTGTCAGAAAATGCCAGTTTGACTGAACAAACTTTTCCACAGAAATGTATGTGTCTCATGAAAAATTCATTAAGAAGGTTCTCGGATCTGGATGGAATTTCTGGTCAAACCTCAATATAGCCACTTATCCCCTAGTTGGGGTGCCCACCTGGGATGTGGGAGACCCAAGTTCAAGTCCTTTCTCTGTCTGATTTCAAGCAACTTCAAGTCCCTGCTCCAAATCAGGCACAGCAGAGACTTCTGCATCCCAGGTAATTGTCCTGGCTATTCTGGG
This sequence comes from Mauremys mutica, assembly GCF_020497125.1. Lineage (NCBI taxonomy): Eukaryota > Metazoa > Chordata > Testudines > Geoemydidae > Mauremys > Mauremys mutica. The sequence goes on along the minus strand of NC_059073.1, from coordinate 94,897,079 downwards.
ATCTCTCTACTTCATAAAATATTTTGAAAGGTCTAGTTTTTGTTCCAGTGTAGAACCACAAAAAATTTCAAACCCTCATTTTTTTTGTAAAACATAGCTAGGGTGACTAGACAGCAAACGTGAAAAATCGGGACAGAGGATGGGGGGGGTAACAGGAGCCTATTTTAGAAAAAGACCCTAAATTCGGGACATCTGGTCACCCTAAACATAGCTCTTGTTTTCCAGCCAAGCTCATTCAAGAGGTCCAATCTTGGCAGCTGAAAGCAGCATGGGACACTGGACAAGTTGCATGTGGCAAGTAGTAACTTCAAAACCTGAAGGTAAAGAGAGAGGGAAGTAAATTGATATTACTTAGCTGCTGAAATCTCCCATCATGCTTCTAAGGTGGCTACTGGTTTTTAATATAATTTTCTCATCACCTTGGAATTTCTAACATTTGCAAATAAGGTAGATAATGTATTAACTGGAAATGAAAGCTATAGATGAAGTCTAGTCCAGAATGTCTACTGCATTTGTGGTTCTATTGCGTTACTAATTAGTATCAACTTGGTGGTTGCTTTTGCCCCATAATATTTCTATTGGCCTAGGCTTTCAAAAGTAGACAGTAATTTTGAAGGCTTGAATTTTTGTGTATCCAACCTGAGACACTTTAAAGGAGCCTAATTTTCAAAAAGTGCTTAGCACCTATTATCTGAAAAAACAAGCACCTTTAAATGTCTGTGGCTGACACACACAATGACTAGTCACTTAGGAAAATCTTGGCCAATTTTCCTTTCTGGTCACATATGGTAGACAACTTTATTTACACTCTTTAATCATGTGTGACAGAATGCAACCCGGTATTCACACCTTACACACTTTATTGGTAACAATCTTTGTACAAAATATTCCTTGTAAGGCATAATTTGAAAACAAATAATTTGCTGGTCAATAATATAATGGTGATAATATCTAGGTCTCCTTGCTCTCAGCTGGGAAGAACTTTACCTAGGAGACACTCATGGGTAAAATGCATTTGAAAGGGTAACTGAACTATAAAAGTGAGGGGCAAAACACCCCATCACTCTCTTTTTACCTAAGAAGACAAAAGAAACAGCTGTTAGACATTGGGAGCAGATCCTGACCTGAAACTTTGTCAGCAATGCTACTGAAAACCTATGGTAAGAATTTCACCTTGAACCAGATCTAGTTTGTTAAGTTTAGTACTAGGAAGCCTTTTATTTTTCTTGTAACTATTTCTGACTTTAATGCTTTAATTACTGTACTCACTTAAAACCTCTCTCTTTGTCATTAAATAAACTTGTTTTATTCTTTAATCAAACCTAATCTGGCGTGAGGAACTATGTGGGTAACTCTATTTAAGGTGGCAAACTGTTGTATCTTGATCCGCTTAGAGGGGCAATAGATATAATATATCTGGACTGTCCAGATGAGGGCTAGACTGTTTAGAAACCAGATTGTGGCTGGTGTTTGTTAACAGGCTGCTGAGGTCAAAATTGCTGCACCCGGGCTGTGGCTATGCACGCATTCAAGATGCAACCTGCATGTTGTTTGGCTATTTGTGAGGAGCCCAGGTTGGCAGCTACAGCAGCAAAGCATTGTGTGTGAGATACCCCAGGTTGCAGGGCAGGTGGTGACACAGCCTCTCACTAGTCTGGATTACTACTCTTTATCCTGCAAAGGTTATAATATACAGAACACTTCTATTTCTCTGTTTTTCTTCCCCAAGTTCAACACAGGTTGTCCATTGGTTATAGTCACCACAAAGATCAGCCTCATAACCAGGCTACATCCACAGCATTTCAGTGTAATTCCTGTCATTCTAACGCCAGCAAAACATAATATGCCTACACTTCAGATCTGTGTTTTGCTTCATCTTTGGCCAGCAGTCCTGGGAGGGAAGCAGCACATCAATGTTCCTAAATCTCCTCTAAGGCTATTTTTTTAATTGGAACCATGGTCAGAAACCTGCTGGTTTACAGAGGCCTTTCTGATTGATGTAGTGTTCTCTTTGAAGGGGATGAGGGTGATGGCCTATCAATAATTCAGTCCCTGTTCTTAATGTCAGGCTAGCAGAAAAATAAAGGCCTGTCACTGCTTTCACCTAAGACTCTTTCTGGCTTTCACTGACTTGATTAGAAATGCAAGTTGTGGGCGATAAGGACAGACCAGGGAATATTGCCCAGCACAGCAGACTATAGCAATCACAGGACAATAAACATTTTGACCAGGTCTGTGACAAGATTTTTCTTTTTTTTTTTTCAAATGATTGCTGCATTAGAAGGCAAAAATTTTGTCCTTGAGAAACTGAATACACATCCACGTTTTGTCTCAGTTAGTATTCATTTTGCTCTCCACACATTTACAATATAAAAATGAATTAATCACCCAGAATATGCTCTAATTTCTTTCACTTGGTAGAAAACTGCAATTATTGAAGGGGAAAAAAAGCTAATTTGTATCATAGTAACAACTTCAGACTGACAGATCTGGGGGATGTTCTATCTTTGTAGCTGTCTCTTGCTAAAGGCAATGGCCCTGTGTTCCTTTGAATAGAATGGGGTGGTATGACAGTCAGGGCCAGTGCAACCATTTAGGAAACCTAGGCAGTCGCCTAGGGCACTAGGTTTTGGGGGGCAGCATTTTCTTCGACAGCGACCACAGCGGCTGGATCTTCGGGCGCCCTGGTCGCCACCGGCATTTAGGCGGAGGGAGCTGGGGCAGGGGAGCACGGGGAAGGCTACCTGCAGCAAGTAGAGTGGGGGGCAACACGCAGGGGAACTCCCCGCTCCAGCTCACGCCTGCCCCGCCTCCTCCCCGAGCACGCCATGGCTGCTTCACTTCTCCTGCCTCCCAGGCTTGCGGCGCCTAAGCTGATTGGCGCCACAAGCCTGGGAGGCAGGAGAAGTGAAGCAGCGACGGCGTGCTCAGGGAGGCGGCGGGACAGGGGTGAGCTGGGGGGGTGCCTCAGGGCGGAGAGCTGCCGCAGGGGGCGCACCTCAGGGCAGAGCTGCCGTGGGGGGGTGCCTCAGGGCCGAGGGGGGGAGCTGCCATGGAGGCAGGGGCGCCTCAGGGCGAGGGCTCGGGGACAGGGGAGGGCGCAAGGTGGAAGTTTCGCCTAGGGCGCGAAACATCATTGCACCGGCCCTGATGACAGTGGTCCATTATTAGGAATCAAGTGGCCTAGAGAGTTGATAGGTTAAGGCTGAATGGATAATTGGTATTCACTTCCTTTAAATGCCAAGGCAGAGGGAAGGTAGAAACTAACAGCCATGTTTGCTGTACAGGATCAGCTTTCCCTTTCCTCAGAGCTAATAAGTCTTGGGGGAATTATACTGATGGTTGAGCCTTCCTGAAATTGAGGGAAAGTTCAGAGCTGCAGTGTTTGCTGCTAGATGAGAGGATACATTTTAAGTCAGATGGATATTGATTGGTCAGACTACTAGAGGTGGGGTTAAGTTCATATAAAGCCTGCTCCAGCTTTAACAGTGTCAATCTAGCCTGGAAGACTGGCACAGGCTTAAAAGATTTTCTGCAGCTCTGAAAGACTTTGACTGGGACTTGAAATGTCATGAGACTGCCATGGGAATTTTGGTAACTTTAAATTACTTCAGTTACTATGGGACTTAAAATTTAAAAAAAAAATTCCTGTATTTTAAGGCCCTTAAATATAGCAGGGTAAAAATTTTCAAACAACTTTTTTCTGCAAAAAATACAGCTTTAATTTCAATGACACTTCCCAAATTTGTGGCGATTTCGCTGAATTGTCTTGGTTGAACAAAAAATTCAGAATATAATGAAACCCTTTTTTTAAAAGTTGAAATAAAATGTTTTGATATTTCAATTCAATATGACTGTTCCAAAATTTCCTTTATTTTTAAACCTCAAAACACTTTAAAATGCTCATTTATCCCAAAATGATTTTTTGTCCCTTTAGGAATTGCCAGTAAACTAGAAAAAATTATTATTCACACAGTTCTACTCGTGAATCTTTTTCTGCCTCTTTTCCATTCACAGTGTTTGGGTCTACGGCCCACACTTTACATGCATTAGATTGCTGTGACACATTATCCATCACCCGCCCCCCTGCCCCCAACTGCAGCTGGATATCTTGTGGCTGTAGTTACTGTGGTACTTCAATCTAAGGGATCTGTCACCACAAGCACAGGGAAGCACTTTAGGAAACTGCAGCATAAGATTATCCTCAAATGTGTGGTGCTAATAGTATGTACCCAAATAATATCTAAAAGGAGGAAATTGCAGTATGGGAAAGTCAAGACAGGATACAGCCAGGAAAAAACAATACCAGGTATTGCTCCTATACAACTTACCTTCCTAAAAATCCTAAATTCTCAAACTCTTAGGACCCTTCTCACAAATTTTCTAAATAGGTTAGAAATTAAGGCCTCAGTCCACCAAAGTGGTGATGCGTGGGCAGACTCCTGACCCACTGAGCTCAATGTAATTCTGCAAAGCTGAAGAAGCCACCCCGCCCCGCCCCTTGCTCATCCATTTGCAGTATAGGGACCTTTGCACTCAAAATAAGGGGCCTGGAACACCATATACAATTTGTCTGACTAGACATAATGCTGCCATATATAAATAATTGCTTGTACGGCAGTGTTGAAAGTGATTGTCAAAAAAACTGTTGCTAACCTGAGGCAAAATAAACTAATGAGCAAAATGAGGGCTTGTCAGCCTTTCAGTCCTGATTCCTCACCTAACCTTACTGGGATTTAGGTGATGTTGGCTTCATTTAAAGACAGCAGAACTTACTCCAGGGATGAAGGGAGGATAAACAAAAATGGTTCTTGGAGTCCTAAATGCTGTACATAACTCCACACAGATGGTGAACTCAGTAGATCAAGTTTTAAGAATTTCCATTTGGTTAGGATCACCCTTGAAAGGAAATACTCTGTTTTATTTATTCTCATGACTTGGCTCTTCTGGAAACACTTTGGGTGCTATCCAATATAGTAGAAGAACATGGGAAGAAATCTTGGCACAGATATTTTCAGATACTATGGTGATGGGGTTATTTAAGTATCTAGACAGATAACCAATGTGAAAAGACTGGAGAATATCTGCAGTAGGTCAAACCAGGGAAAACAGCACCTATGGATATATGGGCCCCAGAATACCTCACTGTCCTGTGGAAGTAAGAGTCATGGTAAGCAATTATCTAGGACACTATTGTTTCAAGGCAGACTGGGACATGAAGTCGAAGTGTTACGGGAAGATTTGAGACCAATTCTATTGAACCAATGAGTTTATCTATTCTGGTAATTAATGTTGTGACCCGCCCTAAAAGAATTTCCAGGGAAAGCTGCAGCTATCTAACTTCCCCTTGAAAGGACACAGATACAGCCCTCTGATCAAGAATGGACAGTCAAGCAGTAAATCTTCAAAAACAAAAGTAATATTTATTTAGAAGTGATGGTTACAGTAAAAGAGTAGAAATAGATCATAGAATATTAGGGTTGGAAGAGACCTCAGGAGATCATCTAGTCCAACCCCCTTCTCAAAGCAGGCCCAACACCAATTAAATCATCCCAGCCAAGGCTTTGTCAAGGCAGGCCTTAAAAACCTCTAAGGATGGAGATTCCACCACTTCCCTAGGTAACCCATTCCAGTGCTTCACCACCCTCCTAGTGAAATAAAATAGACAAAATAGGGTTACAGATAAAAAGGGAATGAAGTGGTACAGCAAATAAAAATGCAACACTACAATGACAATATCAATTAACTCTATGGCATATAACAATATAACAGTAGAATCATTCACTTAATACTCTATACCTTATAACAATAACAATATATTAATTAAACATTCAATATTAAATTCTTAAAACTAAGCATCTAGTAAGTGCTGGCCTGACGGTTACTAAATGGGTAGGAGAAGATCTCACTCAGACCACAGGCATCCAGCTTTATTTACAATTGAAATACATATGCTATTGGATGTGAAATAGAAGAAAATTAAACTTACAGAAGCTTCTTAAAAATCCCTCTGAACTGTCCTACAAGATCCTTCTACTCTGTCTCAATTAGGGATCATTGGTAAATTTAGGGAGCGGAGGCTCTCTGGTGAGTTCACTGCAAGCAGCCGCTGAGGTAAATGCTGCTCTGTGGTGACAGAGATGGAAACCCATCTCTGCTGTGGTGGCCTCCTGCAGGCTGGGTAGCAGAAGCGGCCATTGCCCGGGGCAACCTTGGAGCCCTGGGTAGCCTGCTGCTACCGCTGCTGTAGTAACAGTGCTGTTAACTGGGCTACTCACAAGAGTCATTGCAGTGATGACCATACAATTCTGTGGTGCTGCTGCTGTAGCTGCTTGGGAACGATGCTAGCGAGCGTGGCTTGTGGTGCTGTTGTAGCTGCTTTGCTAGGGTGGAAAGGCTGTTAGCTACTTATGGAAGCCATTGCTATGACTTGTGGTCCTGCTCCCATAGTAGCTGCTTTGTGAGCAATGGCCACTAGTGAGCGTTGTCTGATGCTAGTAAGCGTTGTTTCGGAACTCCGTAGCCGCTGCCTTTGCTGCAATGCAATAGCTATTAGTTAAGCAGTTTCTCACCTACCGAGGTTCTGCTGGTGTTATGGTCGCAGCTTTGTGAGCACCTTCCTCCTTCCAGGTGTCCTGCAGCACTCTAGTCTCCTTCCGGTCCCCAGTCCCTACAAGGTTTTAGCCTGCTGACTGTCACCTTTATACATGATTTGCAGCTTGTTTGCTATAATTTATTATCATTATTCAGCCAATCAGCTTTTATGGATTTGCATATGATAATGCATAATTAATATCACATGTTCTGACATGTGACACCCACGTTCAGCCAATCGCTTCCAGGAATTAGCATATGGTAAAAGGGATGAGGGATAGCTCAGTGGTTTGAGCATTGGCCTGCTAAACCCAGGGTTGTGAGTTCAATCCTTGAGGGGGCCACTTAGGGATCTGGGGCAAAAATTGGTCCTGCTAGTGAAGGCAGGGGGCTGGACTTGATGACCTTTCAAGGTCCCTTCCAGTTCTAAGAGATTGGTATATCTCCAATTATTACCTTAAAAAAAAAGTATATGCTAATTATGCCATGTGTACAGGAAATGATACAATCCTATGTATTCCTATGGGATCTCTCAGATGATCTTTGGATGAACCCTAGCTACGTCCTGTTTGAAAGTTCCATGTATTCCTATGGGCTACAATGTATCCCTATGGGATTTTGCTGAGTCATTCCCCACAGGAAGTGGAATTTACCATTGTGTCACAGGAAGTGAAGTTATTACATCATATGCAATGGACCTCTCTATGCCCTAGAAATGGGATTTCCCACTATATTCCATCACCCTGTAGCAACCATTACTAGATTTTCTAATTTAAAATCTCCTTAATTTTTATTTAAAGATTTATTCCTAAAACTAATTACTATTCTAAGCATTCCAAAGGGTCAACGCCTTTTATGTCTGTTTAAGCCAATTATAATTTTTCTGAATTTTAAACTTGTCTGAGGTTTTTCTGCAAATCTCCAATTTAAAGTGTTGTAAGGCATTTTGGGCAACTGAGGCAAAATCTCTGGTCTCAAAAGAAAAAATAAGGTGTGGCCTTGACATCCCTTCTTTTACGCTATGAGAGTGCAATCTTGTCAGCTACCTTTCTTCTGCATCTCTCAGAACACTGTCCCTTATTCTCTGCAGCAAACTCACAGGTAACACTTGGAGCATTTCACTTCTCTGCAGCTAGGGATGCCTTTAGGACTTAATATGCTTTTTTGACCCTACCCCCCACAGGAATGGTCCCATTGGTAGCTGCTGTCAATTGCTCAATTTAGTAAGTGCACTACAAAACCTACACAGCCAATGCAACCCGCTGAGGCCTTTTAACACAATTTATATTATAAATCATTAAAGACATTGTTTTGAGAGAACAACTTGTTGTCCCAGATGGCAATTTAATTACTACCTCACATTCAGAAGTAATGAGGTAAACAGTAAGATCAAAATGAGCAGTTTATTGATGACAGGAAAAGCCCAAAATGGAATTTAAAGTTTAACTATTCACTCAGAGACATGAATTGTATTATGCACAATTATCCATATAATTAGAGAGCACTTATTCCATTTCAGCATAACCTGCATGGCCAGGCTGGAGAAAGGTTACAGTAGATATAGCATGGCAAAGCTAGAGAAAAGGTGAGAGGGAAAGGAAAGTGTGAAATTCAAGAGCTATGGGGTGCTCAGCAGTGATCATTAGGTATGGGAAAATGTATTACTGTGCATGTAAGTTTTGAGAACAGAAAAGTAGCAAATAAGAGGCATGGGGGAGGGTAATGTTGCAAACTTTTTTTCTGAATCCTTTTCCCCATTTTTTCCCTCAAAATTCAAAAATTAACTTCAGTGGGGCTCTGTGCAGGTACAGCAGGTCTTCTGCATGCAACAAACAGTTTCATTTCATTACATAGTTCATTCATGATGAATAAAGTGCAGATGTTCACTAAAAATTATAGTAAATTTAACCTAGTGAATTTGCAAATTCAGTCAGCCACTTACTAGAGGGGATTACAGTAATACATTTGCTTCAGGAAAATGTTGACATAATTACTCTACAATATAAAGATGTAACTTTCTGAAGCTAGAGATGGCTGTCACACAAATTCAGCCTTTCAGACCTAAATATCCCAAAGAACATAATCCTGAAATAAAACCAATGGGGTAAATCATAATTCTAACAGCACCCAGAGCATAGTCTTCAGCAGCTCCTTGAGAGGACTGAGCTCCATCAGTGTGGACACTCACATAGATTCTGTGCTGCATAAAACTTAATGTAGCCACCCATCCCATTTGCCAGTTTGTGACTTCACCTATCTTTAGGACTGCCAAATATGGCAATTGGTGCTATGCAATGCCCTGTGTTGTCCAAATATTGGAGGAGGGCTAGAGAGTATTCTCTGGCTTCCTAAGACCTGGAGACTGAATGGATTTATGCATCCCAAAACAGTTTGACATTGTCCTGGCTGACTACTCTAATATGGAGCCAGCAGCCAAGGAGCACAGCCAGGCATGATTTGTCCTGATATGGGGTGTCCTTGTCCACTCCTCTTCCCAATAATAAACAAGTAATAAGAGAGCCTTCTAGCAGTTAATATAAGGCCCCATCCCAAGCTTTACCTTTCCCACAGTGGGAGCTGTGAAGGGCCATTTCAGACTGCTCCTGTAATCTTCCAGTGGGAGACAAGAGTGGGGAGGAGATTTTGCAAATGTTGCTCGGACCGGCAACCCCCCACCCTCCATTCCACAAGCCACACCAACCCGGCTCCATGTCATCAGAGTGGGTGTGTCTCCATTTCTCCTTCCCTGTTTTCTGGGTCTGATTTTGTCCTTTGTATCCTTGGTCATGTGGCCATACCAAAATAGCATGCTCTGTATGTAAACCAGGACCAGGATCTAGTTCAACTGAAACACTTTCTTTCACCCTCCTTGTACATTTTTGTTACTGGTTTGGATTTGTTTTTTATATATGCTGCAAACCTCATTTTAGCATCTTGTTTGAATGCAAATCGTTACACAAATAATTTGTAATGAAGCAGCGTCTCTGTCAGTATAATGCTTAAATTTGACAGTAAGAGGGCTTTTTGACAGATACAGGTTAAAAGTAGAGCAATCACTGCATTTTAACAACACCTTTTCTATGGCAAAAATCATCATGATGCTATTTCAGTTTTACTTAGAATGTGATCTCTTGGATTTGTGTACAGGATGTTCTCATTACCAACCATCTGGATAGGTTCATGGAGGATAGGTCCACCAATGGCTATTAGCCAAGATGGTCAGGATGCAACCCCATGCTCTGGGTGTCCCTAAGTCTCTGACTACCCGACTCTGGCACTGGATGACAGAGGCTGGATCACTTGATAATTGCCCTCTTCTGTTCATTCCTTTGAAGCATCTGGCACTGAACACTGTTGAAAGACAGGATACTGGGCTAGATGGACCATTGATCTGACGCCGTATGGCCGTCCTTATGTTTAGCCAACCATTTCTTTCATCTGTGCATCCAAGAGCTTTAAGCCAGTTCTATACAGAAGGCCCACGGTGTGCTCATGCTGGGAAAAGGTTCATCAGAACCTCAAAATAAACCTCTTCGCCACCATAGGAAGTTTGCCATTGATGAGACATAATCTCTGTAAATACAGGGTTATTCCAGAGATGACAAAAATGGCTATTTATATTAGTTTCACTCAATATTTTTCCTGTCTATGGAACATAGTACCAATTTCAAATGTTTTGTATTTAACCTGTTTTCACCAAATTAAGAACTTGTCCCACACATGTCTTTTGGAGCTTAAATACTCTGGATACACCCTATTTAGGAAAAACGGAGTGGTGGTAGCACGCTACATTTGATATCATTACCTGCTTTAGAGTTACAGACAATTCAGAAGGACCCAACCGAAAATGAATTTAATGCACTAACTGATAAATCACAGAATGGGGTGATGATGACATATACTCATGCTGCCACTAGTAACACATCTTTGGAGTTTCTAAAAATTATAATTAACTTTCTACCACCTACTTGTAGTACTGATGGATAAAGATGAATTGATGACTGAACTAAAAACTGATAGTTGCCCCGGTGCTAGTCATCACAACCAAATTTCATTTTCTATGTGCGGACAGAATATAGTCCCAACAGGTAATATAGATGCTTGATGCTTTTAAAAAGTAATTTTCCTGACATTGAAAATAATTATGAACAAAACTGAGTGGGAAGAAATATGTAAATGTAAGTAAGTGATTCCCTGTTATTAGATACCTCCAAACCCCCACAATTCTGCAATCACAAAAAAGGTTTGTATGTTTGTATGTATTCCGGTTAAGAGGAGAGATGAAAGAAGTAATGTAGATAAAATTGATATCAATAGATATAATTAATTGTCAGGAAATGCAGATAGCTGATAATGTAACAGTAAAACATCTATGTCCAGTACAGTTAAGGACACAGAGGAATTCTTTATCTATGTCGGAAACAAACAAAAATTTAGCAGGTCAGTCACTAGACAAGAATGGTAAGTAGTGATGGAGAAATGGCACAAATATTAAATTAATATTTCTATTCTATATTTGGAAATAAGCAGGACAATGTATTTAAATCTGACAGTAATAGTGAAATGCTTTCTCTTCTATCAGTATCTAGGAAGAATGTTAAACAGCAACTATTTAAGTTAAATATTTTTATATCTGCAGAACCGGATAACTTGTACCAAAGAGTATTCAATTAGCCAAGTACCTCACAGAACCATGAATGTTGTTGTTTTAATATCTTGGAACACTGGGGAAGTTCCAGGGGAGGGAAGCGGGTATGGATGTTGGGGTGTGGATGTGTGTGTTTAAAAAATGCTAATGTTATGACAATATTTAAGAGAACATGGAATGACCCAGGAACTATAGGCCAGTTAGCCTGACATCAATCCCAGGCAAAATCATGAAAAGGCTGATATGTGACAGACACAAGCAATAAAGAATTAAAAGATGGTAGCATAATTAATGCTAATCAACATGGTTTGATAGAAAATAGATCTTGTCAAAGAAACCTGGAGGGCTCTTGTCAGTCTTCAGAAAGCAAAAATGTCAAGAGCCTTCCAGCTCAGCTGCCAGAGAGGCAAAGATCAAGGGCCTCCAAGCTCTGGCAGCTAGAGAGGTATGTCTCTGCTTTCTGGCTCCCAGGGAAGAGGCAAGAAGGCTGAGGGAGCCAAGCTTTCTTTTTCCTCTAGCTGCCAGAGACGGATTGGGAGTAGAGGGCAGCTGAGAGTCAGGGCATGCAGCCTCAGTGGCCATTCTGGAAGGCTTTTGTTAATTTCATTTGCTGGAAATGAAATTGGCAAGAACCTTCATTGCCAGGCAGGTAGCTGGGGAGCCATCATTTTCATTTTTCCAGTCAGAAAATGGAAACATTCCCAAAGGAAACTTTGATTTTTGCAAAAAGGCATTTGCCTTCAGAAAATCATTCCAATGGAACATTCCCAACAAGCTCTACTAAGAACTTGATTAAGTTAGCTTATTAAACAAAAGGTTCAGAAGTGCCTTGGTCATGGTCTACATGGGCCTTCTGATAGTAGACATCATAAAAAGAAAAAAATCCAGTGGCTGGGAACTGAAACTAGAGAAATTCAGATGAGAAATAGGGTGCCGATTTTTACCCATAAGTAACCATTGGAACAACTTACCAAGGGTTGTGATGGATTCATCATCACTTGAAATCTTTCAGTTAAGACTAGAACATAGTCGCCGACTTCCCCTCTTTCCCCTGGGTGCTCGACCCACCCCCATTCCAACCCCTTCCCCAAAGTCCCTGCCCAACTCTGCCCCCTCCCTGCCCCTATTCCAATTCCTTCCTCAATTCCCCGTCCCGGCCCAACCTCTTCCCCGCCTCCTCCCCTGAGCACGCCACATTCCCGCTTCTCCCCTGCCTCCCAGAGCTAACACTGCCAAACAGCTCTTTGGCGGCGGCCAGACAGGAAGCACTGAGAGGGAGGCGGAGGAGTGGGGACGAGGCAGACTCAGGGGAGGGGGAGGAGAAGGAGGAGTTGGGGTGGGGAGTGAGGGGACCTTGGCTGCCGGTGGGTGCAGAGAACCCACTAATTTTTCCCCGTGGGTGCTCCAGCCCCGGAGCACCCACAGAGTCAGCACCTACAGACTAGATATGTAAAAAAAGAGATACTATAGCTCAACTAGAAATTATGGGTTTAAAATCTATGAAAGAAGAACTGAGATTTTCTTTACTTCTCATTAAACTCCAAATCCAAGGAAAAGGGTTTGATTTGTTTTAAATCTAGCATGTTAGCCATATTTTCTTAGGTTTTTAACTGGTTTGTTTTATGGGCTCCCCATCTGGTTTCCTGGGGGAAACATTCACATTATCATTCATTGGACATAATGGCAGTCACTGAAGATGTGTTCACTCCTCTTTGTTCAAACAAAAGCTCTTTTCCATGAGTAATTGGTGTCCCTGGAAGGCTAGAACATTTCTAATTAAGACTTCTATACAGTACCTGGAGGGATAATGATAGACATGAATGGGTCCCTCTGATCCAGAATGAGAGGTCTTGACAAGAAAGGATTAAGTCTAGAATTTTCCTGAGATGTTGCTGATGAAAAGTGTGTGTGGGGGTGGGTGGTGGGGGAAATAAGCTATATACCAATGGTTCTCAACCTTTCCAGACTACTGTACCCCTTTCAGGAGTCTGGTTTGTCTTGCATAGCCCCAAGTTTCACTTCACTTAAAAACTACTAGCTCACAAACTCACCTGCACGTCCACCAATGTAATATACGCCATCATATGCCAGCAATGCCCCTCTGCTATGTACATCGGCCAAACTGGACAGTCCCTACGGAAAAGGATGAATGGACAACTCAGATATTAGGAATGGCAATATACAAAAACCTGTAGGAGAACACTTCAGTCTCCCTGGACACACAATAGCAGATTTAAAGGTAACCATCCTGCAGCAAAAAAAACTTCAGGACCAGACTTCAAAGAGAAACTGCTGAGCTTCAGTTCATCTGCAAATTTGACACCATCAGCTCAGGATTAAACAAAGACTGTGAATGGCTAGCCAACTACAAAAGCAGTTTCTCCTCCCTTGGTTTTCACACCTCAACTGCTGGAAGAGGGCCTCATCCTCCCTGATTGAACTAACCTCGTTATCTCTAGCCTGCTTCTTGCTTGCATATATACCTGCCCCTTGAAATTTCCACTACATGCATCCGACAAAGTGGGTATTCACTCACGAAAGCTCATGCTCCAATACGTCTGTTAATACCTCTGGTTGAGATCTACTGCTATATATTTATTTTCCTGACGTTTTGCATCAACAAAAATGGTTTCCTCACAATGCGAAAAAATAATTTCAGTCCAAATTATTACCATGCAACATTTCCACGCGGCCTGTCAGGGAAATCCTCTGGCAGGCCAGGCCAGTTTGTTTACCTGCAGCGTCCACAGGTTCGGACAATCGCAGCTCCCACTGGCCGCGGTTCGCCATTCCAGGCCAATGGGGGCTGCGGGAAGTTCTTTGGGCCAAAGGCTGTGTTGGCTGCCGCTTCCCACAGCCCCCATTGGCTTGGAACAGCGAACCGCAGCCAGGGGGCACAGCAATCAGCCGAACCTGCGGATGCTGCAGGTAAACAAACAGTCCAAGCCCACCAGCGGATTTCCCTGACGGGCCACGTGCCAAAGGTTGCTGATCCCTACTCTAGCCTTTATCCCTGAAATATACTATAGTATAGTATAGTAGTGCTGGGCAAAGGAGTTTTAAATTGGATCAGATATTCAGCCCTGGTAAGAAACTGCTGTGGCAATGCAAATTAGCCTTAAAATTGGCTTAAGTGGGCAACTGGGGATTTCCCTGGAGCAGGGGAATCCGTGGATGGTGGAGAGCCATCAAACCTGGCTCTGCACAAGAGACTTACTGGGAACATGGCCAGAGCCTAGTGCACTTCTGGCAACTCCAAGTTGTCACAACAGTTTATGGTTGCTGTAATTTATGCTAGGGTCCTAACTAGTCTGTGGCAGCCCTGGGACTGGAGGAATGCGAAGGCTGCGTACAACCTCTGGTTTCTGCGCAATGTACAACTCTGTTGAACTCAAGAGTTGGGGCCTTTGTTCTTTTACAGCCAAATTCAAGATTATCTCTTCATACCATCTCCAGAACTTCTGTTGACATTACCTGGAGTTCTGCACACAGATCGGGAGGAGAATGTGCCCTTTAGAAAATATGATTTATGGTAAACAGGCCTGTGAAATAAACTTCCTAAACTGAATGGTCATCACTATCTGATAGCAAAAGTTTAAGGTTGTTAGCATTCCTTGACCACATTACTCCCCACAGGACTCTTCGCAGAGATAGAGGCTCTCACGTTTTCTTAAGTTATTGCCAGAAGTACCATCTTCGGAAGCTAACTGATACAGTCCACTGGATAGCCATTTATTTATAACTGTCCCAAACGTGTGGTTGTATATTCCTGCTCGTGGGCAAACATCAAAAGGTTTGGAGGTTAAAACTATTGTTTATGACTATGGTATTGGCCCCAGCTGAGCCCTGCCAAACCACATTACCTCTATTTTGTTTTTTCACATGCACAAGTGTGCAAAGGACTCAGACATACCAGGAGAACTCAAAATGTGGTGTCATCAGGATCTTGAAGTACAGACTAAGTGTAGCCTATAGGACTAACCTGCTTGCTTTTATTTATAGATAGATAGTTTAAGTAATTGGTTTATTGTAATAGGTTTATAGATTTATATTAAAGTAAGTTTGGCTGTAATGCAAGAGGACCTACAGGCCATATCTTGTATGTTAAGCTAAGGCAAAGTTAAGACCTTTAACTCAGATCATAAATTTGACCTATACCTTGTTACCTAAATAGATAAGTATCCAGGCCTACGTCTATGACCTTTTATCTAGACCAATAGCCAATGGACCCCCGACTTCCTCCTCGCCTCCCACTCCCCCATGGTGCCTGCTGTTTGGCAACCCTGGAGGAGCCTGCCCTGCTGCGTGTCTGTGTGCTGCAGTGGGGAAGTGGGAGCCCAGCCTGAGGCATCCCCTTGGTGGCGGCGGCAGCAGCCCCAAGAGGAACCAGGGAAGCAGCATCCAAGTCCAGCTGCAGAAGCTGCAGCACTCAGGTCTCCACAGTGGACAACAGCAGCAGCAGCTGGGACTCCCTGACTAATGTGTTTCCCCACATATATGACCCCATTGGCCTGGCTGGAGCTGCCTCCCCCTATTCTCCTCCCCCCCACCCGTAGCGGTCAAACTACGTCTATGCTTACAGCCCGATAGACAGAAGCCAAAAAGATGGAATTAGTGGGAGGCCAAATGGGAAAAAAATTAAATCAGGACGAGGGTTTTGGTTTTGTTGCCCTTCTAAAATTAGTTTTGTTTGTTTTCCCTTTTGAGTAATGAGGAACCTGAACGCAGGGAGAATGGTACGTGGTGAACTAGCTTGAGGAAGGGACCTTATTAACAGTATATAACAAAGTGGTACCGGTTTCTTGGCAGCCAGTACTCCAACCCTTCTTTGTTTGAAGACTGTATTTTCAATAGTAGAACCCAAGGGGGAGAACATTAGCAGTCATTTTATTTAAAAAAGCTTCTTTTCAATGGCATTTCTAATTGTACGTGTATTTTCATACATTTTCTATTCCTGAGTGACATTTGTATATTACATGGCATCTTGCTTTCACTGGTTATTTGTTCAGTTCACCTTCACATTGGTTTTGTGTGTGTTTTACTTTTAGTACTATAGTCAACACGGCTTCTTTATTCTGTAGATAGTTCATTACTGAACTTGTTTTTATGGCCGTTCATTAGGAAACTGCTAATAATTTGCCCTTTGCAGCAACTCCTAGCTGGGTGAATTTTTCAGGGCCACCCAGAGGATTCAGGAGGCCTGGGGAGGGGCCGGGTCTTTGGCAGCAGTTCAGCAGCGGGTCCCTCTTGGAGGGAAGTACCTGCCACCAAAATGCTGCCGAAGAATGAAGTGACGGCGGTAAAGCAGCCTAAGTGCTGCCGGTCATGGCTTTTTTTTTCCTCCTGCCACTCGCAGCTCTTGTACTCAGCAGGTGGCACTCCGAGGCTTCGGCAGCACTTCAGCAGCGGGTCCTTCACTCGCTCTGAGTCTTCGGCTGCACTGAAGGACCCGCTGCTGAAGACCCAGAGCGAGTGAAGGGCCAGCCGCCGAAGTGCTGCCAAAAACCCGTGGCTCACAGGGCCCCTGTGGGGCCCAGAGCAAATTGCCTCACCTGCCCCCCCTCTGGGCGGCCCTGGAATTTTTTGGTTCAGCTGATGGTTTTAATTTGTATGAAGGCTGCTAGAATTAATACTGCAGGAAGGACACAACGGTTCATTGTTGAACTGTCCCATATTTTAGGGGACTGTGAAGAATGTGGGAAACTTCTGTATTTTATGAAAATTTATCCACTCACTTTTGTATTGCTACCTATTCGGTGAGAAAGGATTAACTTTCTAGAGACATTCCTTGATAGCAGGAGAAATAAGCAATAAATAGACTATTAGTGGGATTCGTATGAATGAGTTATCAAATCAACTCCTGAATAGAGCTACAATGGAGACTAATGACTAGACCATCCGAAGAAGTGGGTATTCACCCACGAAAGCTCATGCTGCAAAACGTCTGTTAGTCTATAAGGTGCCACAGGGTTCTTTGCTGCTTCTACAAAACCAGACTAACACGGCTACCCCTCTGATACTTGCCAATCAAGTGGACTTCTTGGAGTATGGATGGGTGATTATCTGCCTGACCACAACTCCTCCCCTACCTGAACTTGGACAGGGAGCAGTGCATGTGAAAACAGCATGACTAGGATTTGAGACAAAGGATTTAGGTGTTCTCCCACCATAAAAGGGCTAATCTAATCTGATTTGCTTGAGCTGCAGGCAGGGGTAGGGAGATTTGCTCCGGGCATGTAGTTGGTTTTCCAGGTCCCTGCCCAGTGCAGAGAAGAACCCTCCTAACCAAGCAAAGGGAAACTGATAGGTTAGGGGAGAGCTCTGCATTTAGGCTTGGCTTTATCATTTTAATATAATGTCCCTGAACAATGTATTCACATGAACTAACAAATAATGTTTTATTTTGAAAATGCTGTCCTGCCTCACTGCAAATAGCTGCTGGTTGTGTAGCTTCCAAGAAGGTAAGTCTTCAATAATGGTCAAACTTCATTTAGACCCGCCACAATAAACAGAGGTGCTGGAGCAGAGACAGAGGGCATACCACTGAGCAAGTGGAGATCCTAGGACTTTTTTTTCAGTTTAGTTAATATACATGGAAATGAAACGTCATTTAACTGAGCGATGGAGTTTCTCATTTTTCAAATGTCAAAATGACAAAACATTTCAACAATTTCAATTTTTTTTCCCCCTCTACCTTCTTTTTGAGTTGGAAAATTCAAACCATTTCATGAAGAGTTTGATTCTGACAAACTGGCTTTTTTTTTTTTAATTGAAAAAACAATTCATCCAAATAAATAAATAAATAAAATCACTCCTGACCCATTGTCATTCTTATACCTTCACCTCCACTTTCAGTATTGCTGCATGAATACATCTGCCAGAAGGTTGGCCATGGCCTATTTTTATAGTACATGCCCCTTCCTGTCTGCACAACCTTGACTAAGCTTTTTATTGCCTGTTCATTGTGGATGTTCAGAAGGGTGATTCTTGCCATCCAAATACAAACTTCTTACAGGTATAAAAAGACCAACTTCTACATAAAAACTTGTTCCTATTACTTTTGTGGAAATAATTAACAAGATTTATGAGCAAAGAAATAACAGTGCCTGCAGGTTTACATGTCATGCTTTTCTTCCCTAATCCTTTGGTCAGATTATCATCAATGTCTAAGAATGTGGTTAGCAGCTTTAAAAAAATACATCAAAATCTGTAAAAGAAAAGGTTTCAAATTAAACAAATAGAATTCAAATTTTGGGTTAAAAAAGTGGAAAACTGGAATTGGACTCAATACAAAAAATGTACAAAACTCTTAGGCCTGATCTACACTAGGGGGCAGGGTCAATGTAAGATACGCAACTTCAGCTACGTGAATAGCGTAGCTGAAGTTGAAGTATCTTATTTTGACTTACCTCCCGTCCTCACAGCGCGGGATCGACAGCTGCGGCTCCCCCTGTCGACTCTGCTACCGCCGCTCGCTCTGGTGGAGTTCCGGAGTCGACAGGAGTGCGTTCGGGGATCGATATATCGCGTCTAGATGAGACGCGATATATCGATCCCTGATAAACAGAACGCTACCTGCCGATCCGGCGGGTAGTGTAGATATACCCTTAGTAACAAATAAATCAGAAAGGTGATACCATCGTTTTCATAAAGTACCTAGAGTCTAAAGAAACAGAGGTGGAATTTTGAGGGAGGAGAATGAGCAAGATATTTGTGGCCTCTCCTTTCCCTTCCCAGAATCTCTGAATGGCTCTAGCACTTCCCCTGTGACAGGAAGTGGGGAAAGAAGCACGTTACAGTTACAATGCATAGAGAGGAGGGCTGTCCTTTCATCCCCAGGGTGGGATTCACAAGGACATCTTAGGTACTTAAGTCCAACATTTAAGCACCAGTGACATTCACAAAACCTTAGTTCAGTTGCTGCCTAATCCTGCAGGTACCTACCGTCCCTACTTTCCACCACAAAAGTCCCCAAGGCACCTACATTTTTGACAGCTCGGCATGCACATAGCCACCTGACACCACCCAAGTGCATGGTGTCCAATGACTGCCCAAGCCCCAGGAGGGTTCACAAACTAGGCATTCTGTGGCTAGTTTGCCTTTGGGGCCCAATCCACTAGGGGGAGGAGGGGATGGTGGTAGTTCTTATAAACTTTTATCTAGTGGTTAGTCTGCTCCCCCAGAATGTGAAAGACCCAGATTCAATCCTTCTGCTGTGTAATGTGGAGCAGGGACTTGAACTGGGATCTTCCACCACCCAGGAGAGTGCCCTAATTACTGGGCTATGAAGTATTCTAGGGTAGGTATATCTCAATCTTTCCTGCATTAGCCATTGCCACCCTGGTCTCCCACATCCTGCATGAGTGCTCCAACCATTGGACTAAAGTTTATAAGGAGGGCAGCAGCAACACCACTGTGACACGCTGTACCTCAAAAAAAAAACTCTGTACCCCCATATTCACCAGTTGTAAATGGTTATGATATACTTTGTAGAAAGTATTCCTTGTGAGTTATCACTAGAAAAGTCAGAATCTGTTGAACATTACTGTTCTGTTGAAATGTATGTATCATCATTGTATGTGAAGATATGAGATTTTGCTATATGTTTGTTACTGAAATGTGTTGTGAGTCTGGGAAACACCCACAGACCAGTTCCCTAGAAATAAAAAAGGAACTGTAAACACAAGCATTACATGTACACAGAAGGTGCAAGCAAGAATTTGCAATTCATAAGAAGGTCGGAGTGCGGACCACATAGGCAATGGGGGCTGCCTAACTCCATGGCACAGCAGGGATTTTTCTAGTGCCTGGAGGAGAGTATAAAATAAGGGAAAGTGACATCATCAGGCCACCTTTCCTCCCCCATCTATACTGAAAGCAACAAGATCATTTGGAAGAGAGCCTCATCATAGAACTGGGCCTGGGTGGCGGGTATAAGAGGCCAGGGAAGGCTAAGACTGCCCAAATAGGAAGCTGCGCATCTCCCTCTGGCGGTGTGCTGGCCCGCAGCCTTTGGAGCGCAGCCACCGAAAGGGCTTCTGGGCCATAGCCTCACCTGTGCTCCACCCTGAGGCTCCCCTCTCACTCATCCTCTTCCCCCATGGCCCCACCTGCACTGCTCCTCTTCCAGCCCCCACTCCGCCTCTTCCCCCTGAGAGCCACCCCACCCACTCCTCAGGACAGAAAGGTGCAAGAAGCAGGTGGGCAGAGCCTCAGGGGAGTAGGCCAGGCCTGGGACGGCATGTGGGCTGGGCCTCAGGGGAAGGAGGCTGAGTTGGGGAGGCGGGCCTTGGGATGGAGCAGGAAGCTTGGCCACTGTCTGGGTGCCAGTGCCATCCCCCCCGCCACACACACACTCTCTCTCTCTTCCTCCCCCCCCCCCCCCCCCAGGGAGCTTCTGGCACTCATGCCCAGCCTTCCCAAATGCAGGAGTCATGCACAGCCAGTGGAATTGGGGGAAGGATCCTAACTGGAAAACCTTTCCAGTTAGCACATACTGCTGTAGGCGTTTAGGTAAGAGAACCCTTATTGCTTCAAATTTGACTTAGCCTGCTAAAGTTTAGGAAAGAGCTTACAGTTTTTATCTTTTATTTCTTTTTGTACCCAATTCTGATCTTCTATGTCTATACCACTTATAATTAAGGCTAGGTTTTAGTAATGGGTATTTTTAGTAAAAGTCTCTGCTGCCTCCACCCAGAGTGCTGGCTTCACAGCTCTCATTGGCTGGGAACCACAGCCAATGGGAGCTGTGGGTGTGGTGCCTGTAGGCAGAGGCTGCTCACAGAGCTGCCTGGCCATGCCTCCGTCTAGCAGCTGAGTGAGAGGGATGTCACCGCTTCCAGGAAGCCCCCAGTTAAGCACTGCTCAGAGCCAGCCTCACCCCATCCCGTGCCCCAACCGCCTGCCCCCTCCCACAGCCAAACTCTGCTGCTGGGGAGAAAGGGTGCAATGGCCAGAGACTTTCCCAGCAGCAGCCGGTGCACCTGGCACAGGGCTGCCTGAGCTTCCCCAGAGCCAGGCACACCGGCCATCTCAGAAGTCACAGAAAGTCACGGAATCCATGACCTCTGTGACAAACTCACAGCCTTACTTATAATCACTTAAAATCTATCTTTCTGTAGTTATTAAAACTTATTGTACTGTTTTATCTAAGCCAGAGTGTTTTTGATTGATGTTTGGAGAATCTACTCAGGTTACAAAGGCTGGTGCGTATTCATGCCCTTTGATGAATGATGAATTAATTAATGAGCCTGCTCTGATCAAGGGAGTCTTGAACAGTGTAAGATGCACAATTCTGGGGTGCCTGGCTGGGGCTAGGGATATGCAGGTGTCACCCTATATGTAATTCAAGAGTGGCTGGGCTTGGCACTCTAGTATTTGGTCTGAGGAGTGACTTGCATGCTAGAGGCTGGGATGAGTGGGCAGAGTGGCAGCTCACACAGCAAAGCAGGACATAGTGCATACCAGACTGGGGAGTTAAGGGGGGCGGGGAGCGCAATGATCCAACAGTCCAGATTGTACCCTGAGCCATGTCACAACCACCACCTATGAGCTGGCATAAGTGCCTAACTCCAGGAAAGGGGTCAATGTGCCCTTTGCAGTGCAGTGGCAATGCAGTGCCTAAGTCTCCCTTGTGAATCCCTCCCAAAAATGTGAAGATCAAAACCAAGAATTAAGGAATTATAATTAATTAAGGAAGGTAGATGCATACTGAGACAACCAGAAATTATAAATTAAAAGGCACATAAACCAAGAAAGGAAAAAAGGTAAGACATTTATGGTACCACAGATAATTAAAGCTGAGCTACACCAAAAACAAAACAAAACTAAACTAAAAACTAAAAACAGTGCATTGCAGAATAATGTACAGGTATCAGGCTCCTCACAGAAGACGACATTTGTATATATTCATTCCTGGTGTTCCCTCGCACCTTCCACATATGAGACAAAATTTATAGCTGTTGCATTTGGTTCCTGGCTACCATGGCAATTGATTGTCTACTCTGTGCAAGATGAACTAGGGAGGATCAATTGAGGTGGTGTAGGTGTGTCATATGCAACTCAGGAAGTTGCTCCCACAACCAACAACAAAAGACCTGGATATACAGTGCATCCATATTGTGTTTGCCGGGTTAGAGTTAAGACAGGATTTGTATGACTGTATAGCTAGCCTGTCGCATCATGAAAATCCTATCTGACCTCCTCATTATGGTGACTTTGACATCTACTTTAACTATGTATTTTCTGAATCAGCTCAGGATTTCCTGACCAGCAGGGAACAATTCTGGGTATTCAGATGCCATCTGATGTACGGTTAGGGATGATGGAGGTTGGACAACTGATGACTGTTTATATATGGATTATCCATTGCCTCTTGTCATTTGTTCAAAGAGATTAAATTTTGGGAACATTTAACTATTGTTGGTTTTGTAGTTTGAAAAGGGTTTAATCTGGTTTTTAATATCTTTTCTTCTTACATAAAATTTCATCTGGAATTGTTTTGTTGTTGGGTTCTTCATATGTTTCCTTGAGAAATATGCTGCTGCCAGTGGGACATCAAGACTATATTATGTGTTTATGTGGTACTATACAAGATGCAATTAAGTCAGACATTGCATTTCTTGCACTGGTTCCATTTATGTGAACACATTGACTATCTAATGTCAGTGTCATTAAAAGGTCGAATTTATTTCACTGCCTTTTTTTCTCCTGTCAACATTGTACAGGTGTGATTTTAGGTATAAAAACTATTTCTTTAATGTGGACATTTCAGGAACTATGCCCCTCAAATAACATGAGCATAACATTTGACTTTATACCTAATTCCTACGTACACAGACGTGCAAGAACGAAACATCAGTCCAGTAAGATTGCTGAGGAAATTAAGTTATGCACTCACTGACCTTATTGTTAACCTTTTGTATAGAATGGTAATTGGGGAAACCTTTGTAACGTGCCATGTTCCATAACTTGTTAGCTCATTTTTCACAACACTGCTGTTCATGGAAATGAACAGAACAAAAATCAAACAAGTTCCCTTGTGCACATCCAAAAGTGATATGAATGATGCAGTGTTCTTCAACAATTGCACAGTAACTCCCCAGTTACTCATTGACGTCATTGTATGTGTGAAAGGTAGAAGAGTCCAATGATACATATAGTCTTGTACCTTTCAGCATTAATTTCTGTTCTGTGCACAGGAGTGTAGAGACAGATCAAACAAGATCTTGCAATACCCCCCTCAGTGCCAGTTGGTAAAGAGTTCGCTGTTCTGGAACAGTAATTCCTGAGAGGCCTGACAAACTAAATATACCCACACATTGCTTTCATAATATTTATTCCAAAAATGTCATGTGAGGTAACTAAAAAAAGTTTGTGTCATACTGATTTTCATAATCATTGTGAGATATATTTACAGGTGATATTTAAGGAGTTGTGCATATGTACTGAAAATGTGTTTTAAAATCTGTGTCCAGACCAAGGCAGAGCTGATCACAGGTTTTGGGTCAGACAAAGGATGTTGATTCCCATATCGCTCTGTCCTCCATTTAGATTAAGCATTGTAGGCCAACCTAATGAAAGCTCTATTTACATATGAGTCAACAGGGGGATGGGAAGTCAATAAGAGACAAGACACTGAAGAATAAACCCTGGGAGGTCATCCTGACTCTGGGCACAAAACACTGAACGTTGAGGGTGTACAAGTTAAAAAAAAGACCACCACTCTATCAGAACACTTATCTGTTCTTGAGGAAGCAAAAATAACAGCACTGTCATGAAACGGGGAGCCCAGCCATCTTGTTGGAAATGCTGAGTGGTTGCTTTAGGTAAGATGAGCTGCTTTAGACAACTTAAAGCCTGTTAAAATTAAGCTAGATTCTCAGAAGTGTATTATACATTTTGTTTTATATGTAACCATTTCTGAATTTGAGGCATATTCAAGCATCAATAGTGAGAAGCACAAACACATTGAAAAATGAATGCATCAAACCCTGGTCGCAACTGTCCCCAGCAGAAATCCCATTCCAACCTGCACTCACATTCTAGGTCTCCTGTAGTGGTGAGTTTCATACAGGAATGCACTGGGACAAGCACAAGCAAATTAACAGCTTCAGCCAGTTCAAAGCAGATGACAACAAAAACCAGAAGAAGCACTTTTGCCCAATACAATTGTTGGAATGTACCGTCAAGTACAATTAAAGCAGCTTTACAAAAAGGCTGTAAAGGTGACCTCTTCCCCTCTCCTTTCCCCAAGCAGCAACACAAACCAAATAGCATCCTATTTCCCTACACTGCCAGGATGTGTGCACATCTGGCATCCCTAATTTTCCTTGCTAGCCTGGACCCTATGCATGTGTTTAGGGGCCAGCTATCTGTACATGGTTTTCAAACCAGAAGTGTCCTGAGCCCACTCTGGGCAGAAATACTCATCTCTACCCTCATAAATGATGTGTAGTGCACAGCAGGCCACAATCATACAAATGGCATTAACCACACTGGCATCTAGACAGGTTTTAGGCAGTGCCAACAAGCCTTGAGCCTACCAAACCTTCACTACCATCTTGCTGCTTCTGAGCTTGAAATTGAATTCCTTTTTTTCCTATGTCTCCTGACATGGTTTAATGAGCCATGGCAGTAGTAGATCTATGAGGGGGGAGGATCCTCCAAAATAACTGTTGGCACACATACATGGTATATAACAATGTTGTTCAGGGGGGAGGGAGTCCCTGCCTCCCCTCAAGTACAAGCTAGAACTTCTCAGCACTCTTCCATCATGAGCTTTTCCATCTGAACTTCCCAATGCCAGCATTCCACCGACCCTTGTATAACAATAGAATAGTATCCTTTGCAGTTCAAATACTCACTTGCCCATTGGGGTGGGTAAACTATTGGCACATAGAATAATAGAAGAAGTATAGAAGATTAGGTTGGAAGAGATCTCAGGAGGTCATCTAGTCCAACCCCCTGCTCAAAGCAGGACCAACCCCAACTAAATCCTCCCAATCGGGGCTTTGTCAAGCCAGGCCTTAAAAACCTCTAAAGATGGTGATTCCACCACCTCCCTAGGTAACCTATTCCAGTGCTTCACCACCCTGCTAGTGAAACAGTGTTTCCTAATAGCCAACCTAAACTTCTCCCCCTGCAACTTGAGACCATTGCTTCTTGTTCTGTCATCTGCCACCACTGAGAACAGCCTAGCTCCATCCTCTTTGGAACCCCCCTTCAGGTAGTTGAAGGCTGCCATCAAATCCCCCCTGACTCTTCTCTTCTGCAGACTAAATAAGCCCAGTTCCCTCAACCTCTCCTCGTAAGTCATGTGTCCCATCCCCCTAATCATTTTTGTTGCCCTCCACTGGAGTCTCTCCAATTTATTCACATCCTTTCTGTAGTGGGGGGCCCAAAGCTGGATGCAGTACTCCAGTTGTGGCCTCATCAGTGTCAAATAGAGGGGAATAATCACTTCCCTCGATCTGCTGGCAATGCTCCTACTAATACAGCCCAATATGCCATTAGCCTTCTTGGCAGCAGGAACTCAATCCAGGACTCAGGTATCTGTGCCAGTGTAGACTTATCCATAGAAGGCATATTCATCCAACCAAGCTGTGCTGGAATGACAGTATGTAAGAGCTTGTCTCCTATCTCTGGCCTCTGAAGACACCTGCTTCTCATTCAGTGGCCATTAGAACAAAGGTTTCCTTTCTCAAACACCATTATTATGCAGTAAAAGTAAATGTTGACTGAAATGCAACATGTTACATTTGTACACTTCTTAAAGTATGTCCTATGTCACTTTTGTTCTGCAGAATAATTTTACTTACCATTCTGATTGTAAGGCGGGCCTGACTTCCTGATCTGTGCTCAGTACTGATCTGAGGAAGGGCAGGGACAACTTTACGCTGTCTTTGCACTCACTTGATCTTAAGACTGCTGGAAACTGGCCTGGTACTTACTATAAGGCCTGGTCTACACTTGGTGGGGGGGGTTCGAACTAAGGTACGCAACTTCAGCTACGCGAATAGCGTAGCTGAAGTGAACTACCTTAGTTCGAACTACTTACCCGTCCTCACGGCGCGGGATCGACGTCCGCCACTCCCCCGTCGACTCCGCCACCACCGTTCGCGGTGGTGGAGTTCCGGAGTCGACGGGAGTGCGTTCGGAGTTCGATATATACCTGCTGAGCATATATCTTACAGTAGCAGGTGGTTGAAAAATGGTTGCAGTGAAGTCATGATGTGGCTTGGAATATGTATCTATCACATAAATGTAATAGGAAATTGGGGTCAGTCAACATCTGTTCCAGGGTGTGTCCTTTTAAGATTCCTGAGACTTTTAGCATGGAGAAAGACCTAAGAAAGGACAGAGGAAGATGTTGGAGGATAGTTAATGCTTGAGGAAAATCCAGGCTGCTGCCTCCCTTAAGGGACCTGGGATCAAAAGCCTGTAGAGTGTGCAGAGCAGGGCTCCCTTCTCTCCCAACCAGTCAGGAAAAGCAGAGAAAGAAAAAGGCTGTATAAATTCTGTCTCCTCCTGCAGAGCATGAGAGACAGGAGCAGGATAAGGATTGCTACTCGGCTTCGGGAAGTGACTGAGCTTTAAAGGGAGGTCAGCTGGGGAGAAGCCAGTTCTCAGGCTGCAGCTGGTCTGAATTAATACAGATATCCAAGAAGGAGGGCTATGGAACTCCTGACTAAAAAAGGGTGGTGTCTGAGGTCTGAAGAGCAAGTGTTTGTGAAAATAAGATTAAAGAAATAACACACACACACACACACACACCCCAAAACACAAAGATGGAATTTTGTTTAAGTACCCTGGCTTGAGACCAAGTTATTCCTGTGATGGGTTCCCCCTGGGGTGCCACATGGAACTAGGGTATCACTGAGACCTCCAACTCACCAACCTGGGCTCCCTCTCACCTTGTACTGCTGTGACAAGCTATAGATTACTCCCAGGCCTACATTCCCACCAGCATTCACACAGGCAGGGACACACCCAGCTGCAGTTGCATGCAGGCTTTGGCCAGCCACTGCATGAACCAACAATAAAGAGGCTACAGCCAAGATAACCTCCAGTTCCCCAGCCTAGGACCCCAGTTCTGTACCATCCTGCCCTGATCAAAACCCCAACCAGCACAAAATTATTACTCAGTTAGTCTCTCCCTCAATGTGGAGCGGAATATGCAACAAACGTGTGCTAGCCAAGCTGAGATTGTTCCCCAGACACTTCACTTAAAGGCACACTGGTTTAGATTAAAACATAAAACAAGCTTATTAACTACAAAAGATAGATTTTAAGTTATTATAAGTGATAGCAAACAGATCAAAGGAAATTACCTAGTCAATAAATAAATCCTCAAACTAAGCCTAAAATACCAGAAAGATTGGATATGAGTTAGCAATTTATCACCCAGACTGATGCTACCAGCAGGCTTGCAGATTCTCAAGGCACTTGCTTTGCAGCTTGGGCTCTCCACCCCCGTTCCAAGTCCTTTTCTTTCAGTGCTTCTCCCAGTTGTTGTGTTGGGGCAGGGAGAGAGTGAAGAAAAACAGATGATGTCACTTCCTGCCTTATATAGCTTTTTCATAGGGTGGGAATCCTTTGTTTCAAAGCCAATTCCCAGCCCAGTTTGTGGCAAAATACAGGTAACCAAAATGGAGATCAGAGTCATGTGGTCTGGTCATATGCCCTTGCATACCTTGCTGAGTCATGGCAGACATTACTTACAGTCTGTCTGGAGTGTTCTCAGGAAGCCTTACCAGATGGGGGATAAGCTTCTCCTAAGGCCTGTTGTTTTTCTTAATGGCCCATTACCCTGAATAGACCCTTCATAACCAGCTGTCTAGGCTGGAAGCATTTTGCCTAGTGGGTGTCACCACCTTTGAAATACAGATACATAGTCAATATTTATAACTTCAGATACAAAAATGATATATACATGCAAATAGAATAATCATATTCAGCAAATCATAACTTTTCCAATGATACGTTACATGACCCATCTTGTACAAAAGGCAACATAATTATGCCATAATCACACAATAATATTACTATGATATATATAGGTTGTAGTGTCACAATTACCAAGGGGGGGAATGGGGCAGGGTGATTGCATCGCTTTTCTAGATCACAAGGAGTTGTTCTGGGATTGCACCAGTTTACCATACCCAAATACTCCTCAATGATCAACTCATTAAAATAGAGTGACACCTTCTAAACATAGCATGTGAGTATCTTCTACCAGCAAATAATAATGCTCTGTTCTTTAGCCAAGTTAAAGGCATCAATAGCATTTGATTTGTTAGCTTTCTTTCAGAAACACAACAAATCAATAGGCTTTATTTAACTGTGGGGAGAATAAGTCAAATACAGTCAAACTTTTCTGAGGCTTCATCCAAATTTATGTCCTTTATTGATGGGCTATTTTAAATCACTGAAAGCCTAATAAAAATAGCCTTAATCCAAAAATAATCAAAAGCGTTTTAAAAAAATATATTGTACACAGGCCATTCTGGCCGAAATGTTCAAATGTGTTTGCAAGTAAGTGCATATATGTTTTTGTGATCCCCAGCTTGTGTATGCAAAATGTGTGCAAGTCAGGGTCATGTACATCAAAAGATAGGTGTACATGCAAGTCCCTGACCTGTGTGCAAATTAGTTAAGCATACACCAGATTGTGTGTCCGCTCTTAAAAAATTGGGTCGATTATAAGAAATACAATCTCAACAAGCGGTAGTATAAATCAAGCATAATGAGACAATTGCTTAATTGCAAGTATTATTCTAAACAAAGGCCCTGCGCAGTAAAGCAGCTTTTTGCATTGTAACTCCCGAGGTGTACACACTGCGAAGCCACTTAGTGCGCAGAAACTGCACAGTTGAAGCGCTCTATAAAAACCAGCCTGACGAGAGGCATACAGCTCTCTGTCCCAGGGCTTCAGCACCGTGGTGCCAATGTAGACACCGTGGCGATTACAGTGCTGCGATTGTCCTCCGGGAGCTGTCCCACAATGCCTGTTCTTGCCTCCCTGGTCATCGGTTTGCAGTCTACTGTCCTGCCCTCAGGTGACCAACCATCATCCCCACCCCTTAAATTCCTTGGGAATTTTGAAAGTCCCCTTCCTCTTTGCTCGGTGACGTGTGCAGTGGTCTCAGCTCATCTTTCCAGGTGGCCATGCCTGCTCCATGCACCAGGTGATCCCCAGCTTCATCGGCATTTGGGAAGAAGAGGCTGTCCAGTCCCAGCTGCGCTCCAGCAGTAGGAATTATGATACCTACGGACAGATTTCACGATGCATGATAGAAAGGGGCCATTGCAGTGTAGGGTAAAAGTGAAGGAGCTGCAGAATGCCTACCACAAGGCGCGAGAGGAAAACTGTCTTTCCGGTGCTGCGCCCATGAGCTGTCAGTTCTACAAACAGCTGGACGTGATACTCGGTGATGACCCCATCTCCACAGCAAAGGCCCCTGAGGATACCTTGTTGGCTCGCGTGCCAGTCAAGAGTGGACCGAGCGAGGAAGAGGAAATCATGGACGAAGAGGGGTAGGGGGACTCAGAGGCAGAGGATGACTTGGAGGCCAGAGATGTACGCAGTCAGGAGCTCTTCTCTACCCTGGAGGAACCTAGCCAGTCACAGCAGTCAGGTCTTGGCAAAGCGCAAACAGGAGGGGAGGCCCCTGGTAAGTGGATCTGATTTTGGGAATCGCTGAAGTGAGTTGTTGGAGGCAGGAGGGTTGCACAAAGCAGGCTTTTGTCTGTATGATGCACATACCACCACATGCCTAGTCTGAGCGGCCGAACAGGCTGTTGATTGACTCCCTCACTTCACAGGAATCTCCCTCAGAGATCTCCAGAAACTCTCATGGAGATACTGGGCAATCTGCTACTGCAGGTTCCTTGGCAGAGCTGCTTTGTTTCTTGCCCCATTAACCGTAAATTTCCGATGCCACTTTGCCATCACGGGAGGGAGGAGGAAGGCGGAGGGGTGACCATTGCTGCACACAGGCGAGCCGCATGGGGGCCGGGACGGAAGCCACTGTCTTTGAGAAGACCATCCTTTGATTCCCTGCTCACCCTCTGTAGCAAAATATCTTCCATAATGATCACCTACTGTGGAAAGTGTGGGGACAGGAATGATTATCAGGCCCCCCCTACAGTGCTGGCTCTCCCCAAGAGCCACGTGCCCAGTGTACATCAGGGTCTCAGAAGAGAGATTTACCCTGCCCCTACAGCTACTCACCATTTTGGGCGTCTTGTGCTCGTGTGCTTGCCTGGGGTCAGCCAGTTAGTGACAGGCATGTGAGTACTGGTTGTGTTTTAAAGCACTGAATCAGTGTTGTCTGTGTTGCAAACAATACGGCTTCTGTAAAATGTTGCATTTAAACTGCACAGAGATGACCTTGGGAGCCCAGCCTCCCTTGTTCGCAGAATGGCTGCAAAGAATTAGAAAGTGGCAAGAAGGACTAAGGAGGACTTTCTGCAGGAGGTTATGATGCACTCTGCCGCTGAGAAACAGGAATTGAAGGAGTGGTGGGATAGCAAGAAGAGGGATCAAAAGGAGAACACGGCACGCCTGAAAGAAACCACGGAGCTGCTCTTAAATGTTATGGAGCGCCAAGTGGACAAGCTCCAGGGAATACTAGCTCTTCAAACTGAGCAGCTCCGCACCCGTCCTCCCCTGCAGCCGATGTCACAAAACTCTTTCACATGCAGCCCCCAGACACCGCCAACACAGTGTTATCAACCTCCTGGCTCCACTCTCTACCCGCAGCATTCCACTCCTCCCTCCTCACAGTCCAGCACTGTGAACTCTCACTACCCACTGCACTCAACACCCATCCCTCTGCAGTTTGGCCCTGCTGATGTACAGCACCCGCTGCATTTTACTCCAAAGGAAAAGGTTGGGTATGATCCCTGGACATACACAAATCTGTAGCCAACCCAGGACCCCTCCTCCTCTTGAGACTTTTCCTTCCCCCATTCCCTACCCTGCTGATGAATTTTTTCGTTTGACTCTCTCCTCCGGTTGTGGTCTTTTAATAAAATAATTGTATTTGTTTGAAAGCAATCTTTATTCTATTAAGTGAAAGCAAAAAGAGCACTGCAAAGCAACATACAATTATGTTAAGGCCCCTTCTTGCATCATGTGCACCAATCACCTTCTAGCATTACAAGCACTGCAATCCTGAGCATAGCAACAAATATTAGTGGCTTTCAGCTTCAAATTGCTTCTTCAAGGCATCCCTGATCCTTATGGCCCTGCGCTGTGCCCTCTAATAGCCCTGGTCTTTGGCTGTTCAAACTCAGCCTCCCGGTGCTGAGTCTCTGTGGTCCAGCCCTGAGTGAAGCTTTCACCCTTCTCTTCACAAATATTATGGAGTGTACAGCACGTGGCTATAAGTATAGGAATATTGTCATCGGCCAGGTTCAGCCTCCCATATAGGCAGCACCACCGGGCCTTTAAATGGCCAAAAGCACACTCAACAGTCGTTCTGCACTTGCTCAGCCTGTTGTTGAATCACTCCTTGCTGCTGTCAAGTTGCCCCATGTATGGCTTCATAAGCCATAGCATTAAGGAGTAGGTGGGGTCTCCCAGGATCACAATGGGTATTTCAACTTCCCCTACGGTGATCTTCTGGTCCAGGAAGAAAGTCCCTGCTTGAAGCTTCTTGAACAGGCCAGTGTTCCAAAAAATGCGTACGTCATGCACCTTTCCATACCAGCCTGTGTTAATGTCCATGAAACGCCCAGGGTGATCCAAAAGCACCTGGAGAACCATTGAGAAATACCCCTTGTGATTAATGTACTCAGTGTCTAGGTGAGATCTGGTGCCGGAATTGGAATATGTGTGCCATCTAT
The DNA here is from genome assembly GCF_020497125.1 of Mauremys mutica. Classification (NCBI taxonomy): domain Eukaryota; kingdom Metazoa; phylum Chordata; order Testudines; family Geoemydidae; genus Mauremys; species Mauremys mutica. The sequence goes on along the minus strand of NC_059073.1, from coordinate 94,864,984 downwards.
AGCCCCTCCGCAGTTAGGGAAGCCCATTTGTGCAAAGCCATCCACAATGTCACGCATGTTGCCCAGAGTCACTTTCTTTTGGAGCAGGATGTGATTAAAGGCCCTACACACTTCCAGCAACATTACTCCAACAGTTGACTTTCTCACTCCAAACTGGTTAGTGAATGATTGGTAGCAGTCTGGAGTAGCCAGCTTCCACAGTGCAATTGCCACGTGCTTCTCCAACAGCAGGGCAGCTCTCATTCTCATGTCCTTGCACGGCAGGGCCGGGGCGAGCTCATCACACCAGTCCCATGAAGTGTGGATTTCCTCATGCGAAAGTTCTGCAGCCACTGCTCCTCATCCCAGACATGCATGATGATGCAATTCCACCACTCAGTGCTTGTTTTCCAAGCCCTAAAGCGGCGTTCCACTGTGGTCAGCACAAGCAATCTCATGTCGTAGCTACTACGCATGGAGTGATCACTGTCGCACTCCTCTTGACTTTGTAGTTTAAGGAATAACTCCACTGCCACTCGTGACATGTTGGTCAGCGTGAGCAACATACTGGTCAGCAGTTTGGGATGCCTTCCTGCAGCACAAAAGAGGCAGGGCGTGCAGTACACAAACAATTGAAAAATGGCGTCAAATGCGGACGGAAGCACAGGGATTGGTAGGATGCGAAGCAACACATCACAGGGTATTGGGACTGGACCCAGGATGCCCGGCAATCCCCTCTGCCTTCCCACAAGTCTTAGCGGCAAACGAGAAAGAGGTGTTCTGTGGGATAGCTGCCCAGCGTGCACCACTCCAAATAGCACTGCAAGTGCCGCAGTGTGAACACACTATTGCGCAGGCAGCTGTCAGTGTGAACACAAAACAGCAGTTTTCCTTCTCTGCTTTTTGACTCTGCAACTGTAACTGGCTGTAACTTTGCCAGTGTAGACGTTCCCTAACTGATAATGAATAGATATCCCCATGATTATACAGCTGCGACCCAAAGTTTATCTTTCCTGTTTTACTTCTCCCACCTCACTAAGTCATATATTCATGAGCAAGGGTTAGGACATAAAGAAAAATATATGCTGGCTCCTGGTAATAACAGACACATTATGCATCTATCTATGGTATAGACCAGGGGCTCTCAAACTGGGGGTTAGGACACCTCAGGGGGTCGTGAGGTTATTACATGGGGGGTTGTGAGCTGTCAACCTCCATCCCAAACCCCGCTTTGCCTCCCGCATTTATAATGTGTTAAATATATTAAAAAGTGTTTTTAATGTATGGGGGAGTGTCGCACTCAGAGGCTTGCTGTGTGAAAGGGTTCACCAGTACAAAAGTCTGAGAATCCCTGATATAGAGTCTGCGTAAGCCTACAGTTTGAAGACCAAACTACTGTTAGACCCCAAACTTTGCATGTGTGGTTTAAAAAAAAAATCTGTACTTCCATTAAGAGTGTGGGTTTTGTGTCGTCAGGGCTTTCGCTCTAGGTTGTGGTACGCTTACACACATCAGGACTGAATGGCTGGGCATGGGCATGTTTTGGGCATGGGGAAGGGAGTGCAGCTATTTTGGGTATGGGAAAGGGAGATTGTTCTCTTGCAGTTTCACAGGAATTGTCAGTAAATTACTGTGTAATCAATATTTTAATCCAGCTGCATAATTAGTGAAATAAATAAGGTCATTCTCCACACAAGGGAGGAAAGTGTCTATGTTACTTCATAGCTTGTTAGACCTTTGTATGTGGGACACAGATTACTATGAGGAAAAAACTGAAATGGTTGTGACATTGCTGGCCTTAAACAAAAGACAGTGAATGCATTTGGATTCTCTCCTTCTGGAATTAATATACATTTAATGGAGTCTCTCCTGAAAGCTGACTGTCCTTTGCCCTTGTGCAGCTGGGTTAAGGAAGGTGCAAGAAGTGCCATGCAAAAGGGCCATTGACAAAAGCAGTCCCTGTGCTCAGAGTCAAACATGTACTGCTCCTTCTGGGCACCCCTAGGCATGCACTGCTTACAAAATAGGCAAAGGCAGACCCATGGCTTCATCTCCTTTCTTCAGTAGTCCAAAGAAAAGGCCAGACACAGAGGGGGAGCAAGCTGTATATGCTCTCCTGTGCACAGGGGAGTTCAGAGTGGGTTTGATCTTGTTGCCTCCTCAAAGGCTTCATTTGCTGAAAGCCATTTGTATACTGAAGGCTTGTCTACAAGCTGTGTTAGTGCACTCTCTGGGGGTCTGATTTCAAACGCACACTAAATGCGCATTTATTGGTCTGTGTAGATCCTGCTGGGGCACTTTAAGCTAGCGCTGTTTGAAACAGTATTGTATTAAAGCACTTGTAAACCAGTTCCACAGCATGGAAACTGGAAGATTCCTCTAAAGACCTAGGTAATCCAAGAGAATGGAGAGATGTACAGGACACACCTATTGATGGCAGCGTGGCCCAACATATAAGAAAAGCCACTGTGCTCACAAAGAGTTCTCCAACTGTCCAAGGAAGACAAACGACCCTTACTGGGGATTCAATACTCAGAAGAACATTCTGGAAGGGACAAGCATACAACAGGATTGTGTGCTGCTTCCCAGAGGCAAGACACAAGTCATAGATCTAAAATTTAATGGGCTTCCGAAGTTGATGGGCAAAGATCCATTGGTAATGGTTCGTATCAACACTAATGACACTGCATGGCAGGATATCTCACAATAACAGATCACTTCAGGGAACTCGGAAGCATGCTGAAGAAGAATGTCCAAGCAATTTTCTCTGAGAGCCTTCCCATCCCATGCAGTGAATGAAGGAAGGCAGAAGATTCTGGAAATGAACCACTGGCTAGGTTATTGGTATAGAGTGGAGGGTTTGGGTTTTGTGGAACATTGGTCCACCTTCTATAAGGAGAGGGGGCTGTATAGTTTGGATGGCCTCCACCTCAGTAGAAGGAGGACCAATCTCCTCAGGGACAGTCTGCCTAGAATAGTCAGGAGGAAGTTAAACTAATAACAAAAAGGGAAGGGTAAAAAGAGGGAAGATATTCCTCTGCTGCTGTGACCCGACCCGACCCTCTCCCAGCAGGGGTGTGCGCAGGAATTTAAATTTGAATAATTTTCGAGGGGTACGTTAAATACAAATGAAAGGTTTGCATATCACCCCCTACCCTAGAAATTTCTCAGGACACCTCTGGCAGGGATGCCCAGCAGCGATGAGGCAGCAGCTCCCCCTGGCAGTGGCACTCTCCATGTCCCTGCAACCCAGGCAGGGAGGAAGGCTGACTGCCAGCTGATCTCCTCCTCCCCTTACCACTACAGCTGCAGCCTGCTGCTTCTCCTTCCCTGTTGCTGGAGTTCCAGGGCTGCTGCCTGCTTTACAGACACCCACTGAGGTGAGTCAGGGGCTGGAGGCAGAGGCCACACGTGGGACTCCAACAGCAGGGAAGGAGAAGCAGCAAGCTGCAGCTGTAGGGGGGCGGAAGTCAGCTGCCCTGCTTCTTCCTCCCTCTCTAGGCTGCAGGAACACACTGAGATGTGGGGGTGCCCCTGCTTGCCCCCCCCCTTGTGCACGCCTCTGCCCCCAGCATGTTTCTGTATAAAATGGCATCCTCCATGTGGCATGACCTCGCACGTGCAGTGTGTGTGAGGTCAAAAGTGCAGGAACACCATTCCTGCAGGTTCCCACCACACTACCTTACTGAGCTCAGCACAGAATCACAATATTGAGAATAAAATTAAACAAGGAACCAAATGATATGAAAAGAAGGAATTATTTGACTATACAGCAATGCTAGAAGCCTAGGTAACAAATGAGGAATTGGAATTGATCATTTATGAGCACATATTTGACTTAGTTGGTATTACTGAAACTTGGTGGGATGATTCACACAACTGAAATGTCAAAATATCAAGGGTTCTAACCTATTTAGGAACGACTGAATGGGCAAAAGGAGAAGGGGAGCAACACTTCCTGAATATGCCTTACTGCAGAACTTTCTGCTTCAGTGACAAAAAATCCTTAGAAATTCTGTCTCCTTCTTCTCCTGACATTCCCAGCTATGTATTTGCTTTCCTGCCTCCTTCCTCCCTGTCTCCATGCCTTTGTTTTCCTCACAAAGCAGAGTTCATTGGATTTCCTGTACTTCTTCTCAGGCTGTTATCCTTAAAGTGACAGAGCCTGACAGCAATCCGGACCCTCCTCAAAATGAGGAAAGCAGTAGGGACAAGACCAATTACAGGTAGCCTGGGTCTTTTCTCAGAAATAGGCATTAGGGCTCTGACAGGAAAGGCATCCAGCAGCTTCTGAACAGCTTAGCAACCCCTGGCATTCCTCATTCTGTTCCTCCCATCCTCTGTGATTTGTCCAGAGATGCCTCTCCCCAGCCCCAGCTGGGCTGCAGCTGCAGGGGAGAGACGCCTCTCCCCAAACAAATTCTAAAATTTAATGGAAATCACTTGTCTGGAAATCTAGACAAGTGATTTCCATTAAGTTTTAGAATTTGTTTGGAGAAAGGTATTGGAAACCATTAAGACCAGATCTTTGCTATCTCTTATAGTTCTGGCTCTTCAGAATACTCCCATGGACTCATCAGTAGCCAGCAACACTAGGTTTGGTGCTAGGTGTTTTGTAAGCTGAAGACCTTATCTGCAAGCTCTCTGAAACAGGGATCTGTCTGCAAACTCCAAAGTCATGTGTTAATGTGCTCCGTTCACTTAAGGGGCTTGCAGAAAGTAAATAAGCCTATGCAAAGTTTTTGAGTTGGTGACACACAATGTGAAACCAGGAGAACTTTGCCTGTTTCTACAGGGCTCTGTTGCATTTGCACAGTATGAGATCTAAACACTAATTTAAAATACCCCTAACCAACCATTTGATGTTTTACTTCCCTTCGTATTTTTAGTCTTGTCACTCATTTGTTTGTGGTTTTGTTTGCTGTCGGTGTTGCTTTATTACTTATTTTTACTGTTCTATGTGTGTGAAATCAAATTAAGGGTTGACATCCCATAGAAATTGTATAAGCCTGAGTGAATGCCTTTTACAGCCTGGAGCCCCAGCCATGGGGAGAAGAGCCCCCCACAGCACAGCGCCGGGAAGCAGAAAGGGGTCTGGGGGGCAGAGCATGGGCAGGCCATGCAAGGCTGTTTGGGGAGGTTCAGCCTTCCCCAGCCTTCGATACCCGCCGACATGAGGGAGGGGATTGAAGGAGACCCATAATATTGTTACACTTCCAATTCTAATTCCAAAACTGAAGCTGCAGGAACACAATTTAAATATAATTTAAAACAGCTACTCTATTTTTGACCTTCCTAGTAAAGGATATTTTATGAGCAAAGGTTTAGACAGAGGGAATATTCTTATTTCATCTGGACCACCTCCCTCAACCCAAATGTGAAATCTAAATTATGAACATGATAAAGAACAAATTTAAGAATACATTTCTCTAAAGGAAGACAGCACAAGAAACAGTAATGAAACCAGGCTGTTTACTTTCATTACTGTGAGAATAGCTGAATAAACAGAAATGGCATTTACCCAGTCAATGTGTAGAGGGTATCCTTGGCTACAGATTGTCAGCTTCTGCTTGTAAATATAATGGCAGTCACAACTAACATGACTTTTATATTTGCCTAAAAAAATAATGGCAAGTTTTGGTCTGACACAGCTGAAGTGACAGTAGAATATCTTCTGTTTCCTTGAATACAAAACAGATGATTTAAAGATGAATATTCAAACAAGATGTAGAAATATTATAATTAGATAAGCTTGAATATGTAAACATATTTTCTTAAATACATTGTTTATTAAGCAATGAAGAATGCTCCTTCATAAATCTATTTTGAGTACTAGTACTTGCATGTAATACACTGCAAATAGATTTAGGGAATACAAGTAAAAAGTGCAAATTTTTATGAATTGCCAATAACAAGTCTTTTGTGAAGATCCTGAGGCATGGTTTCACCAAATGAATGAATCAGATATGCAGCTTAAAGTAAACAAAAGTGAAACAGCTTTAGTTTACTTAAAAACTTACAAAGAAAGCTCCAGCACCAAACTCCTCTGCATTTCATAGAATCCTAATTAAGCAGTCCTTTACCATGATCTGCTCTCTAGCTGTTCTTTGTCTAGAAGACCATTCATTACACACTGTTAAGTTACAGGTTGTCCTCCACCATTGTGCATATTCATCAGAGTGCCATGACAGATAATACCATGCCTGATATTGTAAATCACATTTATTTGGGTCTTCGGTCCCATGCTAAACATGCAGGATTCTCATGTGGTCCTTGCCAATAGCTCCATTCATATATGCCCCAAGGCCTTGAAAGCCCCCTAGGTAACATAGGAGTAAGATTATAATAGTCTGAAGAGGTAAGATTTATTTTTAATAAAAAGGTTGCTCTAGCAAATCACTTATATAAAATTTCTTGCTGTATATCTGACTTTATACATACATAGCTGTTCTCTTATGGTGGGGGAGAAATGTACAATTGTTTGGCGTGATTTATGGTTCATTTTAAATTCAGTTAAGCTTCATATCCTATGATTCCCTCCCCAAGAGAAACAGCAGTGCCAAAAGATCATCAGAGAGGTGATTCCTAGCTCAGCCACAAGTGGAAAGAAAAAGGAAGTAAAAGTGTCTGTCAGTTTAGAAAGTCACAGCTCAGTTTAAAGGAGGTTCTAAACAGAATGAATTCTCCCATTACTTGGAAAAAGTAGTTCAGCTCCTGCCAATAACAAGTGTGAGCTGACATACCAAGTTGGCGGTTCTATATCACTGGTGCCATATGCAAGTGAAAAGGGCTTTAATGTACTCTGGAACACTCCTCACAGAGGAAGCCCCAGGGCACAAGAGATGTAAATGGAGTGGTGCCACATGGCCACAGACACAGCATTAGTTTTGAGATTCCCTCTGGGATTAGCAACATTAGAGACCTCATAAATTGCATTATGGGAATGAGGGACCTGGACATTTCAGAAAGTTTATAAATTGAAAGGAAGGGTGTATAGAAGTCTCATGGGAACTCAGAGGAAGAGAACTGAGTACAAAACCCAAACTTTGGTTGTGTATATCAGCATAAATACAATGATTAATATGTACTGTAGCTAAAATTCCTCTCATGTTATGTTAAAGTAACATAACCAGTGCAGTCCATTTTCACATGAGCTAAGGAAATGCCTGGTCATTGTTGAGGATTTTCTATATGCTGTTTTTTTTCTCTTGAGCTGATGTCCCAGGAAAATCAGCATGCAAAATCTAGTGATGAAGAAAAACAAGAAACAAAATTGAAATATATGTGACATTTTTTGTATGCACAACATTTCATTTGTTGGTGATAAAACTTATTTCAAATATGCTGGGCCAGTTCCTCAGCTGGTGCAAATTGACATAGCTCCATTGAGGATCTCACCCATTATCCTCTAACACATAGAAGTAGAGATACACCTATTAGGAGGCGTGTGAAGTGGATTATTATTAGAGTTTAGCTTAGAGTGGAAAGAAATTGTTCATGAAGCTGTGGTCAATGTCCAAATTAATATCTATTCAAATGTGTTTGACTCTTTCAAAGTGCTTAATAGTCCCAAATAGTACATTTTGATTGTACATATATTCACCCCTAAAATTTTCAGTTTATGCTGACCGGCACAGCATGAATTGCACTTCTGAAAATGAAGCCCCTTTTAACCAAAGTGGACACATATACCACTTTGACGGGGCAGGCTATTCCTCAGTCTAAGAGCCATCAGTGTTAATGTTTCCTGACATTTATCTTAAATCTTCATGTGCATAGTTTCATCCCATTACTAGTTGGTGTTTGCATTCTTAATCTATCATTTCTCACTTACACAAACAGACCTCAGGAATATGTTTTCCCTAGAGTCATGTATACACTTACATAGGTACTTAGGCAGACATTCTCAAAGGTATTTAGGATCCTAATTTCTACTGAAATAAATGGAAGTTGGAGCCTAAATACCTTTGAGGATTTGGGCTCAGAGAGAATCTGCCTTTGAATATGTTCTTGTAATTTCCAATTGCTTTAATGGGAGCTGCCCCCCAAGTATCTGAAAGTAGAATTTGGTCCCTCAGAGCCGTAGGTCCAGAACCAAGTGCTGCAGTGCTAAAGCAAAATGCATTACACTGCTCTAATCAACAATGGATGTCAAAACATCAGCTTCATTTACATTAATACAAACCCAAATGAAAGCATTAAAGACAAAATAAAATTAAGAATAAATTCACAGCATCACAACTGAAGGGATGTGACTCCCTCTGAAAAACAATGTATTCTTTTCACAAATTGAAATGGTAATTGTGCTTTAAAATCCATGTCTCTGTACTTCTTTATATCTATTGGTAGTTTACTTTTGTATAAAAGCAAAAGCCTCCTGCAGGGAAGCTAAGGAGGAATGACTCATTGTAAAATGTATGTCATTAAGAAAAAAACACAGAAATGGTCTCAGGGAACAGTTTCTGGAATCTCCTGCAATGAAACAAAGGCTGTTAAGAAACTTTCTATTTAAAATAAGGCCATGATATTTCAGAGTGTGGTTTGCAAGGAAGAACTTTTGAATAAAACAAGAGAAAACATCTCTTGGAACCAAAGGATCCAAGATATTGTTATGTCAGATGTGACCTGCCATACACTGTAATGCTTTCAGTTCAGACAGCCTTTTCCAGTTAGGGCTAGATTTGCAATTCCGTAGGGGGAAGTACAGAGTTACTTTGCCACTGGAACAACACTGGGATAGGATGGAGGGACACCGTTTCTCCAAAGGCTGTGTTTGGGGAGCATTGGAGCTGGGCATGCTGCACCAGTCATGAGAACCACACAAATTGCATTCCCCTGGTTTGCTGCTGACTTTATTCTACAGGGCAGTATGGGATTTGGCAGGAAGGGGTAGGGTGGGCAGGGGAATGACTAATCCTTTTTATATGCCTGATCCCTTTGCAGGCTCTGAATCAGGATTTCAGAATGAAGCCCTAATCAGTAGCACCCATACTGTTCAATAGCCTGAGCGATGGTCTCAATTATTTGTCACCATGGAAATCCTCATTTAAGATTATGGCAGGTTCTGAACAAGTGTCTTTGCTTACAAATGTAAGCTGCAAATCGTAACAAAAGGAATGAGCTTTTTGTAAATTAACATATATGAGATTTCTTTTGAGACCATTTTATTTCATTGAAAGAACAATTGTCATCATCCTTCTGTTCATTGAGGAAAAATGGAGTTGAGTGTGAAAGTGCTGGCTCTCCTGATGGTAAGAGCTGTAAATTACAATTTTTTTTCGTGAACCTGCATTATAAGGATAGCCTGAGGATGCTCCATGTTTATGAAAGAGCTGCATTATGGGCTGATTAAGGACTGAGGCTGAAGGCTTAGCAATTTATTATTAGGATTTATAGAAGCAAAGTGGTTTACAAAGTATCCAGTTAAGCACTTCAGCACTTAATTTTATGTGAATAAAGCAATAACCTTGCTGAAATCTGAGCCATTTTAGCTGTACAAGCTCTTATGAATCTTATATGGTTTGCTGAAGCCTGGGTCTTCTCCTCTGTGGCCCCCATATGAAGTCCTAGGAGACTGATAGCCTATAAAATGTAAAGCACTAAGGCCCGGATCCACAAAGGTACATAGGCGCTGAATGAGCTTAGAAGCCTACGTTTTTGAAGAAAAACTTCCCTAGGCACCTACATTTCAGACTCCATCTTGGGCCAGTAACTTTCCATGCACCTGGGCTATGAGCTTTGTTTGGGACAGTATATTTCCATGCACATGACAAAGGATATAAAAGACCTCTGAGACATCTCCATTTTACCTCTTTACTATAGGGGCGGCAGGCGAAAGCAGTGCGCAGAGCCTCCTGGCCCCACGCCTTGTAGCCAGACATGCTGCTGGCCACTTCTGGGGCGTAACATGGTACCAGGACAGGCAGGGAGCATGCCTTACCCCCACTGCGCCAGAACACCAAGTTGGAAAGGGACACTGGCAATGCCAGTCAGCATCGCCGACCAGACCATTAAAAGTCCAGTCAGCGGTGCTGCAGGGCTAAGGCAGGCTAGTCATAGACTCATAGAAGATTCGGGTTGGAAGAGACCTCAGGAGGTCATCTAGTCCAACCTCCTGCTGAAAGCAGGACCATCCCAAACTAAATCATCCCAGCCAGGGCTTTGTCAAGCCGGCCCTTAAAAATCTCTAAGGAGGGAGATTCCACCAACTCCCTAGATAACCCATCCCAGTGCTTCACCACCCTCTTAGTGAAATAGTTTTTCCTAATATCCAACCTAGACCTCCTCGACAGCAACTTGAGACTATTGCTCCTTGTTCTGTCATCTGTCACCACTGAGAACAGTGTAGCTCCATCCTCTTTGGAATCCCCTTCAAGTAGTTGAAGGCTGCTATCAAATCGCCCCGACTCTTCTCTTCTGCAGACTAAATAAGCCCAGTTCCCTCAGCCTCTCCTTCTAAGTCATGTACCCCAGCCCCGTAATCATTTTTGTTGTCCTCTGCTGGACTCTCTCCAATTTGTCAACATGCTTTCTGTAGTGGGGGGCCCAAAACTGGACACAGTACTCCAGATGTGGCCTCACTAGTGCCGAATAGAGGGGAATAATCGCTTCCCTTGATCTGCTGGCAATGCTCCTACTAATGCAGCCTAATATGCTGTTAGCCTTCTTGGCAACAAGGGCACAGTGTTGACTCATATCCAGCTTCTCGTCCAGTGAAATCCCCAAGTCCTTTTCTGGAGAATTGCCGCTTAGCCAATCAGTCCCCAGCCTGTAATAGTGCATGGGATTCTTCCATCCTAAGTGCAGGACTCTGCACTTGTCCTTGTTAAACCTCATCAGATTTGTTTTGGCCCAATCCTCGAATTTGTGTAGGTCACTCTGGACATTATCCCTACCCTTCAGCATATCTATCTCTCCCCCCAGCTTAGTGTCATCTGCGAACTTGCTAAGGGTGCAATCCGTCCCATCATCCACATCATTAATGAAGATGTTGAACAAAACTGGCCCCAGGACCGACCCCTGGGGCACTCCGCTTGATACAGGCTGACAACTAGACATCAAGTCATTGATCACTACCTGTTGAGCCTGACAATCTAGCCAACTTTCTATCCACCTTATTTATCTGATCCTTTGAGATTAGAAAGAACCTCACATGATGAAATGAGTTTTCAATAACCTCTCATTCTATTAGATTTTTTAACTTGTTGGCAAGAATACTGTTGGAGACCATATCAAAAGCTTTACTAAAGTTAAGATACATCACGTCCACCGCTTTCCCCATATCCACAGAGCCAGTTATGTCATCATAGAAGGCAATCAGGTTGGTCAGGCTTGACTTGCCCTTGGTGAATCGATGTTGACTGTTCCTGATCACCTTCCTCTCCTCCAAATCCTTCAAAATGGATTCCTTGAGGACTTGCTCCATGATTTTTCCAGGGACTGAGGTGAAGCTGTAGTTTCCCGGATTCTCCTTCTTCCCTTTTTAAAAGACGGGCACTATATTTGCCTTTTTCCAATCGTCTGGGACATCCCCCAGTCGCCATGAGTTTTCAAAGATAATGGTCAATGGCTCTGCAATCACATCAGCCAACTCCCTCAGCACCCTCGGGTGCATTAGATCCGGCCCCAGGGACTTGTGCATTTCCAGCTTTTCTAAATAGCCCTTAACCTGTTCTTTCACCACTGAGGGCTGCTCACCTCCTCCCCACACTGTGCTAACCAATGCAGCAGTCTGGGAGCTGACTTTGTCTGTGAAGACCAAGGCAAAAAAAGCATAGAGTACTTCAGCTTTTTCCACATCATCTGTCTCTCCCATTCAGTAAGGATCCCACACTTTCCCTGACCTTCTTGTTGCTAACATACCTGTAGAAACCCTTCTTGTTACCCTTCACAGCCCTTGCTAGCTGCAACTCCAACTGTGCCTTGGCCATCCTGATTACACCCTGGCATGCTCAAGCAATATTTTTATACTCCTCCCTAGTCATTTGTCCAAGTTTCCACTTCTTGTAAGCTTCCTTTTTCTTTTTAAGCCCCCTGAAGATTTCTCTGTTAAGCCAAGCTGGTCGCCTGCCATATTTACTATTCTTTCTGCACATCGGGATGGTTTGTTCCTGAACCCTCAATGAGGGTTCTTTAAAATACTGCCAGCTCTCCTGGGCTCCTTTCCCCCTCATATTAGCCTCCCAGGGGATCCTGCCCATCAGTTCCCTGAGGGAGTCAAAGTCTGCTTTTCTGAAGTCCAGGGTCTGAAGCCAGCAGGTCTGGCTCCTAGATGGTGGGAGCCACAGGGCTCCGCATGCTGCCCCTGCCCCAAACACAGCTCTGCCCTCCCATTGGCCAGGAACCATGGCCAATAGGAGCTGGGGAGGGCAGTGCCTGTGGGCAAGAGCAGCGTTTGGAGCCTCCTGGCCCTCTGTCTAGGAACCAGAGCTGCTGGCCACTTCCAGGGCACAGTTCAATGCCAGGACAGGGAGGGAGCCTACCTTAGCCCCGCCACGCTGCTTATGGGATGGAGGGTTTGGGGTGCAGGAGGGAGCTCCAGGTTTGCAGGGGGGCTCAGGGCTGGGGCAGGGGGTAAGCCCAAGCACCAATGCCAGGCCCCAACCCTCTGCCCCAGCCCTGACCCCCCCCAACCCTGGAGCCCCCACCTGCACCCCAAACCCTTCATTCCTGGCTCCACCCCAGAGCCCATACCCTCTGCCACCTCTCAACCCCCTGCCTCAATCCTCAGCCCCATCCCACATTCCGAATCCCTCAGGCCCACCTCCCAACCTGGAACCCCCTCCTGTAACCCAAACCACTCATCCCCAACCCCACCCCAAAGCCCACACCCCGAGCCGTAGCCCTCACCCCCTCCCGCAGCCCAACTTCCTGCCCCATCCCAGAGCCCCCTCCCACACCCTGAACCCCTCATTTCTGGCCCTACCCCAGAGCCCATGCTCCCAGTTAGAGCTCTCATCCCCTCCTACACCCCAACTCGCTGCACAGCCCGGTGAAAGTGAGTGAGGGTGGGGGAGAGTGAGCCACGGAGGGAGGGTGAATGTAGTGAGCGGGGCCTCGGGGAAGGGGCAGGGCTAGGGTGTTCAGTTTTGTGTGATTAGAAAGTTGACAACCCTACTTTACTCCTGCAATTCTCTGGACTGTGGATTTACAACAAAAAGGAGCATCTTGAACTATGGACTGAGGATCTTCAAATCCTTTGATAGTTACCAGAGAGACTTTAGAAGCCAGCAGTCTATTCTATCGCAGCTAAAAACCTGATATAAGGACTTCACAATCATTTGTATGTATATAATGTATTAACCATTTTAAACTCTTTTTTTATTAATAACTCTTTAGTTAGTTTACCAAGGATTGGCTGACAGCATGATATTTGGGTAAAATCTGAGAGCCCCAGGTCAATATGAATTTGTCTGATCCTTTGGGATTAGAAAGAACCTCACATAATGAAATGGGTTTTCAATAACCTCTCATTCTATTAGATTTGATTGCCTGGATGGGAGCTAAGGGCTGGAATGCCTAAAGGGGACCATGTTTGGCTTCTGGTTAACCAGTATGGTACTACAGAAGCTTTTTTGATACTGGTTAGGTGAATCTAATGATAGATAGACCACCAGTTTTGCGGGATTGTCTGCCCTATTTCTTGCAGTCTTCCTTCAGCGTGGCCCATCCAGGCAAAGTGGGGAACTGCTATTCAATTTCTCCCTTTCTGATTAGGAGGAATTTGAATCAAGGGTCTCCCATGTCACAGATGAGTAACCTAGCCACAGGGCTAAAAGTTGTGAGGGAGCTCCTCCTCGTCTTCCGCTGCCCCTGGGTTTTGTGGGGAGTTACGTGTCTGCCTAACTCATTCTCACAAAACACTACTCAGGTGACTAAGCTCCCAGAAGACCAGGAAGAGGGGTTCCCAGTTGTGGATTGGAAGCAAAAATAGGTTCCTATCTCTGTGAGAGGGGCAGAGTTTAAGACACACCCCTCTCATCAGTATCTCCCATGGGCTGTCTTAGGCAGCTCCCCACCTACTGTGCTGGATTTTGTGGATCACATTCCTAGGTACCTATCTCTTCCCATTTGTTGTATAAGGAGCCTTGGCACCTGACTCAGGCTTTGTGGATCAGATTGTTGTTCCAATGATTTTTTTGGCACCTAAAAGTTAGGTGTCATAAAGTCTAAGTCCCTTTGTGAATCTAGGCCTAAGGGCTGATCCAGCTATAATTGAAGTGAATGGGAGTCTTTCCGTTGATTCCAATGGGAACTGCGTCAAACCAAAGATATACAAAGATAAGAACAGACATCCATTTGCCAATATGAGAGTGCTATCCACATGAGATGATGTAAAATTATCCATCTGACTTTACTGTGTTATGAGTCTGAGGCTGCCTAATGTGAACTATGGCTAAAATTTTCAAACCTGGTTGACTAAAATAAAGCTCCTACATCTAGATTTAGGTACCTAAATCAGCACTTTTGAAAATCAGGCCACATATTTAGGTGCCTAACCATATATTTAGGAGCCTAACTTTAAGCATGCAGATTTGAAAATTTTGACCTAAATGTTTTTTTTTAAATTGAGCAGATTAGACTGAGCTGAATACTCAGCCTGTGCCTTCTTTCCTGAGAGACCTGAATCCTGAGTGGTTCACTACAAATTACACAAGCCAGCTGTAATTAAGCTTCATCTAAGGTTTTTAAAAATAACTTCACACAACAGCAACTGGACCCATACCTCTATGTAAATGAGAAGTAATATAGAATTGTAGGACTGGAAGGGACCTTGAGAGGTCATCTAGTTCAGTCCCCTGCACTCATGGCAGGACTAAGTATTAGCTAGGCTATCCCTGATTGGTGTTTATCTAACTGGCTCCTAAAACTCTCCAAGGATCCATTAAACACAAGACAATGCTTGACAGCATTTTGAGAGAGAAAAAATCTCTCTTGAGAAATGCATTTTAGAGTACAAAAAGAAAAACTATTCAAAATTGTTATATCCTTGGGGCAGCCGGTGTAAGAAGCAATCACTTGAGGCCAGAGAGCAGACAGCTAACCAAAACCTCCATTTTATTTACAGACACAGAGAGCTCACTCAGCCGGTTGAAACCGGCTGAGCTATCCCTTAATAGTCTAACTCAGTTGCCATAGTAACAAAACCCATGACAACCAAATACACAACAAAAATAATTAAGGTCATAATCCTGCTCCCACAAAAGTCAGGAATTTTTATCATTGACTTAAATATCAGTAGGCGCATACCCTTAAAAACAAAAATGAAAGAGAGCAATTGTGGATGAATACCATAGAAAGGATGACTCAGATTGCTAGAGGGGAGTTTTCAAGCAACAGTGCGAGCTTCTTAGCTCTAGAAGTCTGCTTGGTGGCCAATTATAAATTAAACAGAATACAAGTAATCATAAAGGAGGTTGACTAATAACAGGCTGACGGGTAAAAGAGAATTGGAGAAATAAAATAATGCAATGGCCAGTGACCATGTCCTGGGTCCCAGTACAGTTTGTCTGTTTAAAAAAAATTGCTGTACTGTTTAGAAATACTCTGTATTCAGAACCAGTTTAAAGTGACTCAGAAGCATAGTTACTGAATGGAAATAATAATAAGGAGAATATATAGCAAATGTGTGTTGGGGGGGGTTGTTCATTTTTCCTTTTGTCTCAACAAAGACAAGTTTTTGCATGGGCTTGTTTTAAGCCATGAGGATACATTTTCAGCCTCATAACTATATACATGAAATTATAACCTATAACCTTACTATAACATTACTGTAACAATTACTGTAACATCACTATAACAACCATGCTCAGTGCATTATGAGCCTTCTGAAGACACCCAGCATGACAAACTTTGCATTGGATACCACACAATCATTTTATAAAGATGAACATGGGGGTGTAGGGTGTTCCTTCAAGGTACAAAATGTCACACTCATGTCATGACTGAAGAAGGTATATAGAAAGTTAGGTACAGAGGGACACACACTATATGTACTGCTACTACTATATGTACTATCACTGTTAACAGAGATTGCCTGAGTTCATGGTTTTTTTGTTACTAACAATATATTAAGGACTCAAGTGACATGTCACACAGCAACTCCACTTATGCAAAAGAGTGTGCAATTCATAAAAGATCCCAAATACCATGTCTGTCACAGGAAGAAGGTAAACTCTGGTAAAACCTGACCCAATAACCTTTGAAGTCATTGGAAAGGCTCTCATTGACTTCAACAGCCATTGGATCAGGACACAAATGGGGAGAGGACAATTGTAAGCTCTTCAAATTTGTACAATATCTAGCACTAAAGGGTCCTCAAAGAGGCTTCTAGGCACTTTTGAAATATAAACAATTACATCTGTAAACTAGAAACAAAACAGACATCGCTGTTATCAAAGGATTTGATTCACAGCTGTAAACATTCCTAAAACGGCCAAAAATGTAGTTATGCATAAGTATGAAATAGGCATCATTTGCATAAGTTAAAACAGCAGGTGATGTTCTAAGGATCGGCTAAAAAAAGCACCCTGACAATAAATCCCTGTAAAGAGAATGTTGTTTTGGAGCCAGGTGACCTGCATGCTGACTTGATGACGCAGGTGAAAAAAATAAGCTGTCCTATACCTTCTGTTGCATGCAGAGATTTTTGTAAATCCAATCTCTGTGGAAATCAAGTAGCCTGCACTAACTCCTCCACTTTGCGGTCTGAATATTATTAATATTTTGGATGTGGGCCAGAGGAGGAAGAATTTGCATATCTACAATATTGATCAAAGGCTCTTAAATACAATAATATTTTACCCTCTTTCCAGAGTCTCAGTAGCAAAAATACATCTTACCTCCAGATTATACAGATCACAGAAATCAACAAATTGAAACATGCTGGACAGACATGGTCTCAAACTCTGAGTCTTTTCTTGCATGTATGATTCTTTGCCAAACTGTATAAGAAGGATACAAGATTCAGAGAGGCTGTTCTTTTGGCTTTGTTATCCTTAAATTGTTTAGCTATTATACTAGTTAAAATGACTTCAGGGCTAGGGTCAGTAGAGTCCTACTGTATTTCTCACTAACGAAAGGAAATGTAGTTTGTGTGGATTCTAGGTTGGCACATGAACGTTAACTAAACTACTAGTTGCTAATTTACATGTTGTTTGTTAAGAGACATATGGGGAGTTGGGAGAGGATCTAGCTTTTTATTCCTTTGCTGTTTTTCTAATTCAGAGTTTTAGAAACTGATAGAATGAGTGGCCAGTGAGTTTTATGTCATAAGTAGTTGGTTGAATATTTTTTGGATGGAACAATTTTCCTTTGGAATCTGCCATTTCATCAATTTCAAAACTGTCCATGGAAATTTCATTTTGTGGAAAATTTCAGAACTTTATATTTTTTGTTACAGTTCTGAATAGAAACTAATTTTGAAATCATGGAAATTTTATATGAAATGGAAATCCCAGTTCCCACATAGCACTAATCATAGAATCATAGAATCATAGAATCTCAGGGTTGGAAGGGACCTCAGGAGGTCATCTAGTCCAACCCCCTGCTCAAAGCAGGACCAAACCCAACTAAATCATCCCAGCCAGGGCTTTGTCAAGCCTGACCTTAAAAACCTCTAAGGAAGGAGATTCCACTACCTCCCTAGGTAACCCATTCCAGTTCTTCACCACCCTACTAGTGAAAAAGTTTTTCCTAATATCCAACCTAAACCTCCCCCTCTGCAACTTGAGACCATTACTCCTTGTTCTGTCATCTTCTACCACTGAGAACAGTCTAGATCCATCCTCTTTGGAACCCCCTTTCAGGTAGTTGAAAGCAGCTATCAAATCCCCCCTCATTCTTCTCTTCTGCAGACTAAACAATCCCAGTTCCCTCAGCCTCTCCTCATAAGTCATGTGCTCCAGCCCCCTAATCATAGCTTGTTAAATGTTTTTTACCTTTTATTTCTTTGTAACCAATTCTGAGATATATACCTCTGTGACAGTGTTCAACTCACCATCGCAGCGTCTCCTGCTGGCCATCCTGGGAATTACCTCGGGGTTTGCCAATGCACCCTTCTCAGGTGGTGTCTTGCCCACCGTCTTGTCTGTCTCGTCTGTCTCCACCTGCGTCACTCCTCAAAACACGTCATCCTCTTCTAGACACTGCCTTCCAGCTGTGCCCACTCCGCTGGCTTTCCCCCCCTTCTGGGGGGCCGGCAGCTTCTGGTTCTATCACTCGACTCAGTGGCTCATTGCAGTCCTCAGTCTAGCCCCTTCCTCCAAGGGCAAGCTGCAGTCTGGCTTAGCCACTCTCATCACTGGCAAATGGGGGGGAAAGACAGGGGCCCAGGCCCACACATTACTCTGAGCCCTGACCCAGGAACCCTCTAGCAGCAGCCACTTAGTGCCCTCCTCCAACTCTCCTCTACTGCCGGCTTCCCTGGGCCACTTCCCCGTAGCCCCAGCACCTTCTCTGCCCCTTTGTGTCAGGTCCCCAGTCTGGCAGTCATCAGCCTAGAGCTCCCCCAGCCTCTGCTGGCCCTGCCCAGCCCTGCTCTGTCTTAGGTGCTTCTCTCTCTAGGAGCCAGTTCTTCTCCCTTTGCCCTCCAGGGAGAGACTCTGCTCTGCAGCCCCAGCCTGGCCCTTATAGGCTGCTTTCAAGCCTCCACTTGATTGGCTCCCAATAAGCCTTTTCATGATTGGCTGGGTCTCTGTGCAGCCTCTCTGGATTACTCCAACTCCTTCCATGCCAGAGTTGGGCAGCAGCCCTACTATAGCCTCATTACTTGTAGTCATTCAAAATCTATCTTTCTGTAGTTAATAAATTTATTAAATTGTTTTAGCTAAACCAGTGTGTTTGGACTGAAGTGTTTGGGAAACCCCATTTAGGATAGCAAGATTTTTGCATACCATTTTCTATTAATACATGATGGACTTTATCTGAGCGTGTATTGTCCTGGAGGCTGCTGGGCGGTACAAAAGGCACATTTCTGGGGAAAAGTCTGGGGCTTGGAGTTTGCTGGTGTAGCCCTGCAGTGCAATTCATGAGTAGCTAGTTCTAGCACTCATACAGTATAGCTGGGAGTTATTTACATGCTAGAGGCTGTCTGTGGGCAGACCGGCAGTGATTGCTCTCACAGCAAAGCAGTGTAAAAGGCACCCCAGGTTGGGAACTGAGGGGACACTGCTGTCCGTCAGTCCAGATTGTATCCTAAGTAATGTCTCAGAGGGACAAGTGATCTGAAGGAACAAGAGGCACAAGCCAGCAGACCCAACACCGAGAGAGAGAGCCTACAGAGATCATCATAGACAACTGGGGAAGAGGGGATATGGGGAGTTAGGCTGTAAGCAATTCAGCCACATGAACAGAGGAGAGCACAGGGTTTAATGACATTTTACTTGTTCAACTTAATGTGCATTCAATTTCCCACTTTATGAATGAAGCACCTCGCACTACGGGTTCGAATGCAGGGACCCTATAACTAGCAGCTAAGGTCTGTTCTACACAATTCCTTGTGCTGCCTCCCTAGGCTTCTACCTACCCAGCTGTGATGAACTGGGAATGTCTGTACAATTTATGAATTCTGTGTGAGATTATGAACCCTACATATCTATGTCAGGCTGTAAACTTTATTTTGACTGTGTAGCCTTGACAAAACCATGGAACACTGGGGTGAGGTCTGCAATTCAATAGTGCCAATAAAAAAAGGCTTTTAACTCCGCCTCCATCTTTGAACTGGCTTGGACAGCCAATGTGAGTACCCATTTAAAGACCAAAGTACTTAAATTCTCTCAGTCAGGGCTTTTCTATACTACAGAAGCTACAGCTACATCATAGTGCAGACACTTGCTACAGCAAAAGAGAAGGGAGGTTACTATCACTATTGTTAATCCACTCCCTTTGGAGGTGGTAGCTAGATCAATGGAAGACCTATACCAGGACTTGGGTTGTCTTAACTCCATATCTCAGTCAACATAGCTAAGTCAACCAAACTTTTAGATGTAGACCACGCCTCAGATACTAAATGATCTAAAACCTGAACAGCTGCTTCAAGAGGGCACCGAGAACACAAACTCCAAGACTGCACACAGCTCTGAATAAAAAATAAAAATTAAAAAAACCATCTCCTTGCCAGTTCCTTCAACACTTGCCTTCAGGCAATGTTTGGAGAAATTAAAGCTTTTAAGGCTCAGTCTCTTGAATCACTAAAATAAAATTCTTCTTGTTAACATCTTTTCTCCTTTTAATGGAAAAATGTTATTTTATAGGCGAGACTGTAATTAGAAATGATGATTTTCATTTTTTTTAATAATGTATGAAGGTGCTCATAGTTAACGATGTTGTTTATAAAACACACACATACACGCACACACACACACAACCAAGTTTAATACATATCTGCATACCACTGAACTGATCTGCAGTTATGGGCCAAATTGAAAAGAGTCACAAGCTAATGTACTCATGGTGTGTAAATGTGAGTGTACACACGTATACACACCCAGCCGGCTGTATATGAATCTTTGAACCATGCTAGCTTATGTTTTGTATTGCAATCAAATTAATCAGAATAATCACTTGTGTAAATTATATATCCCAAAGTAATTAGAATTAACTGAGACATTTAAGACAGTAGTCTGATAAAAATTATTTACTCCTGAGCGAATTCCGTGCCAAAAAATAAAAAATTCTGCACACAGTATTTTAAAATTCTGAAAAGTTCTGCATATTTTATTTGTCAAAATAACACAATATAATAACACCAGTTTCAATTATTTTGGTAATTTATTTCAAAATACCTGTCAGCAAGTATGTCTATAACAATACAGACAACAAAAAAGATTCAGAATGTTTTTTGACAAACAGAGTCCTTATGGAGACTTAATGCAGAGCTCTGAGTAATAATTCATGTAAACTACAGTACAGAACCATACTTCCCACATCCCTCAGAAACAGTGCAAAGGCTTAGGGGAGTCAGGGATAATGGAGGTGCTGAGGGAGAGGGAAGTAATTGCTGGGAAGAAGCCTGGATATGAACTTGAAGGGTTGTTGGGTATGGGTGGGAAAAGTAGGGAAGAGTGGAGGGGTTGGGGGAGTGGGGAGGGATTGTTAGGGAGGGTCCTCCATGCAGACCCTGGCTGACCCTAGCCTTTCCCATTCAGTCTAGCACATCTGCTCCTCTCCATGTGTCCCTGCACCCCTATGTGTCCTTGTACCCCCTGTCCACATGTTCCTCCATCCCCGCTCAGACACCCCCTCCCCCTGTCCTCATGTGTCTCTGTGCCCCTACTCAGCCACCCCTTCTCACTGTAGCTCTACACCCTCTCCTCCTCTGTCCATTTGTCCCTGCACCCCTCAGACGGCCCCCTCCCCTCATCTCCATGTGTCCCTGAACCCCCTGTCACTATGTGCCTCTGTGCCCCCACTCAGCCATCCCCCTTCCCTCTGTAGCTCTGCACCACCACCCCGCACTCATGTGGCCCTGTACCTCCACTTCCATTCAGCCCCTGCCCCAGTCTGTCCTTCCCCACTAGCCCTTATGAGCCCCTGCCTGACCCCACAGCACCCCACACTGTCTGTCTCCCCATCAGGGGCGGCTCTAGGCATTTTGCTGCCCCAAGCACGGCAGGCAGGTTGCCTTCGGCGGCTTGCCTGCAGAGGGTCCGCTGGTCCCACGG